>NC_091063.1:149978588-150296465 GCF_000393655.2 Nicotiana sylvestris
CGGACTGCGATAAAAGCCCAGGCATTGGCCGATCATTTGGCTGAGAACCCGGTCGATGAAGAGTATGAGCCGCTGAAGACTTATTTTCCTGATGAAGAGGTGATGCATATTGATGAACTAGAACAAGCCGAAAAACCAAGCTAGAAACTTTTCTTTGATGGGGCTGCTAACATGAAAGGAGTCGGAATAAGAGCTGTGCTTATTTCTGAAACATGGCATCACTATCCTGTTACGACTCAGCTTCATTTTTATTGTACCAACAATATGGCTGAGTACGAAGCATGCATTTTGGGTTTAAGGTTAGCTGCAGACATGGATGTCCAGTACGTCTTGGTCTTGGGAAACTCGGACCTCCTGGTGCATCAGATTCAGGGCGAATGGGAAACAAGGGATTTGAAGCTCATACCATACCGACAATGCTTGCTCGATCTGAGTAAACGATTTTGATCAATGGAGTTCAGATGCATCTCAAAAGTTCATAATGAGGTTGCCGATGCTTTGGCCACTTTGGCATCGATGTTGCACCACCCAAACAAAATTCATATTGACCCATTGCATATCCAGGTTCGTGATCCGCATGCCTATTGCAACATGATAGAGGAAGAAATGGATGGCGAACCATGGTTTTATGATGTCAAGGAATACCTCAGGATGGGGATATACCCGGAGTAGGCCACCGGAGATCAAAAGAGAGCCATTCGTCGACTGGCAAATGGATTTTTCCTCAATGGAGGAGTGTTGTACAAAAGAACACCAGATTTGGGATTGCTGAGATATATAGATGCTAGTCAAGCCGCGACAGTTATGACAGAGGTACATGCTGGAGTTTGTGGGCCACATATGAGCGGATAAGTATTGGCGAAGAAGATTCTTCGAGCAGGGTACTATTGGCTCACTATGGAGTGTGATTGTATCAGTTTCGTGCGAAAATGCCATCAATGTCAGATACACGGAGATCTAATTCATTCTCTGCCGACAGAATTGCATACAATGTCAGCACCATGGCCATTTGTTGCCTGGGGCATGGATGTCATTGGACCTATTAAGCCGACAGCTACCAACAGTCATAGGTTCATTCTGGTTACCATCGATTATTTCACTAAGTGGGTTGAAGCTAAGACTTTCAAGTCGGTAACCAAGAAGGCAGTGGTAGATTTTGTTCATTCCCATATCATCTGTAGATTTGGGATCCCGAAAGTGATCATCACGGACAATGGTGCTAATCTTAATAGCGATTTGATGAAAGAGGTATGTCAACAGTTCAAGATTACACACGGCAATTCCACCCCATATCTTCCCAAGGCGAATGGAGCAGTTGAGGCAGCTAACAAAAACATAAAGAAGATACTTCGGAAGATGGTAGAAGGATCCAGACAATGGCATGAGAAATTACCATTTGCATTGTTGGGTTATCGCACTACTATTCGTACTTCAGTAGGTGCAACTCCTTATTTGTTGGTATACGGAACTGAAGCAGTAATACCTGCGGAAGTTGAAATTCCATCCCTTCGGATTGTCGCTGAGGCTGAGATTGATGATGACGAGTGGGTCAAAGCCTGTTTGGAGCAGTTAAACCTGATTGATGAAAAGAGATTGACAGCTATGTATCATGGCCAGTTGTATCAAAAGAGAATGGCAAGAGCATACAACAAAAAGGTGCATCCCCGGAAGTTTGAAGTAGGGCAGCAGGTGTTGAAACGAATCCTTCCACATCAGGCCGAAGCAAAAGGCAAGTTCGCCCCGAATTGGCAAGGGTCATTCATTGTAACCAGAGTGTTGTCCAATGGCGCTTTATGTTTAACAGATATCGAAGGGAAATGCATCGACATGGCTATCAATTCGGACGTAGTTAAGAGATATTATGTTTGATTTCTTTTGATTGTAATTGATGTTGGTTTGCACTTGGAATTTATCGGAGAATGAAATGACGGAGGCAATTCTTTCTTCTATCCAAACACTTTAACCTTTGCTTCCCCTTTTTGAGCCTTATTTATTCTTTCATACCTCTCTTTTGGAATCAGTAATGGAAATAAAAGAAAAAGAGAAGGGAAAAATAATAAAGACAAAAGAAAAGTCACAAGAAAAACAAAGGAATTGGGAATTATGTTTGACCTGATTCCTCAAAGTAGGATACGTAGGCACCTCACGGCTCGGTCATAGTGTAGCAAAAAACCGAAAAATCCCCAAGCAAGAAAAACTAGGGCAAAAGTTGTGTTTATAATTTTTGGGAAGAAAGTTGATTCCAAGAGTTGTAATATTTTACCCATCAAAATTATTTTGAACCTTTTACCCTTTTCTTTTAGCCATACACAAAAACCCATATTGATGTCCAAAAAATACCTCCCGATCAGTATCCGAGAAGTGTCAAGTCATGCAAACGGAAGTCGGGAATAACACTCTGATCCCCAGCAGAGAAGAGGATCATAAGCTGGAAATGAATTGATAGCCGAAAGAATCCCCGGTAGAGAGAGTCATATCAGTAACACTCCGATCCCTAGCTGGAACAAATAAAATAAAATGAGAGAGTCTTATCGGTGAAAACCTCCACAGGCATCATAAGGCGACGTAAGTTGAGAGAAATAAAACGAGAGAGTCTTATCGGTGAAAACCTTCACAGGCACCATAAGGCGACATGAGTTGAGAGAAAGGAGAGAGTCATAGTAGTGAAAACCCCTCGAAGGGCACTATGAGGCAACAAGACCAGATTGGCGGAAAGGACCCGCATTTGGCAAAAAGTTGAGTGCCTTCACAGCAAGATGAGGCCGTCCAAAAGATTGACTGATACAAATGGACTGGGTTGATTAATCCGTAATGCACGACATGATCGTTGGGATCGGTTATATCATTTAGATAAGTTCTTTTCTTTCCTTTTCCCCAGCATTTGTTCAGAAAGATTTCTTCTTCTATCTTTTTAAATCATCACTTTTTCATTTCTTGGTTTAAAGACTTTAGCTCCCCAGCAGTTTGTTTTTGAAAAGGATTTTAAGAGCTTACTACCTGTTGCCAAAACGGTGCAAAGCAAAATGCAAATAGGACAGGCCAAAGATAAGGCGACACAGCAAAAAGAAGTTTGTTTCAAGTCCAAATGATGAATGGGTCTAGATTCCAAGAGGACCGAATTTCCAGGGGAAGTTCGAGAAAAACAGAAAAAATAACAATTGAAAAGTTATGGATCAAATTCCAAGAGGATCCCCAGTAGATTTGCGAGATGCAAGAATAACTCCGACAGATTATCGACCAAGTTCCGCGATGGTCGGACAACACAGAGCGGGGAAGGAAGAGAAAAGAAAACCATCCCCGGTAGGAATATCATCCCCAACAAATAATATCATCCTCAGCAAGTTTCGTAATAAAGTGCAAAGCAAGGAAAGGAAAAAGGGAAAAACCATCCCCAGCAGGAGTGGCACGACCACTCACCACGTTTTAAACTAACAAATTTTTCTTTGATTTGAAGCAGGGAAAGGAAATGTTATTGACAGCGGGAAGACATGGCCACAAAGAAGATTATCAAACTGGGGCAGAAAATTTTCTCTCATTGCGAAAATTTTCTTGAAATCAGATACCCACTTGGGGAAGATGGAAGATAACACAAGTTTTGAAGGAAGTGGAATCCCCAGAAGCTTACGGGAAAAGGCAATACAAGTTTTAAAGAAAGCAATCTTGGAAGAAGCAAGATAACCCACGTTTTAAGGGTAGTGGTCTTTGAATCAGTATCATCCCCACCATTGTTAAAGGGAGGAAAGTAACTAGTCTTAAAGAAGGAAGATAATTCCCC
The DNA here is from genome assembly GCF_000393655.2 of Nicotiana sylvestris. Taxonomy (NCBI): domain Eukaryota; kingdom Viridiplantae; phylum Streptophyta; class Magnoliopsida; order Solanales; family Solanaceae; genus Nicotiana; species Nicotiana sylvestris. The sequence continues at coordinate 149,982,364 of NC_091063.1, forward strand.
AGCCGTGTTATCCCCGGCAGGTTTCAGAGAAGTGAAAGCACCAGCTTTAAAGGAAGTAGTCTTTGAAGAAGGAAAATAACATATTTTGTGAATAAAATATTGTTGTTATCCCCAGCAGTTTTCGGAGGAATAAAACACCAGTTTTGAGGGAAGCAGTTGAAAGAGGATGATTCAAGTTAGAAGGAAAATGGTTCGGGAGGCAGGAAGGAACAACAACAATAAAACGCATTGTTCAAGAAGTTGTTGAAATCAGGAGCCCGCTTGGAGAATAGAGGTGTTATATTTTTAAGAAGTTGTTGAAGTCAGGAGCCCGCCTGGAGAATAGAGGTGTTATTTTTAAGAAGTTGTTGAAGTGAGGAGCCCGCCTCGAGAATAAAGGTGTTATATTTTTAAGAAGTTGTTGAAGTCAGGAGCCCGCCTGGAGAATAAAGGTGTTATTTTTAAGAAGTTGTTAAAGTCAGGAGCCCGCCTGGAGAATAGAGGTGTTATATTTTTAAGAAGTTGTTGAAGTCAGGAGCCCGCCTGGAGAATAGAGGTGTTATTTTTAAGAAGTTGATGAAGTGAGGAGCCCGTCTGGAGAATAGAGGTGTTATATTTTTAAGAAGTTGTTGAACTCAGGAGCACGCTTGGAGAATAGAGGTGTTATATTTTTAAGAAGTTGTTGAAGTCAGAAGCCCGCCTGGAGAATAGAGGTGTTATATTTTGAGAAGTAATTGGTGTTGAAGTGAGTAAAGCAGAGGAATACAACCAAAATTCCCAGCGGGAAACAACAAAAATCCCCAGCAGAGGAAGGCAGTTCGAGATTCGATGGAAAAATAATGCGAAGTTCACAAGAAGGAAATAAGCAGTTCGAGATCGGCAATCAAGGGAGAATACAAGACAAATCAGAAGTAAAGAAATACCAGAGGAAGCACGAGGCAACAAAGGCAGCAATAGTCGCATGACCAAGTTTGAGGATAAATCTTTGTAATTCATGGATCATAGCTTAGTATAACTTCTTTATCTTTAATCAAGGTGTAATAAGAAGGTCAGTAAGCGATAACATCAGCAACAACAACAGTAACAGCAAAATAACAGCTCCATGGTAGTCCCAGCTACTGAAACTTCCCGAACTACATTAACCTGATTCCCTTCTAGCCAGGGATATGTAGGAAACCTTTGAAGCAAAGGTTCGATTAAATCTTTTAAAAAAAATGCTTCACACGGAGTATTCCAACGGGCAAAAATCGCTCGTATCTGCTCACTTTATCTTTGCACGAAAACCTTTTGTGTTTTCGGACAAAGAGGGTCAGTTGTGAGCACATGATTTTTGCCCTATGAGAATTACTCCCAAAAAATTCAAAATAAAATGGTTTGGGGTTGTTTGTGATTTATTTGTATTTTTTGTCTGTGCATGTTTATTTCTACTTTAATTAAGAAAAATACAAAAAATATGTGTTGCATGTGCATTTAGGAATTAATTTTACAATTTAGGAATTAATTAAACAAACAAGTTTGTTTTACAAAATGAAAAATCACAAAAAAATATGTACTTTGCATTTTTGCGTTTAATGTCTGAATTGTGTGATTTTATCTTTATTTGGTGTTTAATTTCATGTGATAGTTGTTATTAAGAGTTAATGTTTTAAGTTAATTGTCAATGTTATAATTCAATTAGGATTTTAGTTGAAAAGGAATAAAAAGAAAATGAAAGAAAAAAAAGAGTGAAAATTGAGCCGATTTCAGTGCAAAAATCAGGCCCAAATCACCCATGAACCAGATCCAGTTTGGCCTGGCCAGAGACGTCTTAAAACGATGTCATTTGGTCACTCTTAATCAAAGCCGTTGATACGACTTGATCCAACGGTCACAGATCAATGCCCCTTACCCATTCCCTGGCCCGACCCGTTCCTCGGTTCAAACCGCCCCAGTACTACTCCAAAACGACACCGTGCCTATTAAATGAATTGATCCAGGCCGTTGGTCGTGCTTGATCCAACGACCAGGATTAAAACACCCCCTCCGTGCCTATATAACTCTGATTCCTTACCCCCATGCCCCCTAAACCAAACCCCCCCTCACCTCTTCGTCTCTGAGTTTCAGAGACTAAACAAATCCCCCGCCTTTTGCCACCGTGCACCGCCCACCGGAAATCGCCTCACGGCGGTTCCGGTGGTCCAAACGACCCCATCTTTTCACCACTGAATCCCCTCGACCTCTCCATTCCGAATCCCTAACTCTTATCCCTCGAATCCCAGCCGTGTGCTTCAATCTTAGATCGAAAATCAGGTCGGAACCCTATTTCGTCCAATAGCCTCCAATTTCACACCACAGCTTCCCCAAGACTTCCCCGCTCTAGTCCCGTGCTTAGTTTCCTTCGAATCACCCCCGAGCTCCTCAAATCTTAGGTCAAAGGAATCGACCCAAACCCTGATCCATTCATATGCCACCAAACTCACACCCTGCCACCCCCTGACCTCCCTCATTCCCAAACCACCCTTAGTTTGCGTCGAATCACCCCGGAAAGTCTCGAATCAAGGATTTCAGAATGGCGATCTGAAGCTAGTTCAGAGACTGAGGTCAAAACGGACATTAGTCGAATGTGTTCTCGTTCAGGAACACTCGACTAGGGTCCATCTTAGCCCCAAGTCCAAAAGGCATCGGAGGTTCGAACCCAGGCCCCGTTTAATTGGTAGGTTTTCATTTTTACCTTCCTTTTCTATTAGTTTTGGTTCAGTAAATTCATCCTCTACTCCTTTCTGATTTTTGTTTAAATTCGAATGTTTTGTGCTTACTCTGTATGTTGTTTCTTCTTTGTTTTCTTGAATGATTCGAATCAGTCAGTACTAGTAAGTTTTGTATAAACTGTAGCTATTCCCGTAATTGCTCGCTATTACTGTAAGTTCAAACTATGTCATCTGTGATTGCCCATCACTTTGTATATGAATTCAGTATTTTCATTTAATGTATTTACAGTGTTGTCCGCATTTAGGATTAACATGGAATTATGTTTAGTTTATTCCCTGAATCACCATGTCCTTCATCTTGTTACAATGTTATTTTGATCTGGTTTGAATTCAATGTTGTTTGAGTTTGCTGAGTCAAATAACAATGTTTGGGGTCTGATATGAATTGAACTGGAGTTCACCTTGGAGCTTTAGTTTAGTCAATTGTTAGGTTTCCTAACTTAGTTGAATTGGTTATAGCTGACAGATTGGGTACAGATTGAAAGGGATTGGGTAGGATAGTAATTTCAGGGGTTTAGGAGGGTATTTTGGAAATGAAAAGGTTTGAAAAAGGTTTAAGATGAATGGGCTGACAGTAGGGTACTAAAGTACCATTAAACTAATGAATGGTTTAAGTGCTAATGGGGAACAAAACATAATGGTAGGGGAAGGTTTAGAGGAAATGGATTAAGAAATAGGTGCCCATACCTGTTTGAATTTAAATAAAGAAAAGACAAGGGTAGTGGGGAACAAGGGAATTAAAAAAGAAAGCAAAACATGTAGTAGTGGAGGAGGAATATCATGGGCAGAAAATATTTTCTTAATTATCCAAGTTCTCTTTAGAGTTGGAAAGGGGTTGAAGTTTGGCTATAAAAGAAGAGGGGCTGGAACCTGTTAAGGTTTTTTTTCTACAGAGTAGAGGGCTGGTTTTTGGGAGCAGAAAATCAGTTCTCTTCAGGTTTTTTTTGGAGGAGAAAATCAGTTCTTTTTCAAGCTTTGAGTCTGGTCTGGGTTTCTTCTTTTGGGGTCAGACTTTAAGGCAGAAAGAGAGAAGTATTCTGGGAGGTTTATGAGTTCGAAAAGGATCCAGTTTTGAAACTAAGTCTGAGAGTTTGAAAAAAAAAATAGGAAAGGATTGAAAGTTACTGTTCCATTGGTTCTTAGTTGAATTTGGAATCCTAAACAATGATTCATGCTCTCATTTGCCTGCTGAATTTACTCTTGAAGTCTATTGGTCTACTTTCTGGTTTAAACTCAAGTTCTGTTAGGCTTACTTTGGGTGTTTGTGTTGCTGTTGGGATTGCTAGAATTCTGTTGTTTCCTTTTAAATCTGTTACTGGGTTATTTTACTGGTTGGTGCTGGTTATTTGATACTGTTGCTGGGTTACATACTACTCTGTTGATCTTCTTCTTCTTGTATTCCAATTCCAGGTACACATCTGTAACCCTAGTTATTTGTAAGCTGAAAACATGAAGTATGAATATACATGAAGATTTAATGCTTTAAGTTTGATTTAGCTTTTCCATTGATTTGTATATTAGGATATCTCACTCATTAATATCATGTAAATGCCTGTGGGATGTATAACTGGACAGTTCCTGCAATGATTTAATGTGTGAACTTCCGAATGGACTTTATATCTGCTCTTGGTCAAAGGGGGATGCTATAGTCAATAATATTTAGTTTGTTTTAGCTTGATTATTAGGTAGTGTATTTCTAAAGCATGTCCGTTAGAATCCGGCCTAATAGACTATTCAACTAATACAACAATCTAATTTTGGTATCAATGGGTTGAGTTTAGGATTAGGAATAGACATCTAAATTACCCCTTTCTAGTTATTGCCCTTCTAAAAACCTGTAGTGATATACTTAATTAGATATAATCCCTTCACATTTCTGCGTGGAAAATTATTGAATATATGTAGAATAACTTAAGAAAGTTTCATTAAGTGTTTAGTTCGTTTAAAATCGGAAGAGTGATGTGTTTTGTCGAAAAGAGATCGATAGCCCGTATTTAGGCAGATTGGGCCTCAGCATTTGAATAAGATGGCCCAGGTCCTGTTTTTTAACACTATGTTCGTTTGTACCTGGGCGCAGGTTGGTAAATAGCCATGCCCGTCTGCATACTTAGGTTCTGATTTTAAACGGGTGGTGTACATGACCCAATTATAAAAGCTCTTAAACCATATAATTAACTAGTACTCCTCCTTTTATTTTAGAAACGAACTAAGTAGAACACTATAGATTACTTTCGGTTTGCCCTTTTAAAATAAACGAGATGAGCCTCGCCTAGTAAAACTCACAGATTGCGGGGCCCTCATGATTGTATATATTAGTTACTTAGAACTCGGGATCATCCGCCTAGCGAATTTCACGGACTTTTTCCCAAAATAACAACGCGTTAGTCTCTTTAGGCGCGCACTTTAAATAACATTACCTTCTTAAACCCGGGTGCACATTTATGTTACCCAAATCCAAATCTCAACGGAGTCGAAATGTGTCGATAACCACGGGTACATTGATGTGACGTGGTTCGAGATACGCTTTCACAACGTTGCAATTCTCTGTTAAAATAATAATGGTAATAATAAAAGCGGTTAAAAGTTAAAATTTGCACATAGGTTCATAATCATATAAAAGTCAGATAATTAAGCCGAATATGACATTTGAGCGACCGTGCTAGAACCACGGAACTCGAGAATGCCTAACACCTTCTCCCGGGTTAACATAATTCCTTATCCGTATTTCTGGCGCGCAGACTGTTCAACAGTGTTAATCTTTTCCTCGATTCGGGATTCAACCGGTGACTTGGGATACCATAAATCTCCCAAGTGGCGATTCTGAATTAAATAATAAATCCCGTTTCGATTGTCCTTTAATTGGAAAAACTCCCTTTACGTCCCTTCACGGGTGTGTAGGTGAAAAAGGAGGTGTGACACATTGCCTTTACCCAACTATGATACGGTTTTTCTTTGGCTTCAGCTCGTGACTTTGCTCTTACTCAATGAGTAAACTTCTCAGGATTGAACTTTGAATATTTTCCAATCTTCTTTGCCTTCTTCATACACATATATTATATAGTCCCCCAAGTGTTTAAGCGTTGAAGTATGAAGTCTCGAGCACTTGATTGTTCCTCTCATTTGGTCCTTTTCCTGAAAAGGAAAAACACACGGGACTCGGAGGTGCGATTATAGATGAAGACTGCTTAACCCGTCTGAATTTCTATCAGAATAGTTGTAACCCTAGACCGGGAATTTTAATTTATTCCACGTGCCTTGCAGGTCGTGATTCATCATTTAGTACGGGCTAGCTTTTTTGCCTATCATCTAAAATCATTAGTAAAATTTTAACAATTCAAAAATAAAATTTTAAAATATGGATACCTGACCGTGGGTATTCCTTAGAAATAGTATCTCTTCAGGTGAACGTCATTCCATTGCGAAGGTAGTATCTTGCCAGCTATCGTTTCCAGCTCGTTTGCTCCTTTTCCTGCAATACCATGAATCCTGTAGGGTCCTTCCCAGGTTGGACTCAATTTTCCCACATTGGCTGCCTTCATAGATTGAAAAACGTTTTTGAGCACGAAGTCCCCAATCTTGAAGAATCTTAGGCGTGCTTTTCGATTGTAGTATCGTTCTATGACCTGCTTTTGTGTTGCCATTCATATTAATGCAGCTTCTCTTTTTCCTTTAAGTAGATCAAGATTTATGCTCATTTCTTCGCCATTAGACTCTTCTGACACTTGTGTAAACCTTGTGCTTGGCTCTCCTATCTCAACTGGAATTAAAGCTTCAGCTCCATAAATCAATGAAAATGGTGTTTCTCTCGTACTTGTTTTTGTTGTTGTGCGGTATGCCCATAAAACACCAGGTAACAATTCTGGCCAATTACCTTTGGATTCCTCCAAACGCTTCTTTAAATTGTTGATAATGACTTTGTTTGTTGACTCATCTTGTCCATTACCCACTGGATGGTAAGGTGTGGATGTAATCCTTTTAATCTTCCAACTTTGAGAAAACTCTGTAATTTGTGCGCCTATAAATTGAGGGCCATTATCACACACGATTTCCTTTGGCATACCGAATCGACATATGATATTTCGCCAAATGAAATCTCTAACTTCTTTTTCTCGCACCTGTTTGAATGCTCCTACTTCCACCCATTTAGTAAAATAGTCAGTAAGTACAAGCAAGAATTTTACCTGTCCCTTTGCTTATGGTAGTGGACTCACGATATCCATTCCCCATTTCATAAATGGCCATGGTACAATGACCAGATGTAACAACTCCGCAGTTCTATGCATGTTATTACCGTATCTTTGGCACTTATCACATTTAGCCACAAACTTTTCCGCTTCTTCTTCCATTTTAGGCCAGTAATAACCTGCCTTAATCATGGTTCTTACTAGTGATCTTCCTCCGGTGTGATTTCTACAATGCCCCTCGTGTATCTCTCTCATTACATATTCCATCTGTAAAGGCCCGAGGGACCTTGTTAAGGGTCCACCGAACATTTTTCGAAAAAGATTGCCTTGCTTTAAACAATATCAAGCAGCCTTTTTCCGAAGCGCGTGAGCTTTTTTCTTGTCTTCAGGGACGGTTCCATACTGCAAAAAAAACAACAATCTCATTCCTCTAATCCCGGGTTAAGTTATTAAAATTTACCTCATTTTTGTCTGGATCGAGTACTGGATGAAACAAATGAATTACGGAAGCATTCTCATTGCTTGCCACGTCTGCTGCAGATGCGAGATTGGCTAGGGCGTCCACCTCGACATTTTAATCTCTTGATATTTGCATAACTTTTCAGGTTTGAAATTGCCTGATCAGATCCCGTACCTTCTCTAAGTACTGCTGCATCCGTGCTTCCCTGGCCGTATAAGTCCCCAACATTTTATTAACTACGAGCTACGAATCGCTTTTGATCACAATCTGATTAATGCCGAGTTCTCGTGCTAGTTCTAAACCTGCAATCACAGCTTCATACTCTACCTCACTGTTAGTTATAGAATGACATTTAATGGCTTGTCGAATGGTTTCACCCGTAGGTGGTATCAAAACAATTCCCAAGCGTCCACCCTTCGCATTAGAGGAACCATCAGTGAATAGGTTCCAAATTCCTGGATTAGAGCCGTTGAACACTTGAAATTCTTTTTCTGCTTCCAATTGCATTCCTTGACTAAAATCAGCCACAAAATCTGCAAACACTTGAGATTTTATTGCGGTTCTAGGCTGGTATGCGATGTCATATTCACTTAATTCTATAGCCCATTTGGCTAACCTACCTGACAACTCATGCTTATGTAATATATTGCGTAATGGATAAGCAGTTACTATAACGATAGGATGACACTGAAAATAAGGCCTTAATTTTCTAGATGCCATGATTAATGTAAGTGCTAGCTTTTCTAACTGAGGATACCGTGTCTCCGTATCTAATAAAGATTTGCTGACATAATAGATCGGAGATTGTTTACCTTGGTCTTTACAGACTAAAACAACACTCACCACTACTTCTGAGATAGCAATGTAGATAAGCAATCTTTCCCCAGCCTTTGGTTTTGCGAGTAATGGCGGATTTGACAGGTATGCCTTCAAATTTTTGAGTGTCTGCTGACATTCCTCAGTCCATTTGAACTGATCTTGCTTTTTAAGAGCTGAAAAGAACTTAAAGCATTTTTCTGATGATTTAGAAATGAATCTCCCCAAGGCTGCAATTCTTCCTATCAACCTCTGCACTTTTTTTCTACTTGTAAGCATGTCAGGAATTTCTTCAATGGCCTTAATCTGTGTGGGATTCACTTCAATACCACTGTTAGAAATAAGAAAACCCAAAAACTTACTTGATGCAACACTGAATACACATTTCTCCGGATTTAATTTCATATTGAATTTTTGCAAGATCTGAAACGTATCAGACAAGTGCAATATATGATCCCCTGAATGTTGAGTTTTAACGAGCATCTCATCTATGTAAACCTCCATTTTTTCCCCAAATGTTCTTGGAACATTTTGGTCACTAGTCTTTGATATGTTGCATCAGCATTTTTGAGACCAAAAAGGCATTACTTTATAACAGTAAGTCCCCCTGTCTGTTATAAATGAAGTTTTTTCTTCATCTATTGGATCCATTTTGATCTGATTATATCCTAAATACGCATCTAAAAAGCTTAACAATTCATGTCCTGCAGTAGCATCAATTAGTTGATATATGTGTGGTAATGGAAAAGAATCTTTAGGACAAGCTTTATTAAGGTTTGTGTAATCTACACAATCTCGCCACTTACCATTCTTCTTCGGTACCACAACAATATTGGCTAACCAATTAGGATACTTTACCTCACGGATAGACCCAATCTTTAATAATTTTTGAACCTCATCTTGAATCACCTAATTTTTGAAAGTTCCTTGCTTTCTCTTCTTTTGTTTGACAGGGGGATACAATGAGTCTTCATTTAATTTGTGAGTCATTACCTCCGGTGGTATTTCTGTCATATCAGAGTGGGACCAAACAAAACAATCCATGTTAGTTTTTAAAAATTCAATCAACTTACCTTTCATGTCTTGGATTAGATTGGCCCCTACGTAGACTTTCCTTTCAGGCCATTATGCAAATAATATTATAGCTTCGAGTTCTTCAATCGTTGTTTTGATATTTTCATTTTCTTCTGGTTCTTGAATGGCATCTGGCCTTGAGTCCACGTCTGTTCATCCTTGTTCAGTTGAGGTTTGTGTTATGGTACCCTCAACTGGATTCTGTAATTGCTATTTTTCTTCATTTCCCATACTTGAATCTACTACAGAATTGATGCTTCTGGATGTATGTTAATCCCCATGGATTTGACATATTCCCCATGGTGATGGAAATTTAAAAACTTAGTGCAAGGTTGACGGAACGACATCCATCTCGTGGATCCATGGTCTCCCAAGGATCATATTGTAAGCCATCTCCATATCTATCACTTGAAATTTTGTACCCTTGACAATTCCTTCTGCGAATGTTGTAAGTATTACCTCCCCTTTCGTCACTACGCTGGAATTGTCAAATCCAGACAGAGTATGTTCCTTTGTTATTAATTTATCTTCGGCTTGCATCTCACGTAGTACTCTTAGCAAAATAATGTTCACGGAACTACCTGGATCAATCAAAACTCGTTTCACATTAGTATCATGTACAAGTAAAGATATTACTAGTGCATCGTTATGTGGGGATAATACGTCATCCACGTCTGCATCATCAAACGTAATGCTTTCTTCCTCTAAGACATGCCGCACCTGCTTCTCGTAGGTAATTGTGACTTTGGAGACTTTATTGGTTGCTGTGTATGTCTCACCATTGATCTCTTCACCTCCACTTATCACATTAACGGTCCTTTTAGGAGAAGGTGGTTTTGGGGGCTCTTGCCTATTCTTCATATATGCTTGCTTACCTCTCTCACTTAATAATTCAGTGAGATACCCTTGCTTTAATAGATGATCAACTTCACCTTGCAGCAACCTACAGTCTGCCATTGTATGCCCGTGATCATTGTGAAATTCACACCAGTGATCAGGGTTGCGCCTGTTTGGGTTTGATCTCATTTCTTTTGGCCACCGTACCTTATCACCCATGCTTCTTAAAACAAATACAAGCTCGAAAGTGCTTACATTAAAATTATAACCGCCAAACCTTGCTTTCAAGTTTCTATCATCATCCCGTGACTCTCGCTTGTTTCGATCTTTCCTAAATCTTGATGACGAGCCCGACTCTCTATTCCTCGACCTATGATCGTACCTCGGATTGTCTTGTTTTGACCGTGAATCTTTTCCTACTGGACCCATATATGGTTCGTACCTGTTTTTACCAGACCTTTTTTTAGTTTCCGCCCATCTCGAACTCACCCATATATGGTTCGTACCTGTTATTAACGTCATTCCACGTTGTTGCTGGGAATTCACGAAGACTTTCCTTGAGTCACCTCGTGGCTTCAGAGTTTTTTCATTCAAATTACTAGTGAAGGCTATAGCTGCCCAATTGTCAGGTACGCACGGTAAAGTCATTATCTCACGCTGGAACCTATCCACGAACTCCCAAAGCAATTCTGAGTCCCCTTGCTTGATTTTGAAAATATATTCCATTCTTTTTTCGACTTTTTAAGCTCCTGAGTGTGTTTTGATAATTGAATCTGCAAGCTCAGCAAAAAAATTTATGGAATTTTCAGGTAAAAGAGAATACCATGTTAATGCTCCCTTAGTGAGTGTTTCACCGAATTCTTTGACCAATACTGATTCAATTTCCTGTTTGGTCAAGTCGTTGCCTTTTACGCCTGTTGTGAATGCAGTCACATGGTCTCGTGGATCAGTTGTTCCATCGTATTTTGGAATATCGGGCATTTTGAATTTCTTTGGAATTGGGAGGGGAGCAACACTTGGCTTCCAAGGTTGTTGTGAGTATTTATCCATATCTATCCCTTTGATTATGGGCGGTACTCCAAGTATTTTCTCTATGCGGTCACTTTGCTCCTTAAGCTGTTTCTGCAATTTTAGTACTAAATTTTGTAAATCAGAATTGACTAAGTTACCCGGTTCTCCTTCTCGTGACTCGCTGGGGATTCCACCACTACCTGAATTAGCAAGCCCAGAATGAGGGTTCTCCAAAGTGTTATTATTTGGAGTGGGTGTTGGTGGTGCAACGGGTAATTGGCTGACAAAGGCCTCAAGAGCTTTATTGACCTGTTGAGTGATTAACTTTTGCAAAGCTTCATTGATAGCTTCATCATTTTCAAATTGAGCATTTCCATTTGCATGAGATCCATCAGGAGTACCTTCTCGAGATCGTCGAGGGGAGCTTTATGGAGAAGGGATTGGGATGTGATCATCCTGTGGATTCTCCTAGAGTTGTTGGTTTCCTTGGTTTCCTTGGGTGTTGTCATTGATGTTCGACATAGTTGATGTAACAAAAAAGGTTAAGCTAAGAAAGAGTAGATTATCAGATTCCCGGTAACGAAACCAATTTGTTTAACCAAAAAGTGGAATTTCATGAAAGCTTTAATTTAGAAGAACACGGGTTACTGATAATCAAAACTGAATAAAAGAAAGTAATTTTGCTAACAATAAGATAGACAGAATAAAACAAAGTAAACCAGTTTATTCAGATAATCTTTCGTGTCCTTACAAATGATCCATTCTCTCCTTTTTATAGCTATCTTAAAGATATATGTTTTGCCTTTGTTATAATTAGGCTACTATAGACAATTAAAGGCATTAAATTCTACGTTACGTAATCATTGTAATTTAATAAAGTATTCTATAATGTTTTTAGTATTTACTGCTTATTAAATACTGTATTTGTACTCTCTTATGCTGTCAGATTCATTCTCCTTGACTTTTGAGTATAAATAGGTACGAGCGTTGAGTCTCTTGAATAACTGCTCGTCCCTCTATTTGCACCTTCTACTCGTATTTATTGCAACTCGTGCCTCTTTGTCAATCATCACTCTTTAACCAGCGTTCGTGTCATGACACGTCATCTTCCAATCACTTTAATATGTAAACTCAATTTTCCCAAATACACTAATATTGTATGATCCACACAGATAAGATATGAATGGCTGCCCTAAGATGTGCTACTGGAAAGTGTAAATTAACCAAACAAAATATTTTGTCTTTACACCTACTATATGAACAGGACCTCTTTTTTTAGCATAAAAGCAGTCATGAAAAACCTGCCTAAAAGTGACTTCCTACTTGGAAAGCAGCAAAGAAGAAATTAAAATACCTTCAAAAGTTTAAAAAATATTAATTCACTCCCAATTGGTTGTGTTTCTACATGCTGATCCGTAGCATGTCATTAACTAATTAGTAGTAATATTTTTAGAAGCTATAAAATCCTATTGCTAATGAAAAAGAATTCTTTAACACACATTTACCAATTGTGTCGATGAAAATCTCTGTGGTTTCTTCCCATATATTTTAGTTAGTGTTTAACCAGAAAATAGGAATTTCGATCAAAGCTTAATTTTAGAAGAACTCGGGTTACTGATAATCAAATAAGAAAATAATTATGTAATGAAAAAGAAGAATTGAACTGAAAAGTAGCTGAATAAGCAAAATAAAACAAAGTAAATCAGTGTATTCTAATAATAATCTGTGTCCCCTCAAATGTTATTTCTCTCATTTTATATTTATTTCTAACTACTACGTTTCTTTCCTCTCATAATAGAGCCATTATGAGAAATTAATGGCATTAATGTAACGTTATAATTGGCAATCGTAACTGTTTTGTGAAGATTCTATAACGTTCTCCATCATTGATGCTCATTAATTACAAATAATACGTATCTATACTTTTTGCTAACTAGGTTCATTCCTCCGATGTCTCTTCAAATGATCAAGAGATCCGAGTAACTGTTCGTAACCGTTCCTTCTTGAACCTTTGCCCGTACCTATTAAGGCTCGCGGTTCTTTGAATACTCTTTGCCAGCTGTCATTCTTCCATTGATCCACGTGTCTTGACATGTCAGCACATAATTAATTTCAAATGTTAACTCAATTTTTCCCAATACAGATGGTCCTCCCGCTTGCCATTTATTCAGCAATTGAATATTTGGGAAGTGGATCTCATTAAAGCGGTAATTTTTGCCGCCATTCTCACGTATCATTATACCTTTTCCAGAACTAACGCTTCGCATGTCACTTCCATTTAATGCATGTGACATGTTGTCATTTTTATTGGTTCTGCAATCCTTCAGCGTCTTTTAAGGTTTTTTATGGCTTCATCAATCACGAAGTAGCAGTTTTCATTATGACGTTCTCATCATTACCTTTTTGTTTGACGGTTGCTTCTAAGTATAAATATATCCTTTGTCTTTTCTTTCATAGAAAAGTTCTCCATCTTTGATTACTCAATCTTCTCTCCCTCTTCATAGAGCTATGGCTTCTTCAAACCCTGATCCTCAAAAAGTTCTTATCGTAGATAAATTTCCCCTTGCTCCTACTAGGAGCAGGAGAGGGGGTAGGCTACGTAGTTTAGGGTCAGTTTCCATTCGAAGTTCTTCTTCTTCTCTACCTAGTTCTACTCCTCCTTCATCTTCTAGAACTAGGGCTTCTCTTACACATAGGTCTTCTGCCAGAAGTAGAGATTCCAATGAGCCAATCCATGAACCTACAGTAGATGAAATTATCTCTTCTGAACTTTCTTTTTATATTGATATAGAATGAATTAGAAACCAGGTTTCCTCTATGTCCTCTCTTGATCGTGCCGATGTTTACCCTTTACAGATTACTGAAGGTTTGATCTCTGTTATTCGTAGAGATTGTCATTGGAGGTATGATTTCGCAATTCTGATCCCAAATGCAAATCAAAGGATTACTTCTATCAAGGCTAGCTTTTCTTTCGTTTATACATACCTTTTTACATTGGACTTTAGACCCCCTATTGATCCAGTTATCATTGAATTCTGCTGCTTCTTCAATGTGTGTTGAGGACAAACTGGCCCTATTGTATGGAGGGTTGTTGCATGTTTAAGGTATTTGGCTAATTTGGCTCAATTGGCTTTTACCTTCTTTCATCTAATCCAACTCTACTCCCCTAAGTTATTCCGTCATGGGATTTTGACTTTGGTGGCGAGGAGAAAGAGGGTATTAGTCAGCCCTGAGGATGATAAAGATCGTGGCTGGTATGCCCAATTTTTTGCTGCTCTTACGTTAGGGTTAGTAGGTGAAGAAAATATGTCATTCCCTGAAAAGTGAAATTTTGCACGTAAGTTTTCTTTGCAACTTTCTCTCTTTTTTTTAAAAAAAAGCTTTGTACTTCCCGTGACTATTTTGCTTTTCTTTTTTGAGCAGCCATGGGAACTGTTGTAGAGATTCCCAATTTTCGGGGTTGGGTAGAGAAATTGTTGATCATTGCTCCGATGGAAGTTAGATCTTGGAAGTACCTCTCAAACAGGTTTGGTTGAAAGGTTAAAACTCACGGTAAAATTTTTTATTCTTTTCCTTCTATTTTTATTCATTCTTTCTTTAGAATGTATTTAACCCTTCTTTTTATCAAGGTTTCCTATTCGTGGTGTAAGTGATGAGTCGATCGCAGCTTCTAGACTTTCTTTGGCAAGAGCTCAGGAGATAATCTTGAGTTCTTCATCGAAAAGGAAAGCTGACAGACCCCAGGATTCTGAAGACGAGGAGGAATGGGATGGAAGTTCTTTGGTTAGAAAGCCGCAGGCTAGAAGACACGTCATTTTGGATGATGAAGTTACTCCTCCTCGTTTTGTTCCCGTGACCGAGCTTGTTGAAGCCACTTTAGTGAGTTCTGACGAAGAGACTTCCATGGCGGCTCGTAACTATGATGAACAACTTTTTTCGCGTAGGTTTGATAATGAAGGCTTTGATTTGGTGTCTGAGGATGTACCTCTTGCTTCTTTCCCCGTATCTGTCCCAATGGAACGCCCTTTGCTTGTTCTTACTGCTGTTGTTTCTGCTCCGCCTCAAGCCATTATGACTTCCTTTACAGTCCCTGTTACTAATATTTCTCGAATTTAAGTTGGTTCTTCAAGTGAAAGTAGAGTGATGAAGCAAATTACCATTAAGGTTCCAGCCGATGGTAATCTTCTGAAGAAGTCAGACCAAGCTGAGGTATGGTTGAAACCCTTGATTGGACTGGTTGAAAAGTCCAAGCTAGAAAGTCATAGTTCTTTGACGTGGATGAATGACATCGTGCAATCATCATTGAAGGTATAGACTTCTTTTCATGTTCTATTCTATTTTTCTTTTGCTAAGATTCTTATCCCTCTTTTTTTTATGTAGATCAATCTCATCGGTACGGATATGATGAAAAGGATTTCCCATATAGAGCAATTGATGCATGATTACCAGATTGAGGCAAATAATTGGAAAGAGTTGTATGAAAGTCTTGAACTTGAGATGGAAGTTTTAGAAGAAAATAAATGTACCTTAGAGCAACAGCTAAGAGTCATGGCATCGGAGCTAGCAGTTGAGAAAGCTTCTTTCAACCAAGCGGGCAAGGATAAAAAACCCCTCGAGTCGTCTTTTGCTGAACAACTCTCCAAAGCTACTAAAGAGATCAGAGGTCTGAAGGCCTTGTTGAATGAGAAAGAGGTTTATGCTGGTGAGCTTGTTCAAACACTCACCCAGACCCAAGAAGATCTCTGAGTGTCTTCTGATAAGGTCAAGTTCTTGGAGAGTTCACTTTCCCCCTTATAGTCTTCTTACAATGCTACTTTAGCTGAGAGGGAGGAGCTCAAAAGTAAAATTGATCATTGGGAAGAGACTACGAGGCTCTTGAGGACAAGGCTGTTGTTGAAGTAAGTTGGGCCATTTTGATCACGCCCCATGATACTCTTATGGAGGTAAGCCAAGAAGGTTTTAACTTGAATGCTGAGTTAGCGAAGATTAAGGAGACCATAGAAAAAGCTCAGCAAAGCCAAAGTATCTCTTCACCCATGGCTGATACTCCCGAAAATGTTGAAGCTAATCCTGGTGTGGTGGATGTCCCAGCTCCTTCTGACCAAATCGAGCCTTCTGTTGCTGATAATGCCGTTTTGAATTCTTCTTCAGATCCTGAAAGTTTATTTGTGCAGTTTGACTTTTTTTTTGTTTTGTTGGTGGAACATTTGGTGGTTTTACCCCTGGTCCCATTTACGGGTAATATTTTTGGTAACAACATATCCCCCAGGTCTTTTCGGAGATTTATAATGACAATTAATTTAAAACTAAGTTCATACTTAGTTTCAACTTAATATTAAAAAGTTTTTGCTTCAGCTTAATACTTTTGACTTTGAGTCTCTGTTATACATTTTTAATGATTTGCCCTTGCCTTGTTTCTTTACAAGTTCAGGGTCTTGCTTCTATTTAATTTCAATATGCGGGTTTTTGTTTAACCCCTTTTAACTTTGTGCATTTTAGAAATGCTTAGTTAATTTCATAGATTTTTTAATCAAACATGAATTATAAAAGAGGGCCCTTTTATATACGACACTTAATGAAGAAGACGTCTCAACTTCATAATGGTGTAAACATACGAAAGGATAAATAGGAACACACATGTTTCTTGAAATAACTTTGATAAAGTTTTCATTTGAACTTTGTCAAGCTTAAATAACATCTTGCATGTATTTAAATATCTTCTATAATTCTCTTTACAACAGATTTGTAAAAAAAATCCAAGGGTTTCTTTATGACCCATGGCTAAATACTGCTTTTAACCTAAACATTCGTAGGAGTTTGAAATTTGTATCCACGAGTGTATTCATCATAGTTTTTTGGATCAGGCTTGCATTTTTTGGCTCATGACTTTGCTCTAAACTTGATATTTGTTGAGTAGACTTTAGGCTTGACTTGAAATTTAATTGTTTCTGTCTTATTTGCCTTCCTTATACATATATCATATGTATATTATATAGTCCTCCAAGTGTTTGAGATTTGAATTATGAAATCTCGAGTACTTGATTATTCCTTCTGTGCGGTCCTTTTCCTGAAAAGGAAAAACATACGGGACTCGGAGGTACAATTTTAGATGAAGACTGCGTAACCAATTACATTTCCATCAGAATAGTTGTACCCCTATACCGGGAATTATGTTCCTTCCACGTGTCTTACAGGTCGAAATTCACCATTTAGTGTGGGCTAGCTTTTTTGACTATCATCTAAAATCGTTATTAAAATTTTAACAATGCAAAAATAAAAATCGTGAGTGGGGATACCTGACCGTTAGTATTTCATTCCCTTAGAAATAGTACTTCTTCATATGAACATCATTCCAATTTTAAGGTAGAATCTTGCCATCCAATGTTTCAAGCTCGTATGCACCTTTTCCTGCGATACCATGAATCTTGTAAGGTCCTTCCCAATTTGGACTTAACTTTCCTGCATTGGCTGCCCTCGTAGATTGGAAAACTTTTTTGAGTACGTAGTCCCCAATCTTGAAGTATCTGAGACGAGCTTTCCAATTATAATACCACTCAATAACTTGTTTTTGCGTTGCCATCCTTATTAAAGCAGTTTCCCTCCTTTCTTCAAGTAAATCCAGATTTACCCACATCTCTTCTTCATTCGACTCTTCAGTAGCTTGAGTATATCTCGTACTTGCTCCCCTATTTCGTCATTAAGGCTTCAGCTCTGTATACAAGTGAAAATGGTGTTTCTCCAGTACTTATTTTTGCTGTTGTTCGATAAGCCCACAAGACTCCAGGTAGTACCTCTGGACAATTGCCATTTGATTCTTCTAGTCTTTTCTTCAAGTTGTTGATAATAACTTTATTTGTTGATTCAGTTTGTCCATTGCCCACCAAATGATAAGGTGTCGAGGTAATCCTTTTAATTTTGCCAACTTTGGAAGAGTTCTATGATTTGTGCACCTATAAATTGCAGGCCGTTATCACATACGATCTCCTTCGGCACCCCAAATTGGCATATGATGTTTCGCCATATGAAGTCTCTAACTTCTTTTTCTCGTACCTATTTGAAGTCTCCTGCTTCTACCCACTTAGTAAAATAGTCGGTGAGTACTAACAGAAATATTACCTTGCCTTTGGCTTGTGGTAGTGGACCTACGATATCCATCCCCCACTTCATAAAAGGCCATGGTGCCATAACTGGATGTAATAATTCAGCTGGTCGATGCATGTTGTTGCCATATCTTTGGCACTTGTCACATTTAGCCACAAAATATTATTTTGCCTCTTTTTCCCTTTTTGGCCAGTAATAGCCAGCTCTAATTATCTTTTTTACCAAAGATCTCCCTCCATCATGATTTTCACAATGTCCATCGTGTATTTCTTTTATCACATATTCTATTTTTGAAGGCTCGAGACATCTTGCTAGAGAGCCACCGAACATTTTTTGATATAAATTGCCTTGATTTAAATAGTAACGGGTAGCTTTTTGGCGAAGTGCTTGAGCCTTTTTCTTATCTTCAAGTAGTATTCCATGCTGCAAAAAATTGACAATCTCGTTTTTCCAATCCCAAGTTTGATTATTGTAATTTACCTCGTTTTTGTCTTGATCAAGCACTGGATGAAACAAATGTATCACGGAAGCAATTTCTTCATTTGTTACTTCTGCAGCAGATGCAAGATTAGCTAGAGCATCTGCCTTGGCATTCTCTTCCCTTGGTATCTGCGTGATTTTCCAAGTTTGGAATTGTCTAACTAAATCCCGTGCCTTTTCTAGGTATTGTTGCATCCTTGCCTCTCTAGCTGTATAAGTCCCCTGTATTTGGCTAACTATGAGTTGCGAATCGCTTTTGATTATGACCTACTCTATTCCGAGCTCTCGTGTCAATTCTAAACATGCAATCACAGCTTCATATTCTGCCTCATTATTAGTGATTGGATGATATTTTATGGCTTGTTGTATGGTTTCACCCGCAGGTGGTACCAGAACAATGCCTAGACCTGCTCTTTTTACATTTGATGAACCGCTAGTAAATAAGGTCCAAGTACCTGGATTAGACCCGTTAAATACCTGCAGTTCTTTTTCTGCTTCCAATTGTATCCCTTGGTTAAAATCTGCTAAAACTTGTGACTTTATTGCAGTTCTAGGTTGATACGTAATGTCATATTCGCTTAGTTCTATAGCCCACTTGGCTAATCTACCCGATAAATCTTGTTTATGCAATATATTGCGTAAGGGTAGGCGGTTACCACAGAGATAAGATGATATTGGAAATAAGGACTTAATTTCCTAGATTCCATGATTAATGCTAGTGCAAGTTTTTCTAAATGTGGATATCAAGTCTCAACATCTAATAAAGATTTGCTAGTATAATAAATCGGAGATTGTTTACCTTGGTCCTCTCGTACTAATACGTCACTTACCACAAGTTCTGAAACAACAAGGTAGATAAGTAACTTCTCCCCATCTTTTGGTTTGGCTAGTAATGGTGGATTTGACAGGTACGTCTTTAAATTTTTAAGCGCTTGTTGACATTCTTCAGATCATTCAAATTGATTTTGCTTTTTTAAGGCTAAGAAGAATTTGAATCACTTTTCCGATGACTTGGAAATAAATCTTTCCAAGGCTGTTATTCTTCCTGTCAGCCTTTGTACTTCTTTTCTGCTCGTGAGTACATCCGGAACTTCCTTAATATCTTTAATCTACATGGGATTTACTTCAATGCCACAGTTAGAAATAAGAAAACCCAATAACTTACCTGATGACACGCCAAATGCATATTTCTTAGGATTTTAATTTCATGTTAAATTTGCGAAGAATCTGAAATGTGTCAGCCAAATGTTGAATATGATCCCCTGCTTGTTTTGATTTGACCAGCATATCATCTATATACACCTCCATAGTTTTTCCTAGGTGTTCTTGAAACATTTTGATCACTAGCCTTTAGTATGTTGCCACAACATTCTTTAAGACGAACAACATAACTTTGTAACAGTAAGTCCCCCCGTCTGTGATAAAGGAAGTTTTCTCTTCATCTAGAGGATCCATTTTAATCTGATTATATCCTGGATAGGCATCTAAAGAACTTAATAATTCATGCCCCGCAGTAGCATCAATTAGCTAATCTATGTGTGTTAACGGAAAAGAATCTTTAGGGCAAGCTTTATTTAGATCAGTATAATCTATACAAACTCGCCACTTACCATTCTTTTTGGGCACTACTACAGTATTAGCCAACAAATCTAGATACTTTACCTTACGAATGGATCCAATTTTTAAAAGCTTTCGCACCCCATCTTGAATCACCTGATCCTTGAAGGAGCCTTGCTTCTTTTTCTTTCATTTGACAGGTGGGTATGATGGATCTTCATTTAATTTGTGGGTCACTACCTCTTGTGGTATACCTGTCATATCTGAATGGGACCAAGCAAAACAATCTGCGTTAGCCTTTAAAAATTCAATCAACTTACATTTCATTTCTGGGCTGAGGTTGGTTCCAATGTAGACTTTTCTGTCTGGCCAATGTACAAATACTACCACAGCTTCCAGTTCCTCGATCGTTGTTTTGATGTTTTCATTTTCTTCTGATTCTTGAATAGTATCGGGCCTCGAATCTACATCTATTTGCCCGTCCTCAGTTGAGGCACGTGTTGCTGCATCCTCAACTGAATTCTGTGATTGCTATTTTTCATCACTTTTTGCACTTGAATCTACCACGGAGTTTATGCTTTGAGAAGCTTGTTGGTCACCACGAATTTTTCGTATTCCCTATTGTGATGGAAACTTGATAACTTCATGTAAAGTAGATGGAACAACATCCATTTCGTGAATCCATGGTCTGCTGAGAATCATATTGTAAGCCATATCTATTTCTACTACCTGAAATTTGGTGTCTTTGACTACTCCTTCTACGAATGTGGTGAGTATTATCTCTCCTTTTGTTACGACGATCGAGTTGTCAAAACCAGACAAAGTGTGTGCCTTGGGTATCAGCTTATTATCGGCTTACATCTCGTTTACCACTCTTAACAGAATGATATTTATAGGAATACTTGGGTTAATCAAAACTCATTTTACATTAGTGTCATGTACAAGTAAAGATATTACCAGTGCATCGTTATGTAGGGTTAGCACGCTATCTACATATGCATCATCAAATTTAATACTATCTTCTTCCAAAACCTGTCTAACTCGCTTCCCGTGGGTAACTGTAATTTTTGACACTTTCTTTGTTGTCGTGTATGTCACGCTATTGATCTCTTCCCCTCCACTTATGACATTAACCGTCCTTTTTGGTGAAGGAGGTTTTGGCAGTTCCTGCCTATTCTTCATATATTCTTGCTTTCCCTTTTCACTAAACAATTCAGTTAAATACTCTTATTTTAATAAATGTTCTACTTCACCTTGTAACAATCTGCAATCCGCCGTTTTGTGACCGTGATCGTTGTGAAACTCGCACCAAAAATTGAGATTCTGCCTGTTTGGGTTTGATCTCATTTCCTTTGACCACCGTACCTTGTCTCCCATGCTTCTCAAAACAGCTATCAACTTGGATGTGCTAACATTAAAACTGTAGCCGCTGATCTTTGCTTTCGAGCTTCCGTCATCATCTCGTGTATCTTGTATATTTCGTTCTTTTTCGAACCTTGATGATGAAACTGAATCTCTATCTTTTGATCTAGGATCATACCTTGGGTTTTCCTGTTTTGAACGGGAATCCCTTCCTGCTGGTCCCATATAAGGATCGTACCTATTTTTACCGGACCTTCTTTCAGTTTCGGCTCGTATTGAACTCACCCTTTCATCTTTTTGAGACTGAATGATAGTATCTTCTTCTATCTGCAGCTTCGTGTTGTATCTATTATAAACATCATTCTATGTTGTAGCTAGAAATTCTCGTAAACTTTCTTTGAGTCTCCTCGTGGCTTCTGAGCTTTTTTCATTTAGATTACTGGCAAAGGCCATAGCCGCCTAGTTATCAGGTACACGTGGCAACATCATCTTCTCATGCTGGAATCTGTCTACGAATTCCGTGAGCAGCTCTGTATCTCCTTGTTTTATTTTGAAAAGGTCCTCCATTCATTTTTCAACTTTTTGAGCTCCCGAGTGTGCTTTGATAAATGAATCTGCAAGCTCAGCAAAAGAATCTATAGAATTTTCAAGTAAAAGAGAGCACCATGTTAATGCTCCATTCGTGAGCGTTTCTCTGAATTTTTTGACCAATACTGATTTAATTTCTTGCTTGGTCAAATCGTTGCCCTTTACACCGGTTGTAAATGCAGTTATGTAATCATGTGGATCAGTTGTTCCATCATATTTCGGAATATCGGGCATCTTGAATTTCTTTGGAATTGGTAAAGGAGCAGCACTTGGTTTCCAAGGTTATTGAGAATATTTGTCCATATCTATTCCCTTGATTACAGGCGGCACTCCAGGAATCTGCTCTATGCGATCGCTCTACTCCTGGAGCTGTTTTTATAAAGTTAATACTTAATTTTGTAAATCAGAATTGACTAGGATACCTGACCCTCCATCACGAGATTCGCTAGGAGTTCTTCCACTGCCTGAGTTAACGAGTCCTGAGCGAGGATTTTCCACGGTGTTGTTGTTTGGAGTTGGTGTTGGTGGTACAACACCTCGCAGCTGGTTAGCAAAAGCCTGAAGTGCATTACTGACCTATTGGGCGATTATTTTTTTCAAAGCTTCATCAATAGCTTGATTATTTTCGAACTGCTCATTCGTATTTGATTCAGATCCGCCAGGAGTCCCTCTCGAGATTGTCAAGGAGAGTTTTGTTGCAATGGAACTAGAGTTCCTTCATCTTGTTGATTCTCCTGATGTTGCTGATTTTCTTGAAATTGTAAATTTTGTTGGTTGTTGTCATTGACATTCGACATGATTGTTTTGACAAAAGAGTCGATTTAGAAAGTAAAAGATTATTAGATTCCCGGTAACTGAATCAATTTATTTAACCAGAAAATAGGAATTTCGGTCAAAGCTTAATTTTAGAAGAACTCGAGTTACTAATAATCAAATAAGAAAATAATTATGTAATGAAAAAGAAGAATTGAATTGAAAAGTAGCTGAGTAAGCATAATAAAGCAAAGTAAATCAGTGTATCCAATAATAATTCGTGTCCCCATACAAATGTTATTTCTCTCCTTTTATAGCTATTTCTAAGTACTACGTTTCTTTCCTCTCATAATAGAGCCATTATGAGCAATTAATGGAATTAATATAACGTCATAATTGGCAATCGTAACAGTTTCGTGAAGATTCTATAACGTTCTCCATCATGGATGCTCATTAATTACAAATAATACGTATATGTACTTTTTGCTAACTAGGTTCATTCCACCGATGTCTCTTCAAATCATCAGGAGATCCGAGTAACCGTTCATAACTGTTCCTTCTTGTTTTCTTGAACCTTTGCCTGTACCTATTAAGGCTCGCGACTCTTTGAATACTCATTGCCAACTGTCATTCTTCCATTGATCCACGTGTCTTGACATGTCAGCACATAATTAATTCCAAATGTTAACTCGATTTTTTTTAATACAGTTAGTGGTGGCAAAATGTTGTTATAATAACAATTATCTATTCATATTGTCCACTAAAAAAAGTTGTATAATAATTTTATTAAAAATGGGTTAATAAGTAAGTTTCATATTATTTACTTAAAAAATGAATAATCAATGAGTTCAACTCTTACATTTGCAAAGACTTAAATTTGGAGTTCCTCAAGTTTGGATACCAAGAATTTTCCCTAAGGTGATCATATTCAAGAAGCCATGAATAAGATGAATATCTATATTATCCGGCGATTAACCTATTTTTCTCCATATTAAATATGGGTCGGGTCGGATAATTTACCCGTTTTCGACCCGTCCATTTCCAACCATATCCGCACATTTCTCACCCCTAGTCTTAGTGGATAAAGTTACTAAGTACTTGTACTTCCTCCGTCTCATATTAACAGTCTGGTTATTAAAAATAGTTGTCTCAAATTATTTGTCACTTTAGAAGTTCAAGACAAAATTAATTATCTTTTTTCTTTTTTACCCTATTAATAATTATTCTTGAAGACTATAAACACCTAACTTTGTTCAAATACCAATGAAAAAAGATAAAATATTGACATGAATAAAGATAAAGTAGTTAAAATCACATTCTAATTAATTATTCTTAAGAGACTTGTACAAGAGAATCATATGACAAAAAAATATAAGACGGAGGGAGCAGTAGATATGTGATAAAATGGTTGACATGCATGCAACCATTATTAAATTAAAACATTTTTTAATGGACTAATTTAATAGCCCATTTGTGTCTTTATCAGGTCTTGTTGTTAAAGTTTCCAATCTCAGTAAAAGTAAAATATGACTAGCACTTGCAATAAAGAAACAAGCATAAGCTACAAATTGCTATTTGTTTACAAAACAATACCACAAACACTCATTACCATTAGTCAAAACTCAAAACCAAAAGGAAAAAGGAGAAAAAAAAAAAAAAAAGACATGCTATTTGGCTTTTCGCCATGTTGGGCAAGGCAACATGTCTTAAAATAAAAATCATTTAAAACATGCTAGGGTTTCGATAGTCAAATTAGCTAGTTTCTTTTTGTACTTTTAACTTGTAGTTGGATTTCTTTACATTGGTGCTTGAAGTAGACAGATCTAGTTCAAAGCATCTAAATTAGACTGGCTGAAAACTAATTAAAAACTTCCCAAGCAGATGAAAGAGCTCTTCTCTATTTCTAATTTTGCTTATCCTTTAAAATATCATGAATGTTCATTAAATTCCCAACGAGAAAAATTTTAAGACGAGTCCTTACTAGTGGCGAAGCTAGAAATTTTCCAAAGGGTTTTCAAACTTTAAAAAAGTGAAAAAATTCTCCGATAAATGGTGTTCATTATATATGTTATATACTCTAAAACAGTGACGGATCCAGAATTTTAAAGTGATGGGTGCTCGCCAATAAAAAATCTGAAAAAAGAATTTAGTTGTGGATGCTCACTCTATATTTATCTAACTATTTTTATATTTGTCTATATAAATTTACTAAATCTGGTTAAAAATAATGGGTGCTCAAGCACCCATAGGTGTCCATGTACATCCGACACTGCTCTAAAACCTAATATTTTACCTATATACACAATATAATTTTATGACTAAGGGTGTTCAATTGACTACTCTTGATTGGTTGTAGCTTCGCCACTGGTCTTAACTCTCTCCTTCTTCGATTTTGTTATCCAAATACTCATTCCGAGCAATCTCTTCAAATTCTAAAGAAGAGAAACCAGAAAAGAAAAAAGAATTTAATGTGATTTTCATGTATGCAGAGAATAATGTGTACCTAAATTAAATACGCGTTCCTAAATAACAACTTAACTATTAATTATGTGAGATCTGGGATTTGAGTCTCGCTATCGCATCAACAAAAAGTTTCTCCGTGTTTGGACCAAGAACAAGAATTAGGCACGAATGTGAAAGAGCGTGGTCACATATTGAAAATAAATAAATAAATAAATAAATAAAGTATTTTATTTTTGACATTTCTTTTATATTTAGAGGACATAATGTAATACAGAGAACTAGATAAGCAAGAAATGTATTATGGTGCCTATGTGCAGAGATCTTAATGTGACAACTATTCATGTTATGTACGTGGATCATAGGAACTATTTAAAATATATTTACTCTATCTTAAAAACTTGCATTATTGGTCTAAGGCATAACAACCTACAATTATGAGAACATTTTGAAACCTCAGAATTTGACCTCATGTTTATCAGCTTCTAATATTATTGACGTTCTTAGTTGCCACTTGTTGTTTTAATATTTGTAAATATGGTATGATTATTACACATGAGATCAGGACAAGTCAAAGAATTATATGAAATATATTTTGGCCATAGTCGTTATGTACGCACCGGAGAGTAATTTCAGTTTCACATTATCATTGGATAATGATGAAGTTAATGAATTCTTTAAATCTGTGTTTGTAGAAAAATTAAGAATAAATATTTATCCCTATATTTTTTTGTTTTAAAAAGATGTTCATTCTTCATTTTGATAGTTATATTTGTAACCATTCGAATGGAAGCCTTGGCGTAATTGGTAAAATTGTTGCTATGTGACCAGGAGGTCACAGGTTCGAGCCGAGGAAACAATCTCTTGCAGAAATGCAGGGTAACTGGTAAAGTTGATGTCATGTGACCAAGAGGTCATGAGTTCGAGCAGTGAAAACAACCTCTTGCATAAATATAGGGTAGGCTGCGTACAATAGACCCTTATGGCCATGTTCTTTCCCGGACCTCTCGCATAACGAGAGTTTATTGCACTGTGCTGCCCTTTTTATTTATTTATTTATATTTGTAATAATTCATATGAAAATGGGTGGAAATGTCACAGCAAAGGGAACAAATATAAAAAGATTAAAGAACTTAATAAAAATTATTTAATCAAATTGTAATTGATTTTGGGAATTAGGATGCCCGTTGCCGTATCTTTCATGGAAACTAGACTTCACCTACTAGAAGGTTACGAAATTAAATAAATTGATACAAATAATTAGGAGTATCAGTTAAAATAACATTTGATTAAATATGTGTCACAATCAAAGCCAGCCAGGTGGTGTAAATAATTGAGGGGAATAAGATTTCAAGTGAAAGAGTAAAAGAGCTCACGTTCAAAGTGTACCAATTATATGGAAAGCCACCAATTATTAGTATATGACTTCATTGTGTCTAACGTATTGATCTATCCCTCTGATTATTTTATTTTGCATGAACTGACAGTATAGAAGATATTTACATAAAAATTATAAGATAATTCAATATAAGTTTATTATTAATTAGTAATATAACCTGGTTAAAATTATAATTGATTTATTATTACAGATTAAACTATATTAATAGTGTACAAAAATATATTAGCAGTGTATAAGACTTAAATACTTAAATATATATTCAGCTAGTAAGGAAGGAGATATTTAAACAAAGACTAGAATAAGGGTATATTTTAGCTTTTTTAAGGGGACTTTTGTAGTTTTTACATTTTCTTATAGAATCAGAAGACTGTGGGTTCCAATTATTGTGCTTTTCTATTGAACAAATCAAGAGTTTTTATTGTCTTTATGCTTAGTCATTTTCAATTAGGTAATGGCGGCACAGACTTCAGATTTGTTCTTTGTTTATATATATTATATATTTATATACCACCCAAATGGGAGAAACATATTTAGAGGTGTCATGCATCACATTTTGTATTGTCGTATTAAGACATTTCTTATTTTTCAGGCCTTTATTGAGCTTTTGTTTATACTGTTTAGAAAGGTCCAAAGTACATCTCCTATTTACTTTTATTTCAAATATCTAGGAGTATCATATAGCGTGTGAAATGGACTAGGTGTGAACGTTTTTACATGTATATATAATTTCAGTCAAGTGAACTAATTTTAATTACTAAAGCATTTGTTTTGCGAAGCATTACAATTCACGGTATAGGGTTTCGAATCGAATCGGTGGGCAACACCAATATCAGAGCCGTGATCAAAGCAACCATGAGCTTTTGATATCTCTCCTTATAATCATCAGACTATCGTAAACGCACACCGTTCAATAGAAATGCAATAGATGAAAATCCCTCGACAAAGCGACCAGTGGCGAAGCCAGGAATTTACTCAAGGGTGTTCAAACTTGAAAGAAGTGAAAAAAATCCCCCAGAAAGAGTGTTCAATTTGTGTTATATACCTCTAAAATCTAATATTTTATCTATACATGCAGTGTAATTTTTCGACGAAGGGTGGTCAGTTAACCACCCTTTACAACATGTAGCTTCGCCCATGAAAGCGACGATAGTAGCCTTTCAAACCCAAGAAATTTCGAATCTCTATAGCTGTATCAGATCTAGGCCAATTCTGGACCACCTCAATCTTCTTTAGGTCACATCCCTAAAAGCATTTGTTTTCATTGAGAACTTTAATACAGTTTAATCATGTCATGTAAAAATTATCATAATAATAAAATAAGAATACACCTAGGGGTTGATATATGACTTATTATTTGGCCTTGCCAACTAATAATATATAGGAACATAAATTCATTAATGTCTAGATGAAACGACAAGATGCAAAAAATTATATTGTGAAATCAAGAAATTCAAATGAATGAATTCTATGGTTTATTTTTGAACTTCGTGCACTGGACTACCTTTTGTCATGTATATGTATGTAACAGAAGAACAATTCAAAATGAGAGAAGTTGTCCAAAAAGTATCGGGTAGGAAGCGTACCCCTTTATACGCTCTATGCAGCGTAAATCGTGAATTAATCGAGCCAATAGATTTCGACACGATAATTATGAGAAAATTTAAGAAGTCCAATCTATTCCTAATATATTCATCAGAGGTTCGAGTCACAATAAGAAGTAAGTGAGTGTTGTTCCTCCTGTATTTGTAAAATAATGATTATGGAAATTAAAATGTTAGCTTATTAACGTAAATATAAATGATATAAATGAAACACAAATTAATTCGAGCCCACTGAATTCACAGTGTTTCCTTAAGGAATTTAATCCCCTTCTAGTACCCAAGGTTATGGATTATTTCCTCCCAGGATAGAACGAATTACACACTGGTATAGCGGTACTTCAAACCCCAATGTTTCAGTGAACACAAAGTTCGGCAGCAAATCACACTTACTGTTGCTTTCTTAGTAGTTTAAAACAATGCAGAACAAGGGAGGAGAAGTCAGAAATTCGTATGGAAAATCTGAGAGGAAAGAGTGCAAAGTATAGCTAACGTTGAGTTTTTGGTGAAGAGAAGATCAATTGCTCTCAAGTTTTCAGTGTGTCTTCAACAGGCTGCTTGCACCCTCTATTTATAGTGCAATTAGCTACTAAAAATGGACCTGCTTCCACTCATGAAGTGGAGCACTTGGCCATGGTGGACCGAGCACCAGGCTGTTTACTAATGGAGCAATCAATATGGCAAATGGTGGCTGGAGCACTACTCATGGTGGAATAAGCACTTGCTCATTAATATTCACGGATTGGAAAACATCCGTTACAAATACGGATAATATTAAGCCGAAGCCGTAGCCGAAGCCGAGCCGAGCGAGCGACGACAACGACGGCGCGAGACTTGCCTTCTTCTTAACTCTTTAAGACTACATGAAGTGCATTTGTATATAAACCCACCAAACTCCTTTTCCTCTACCAATGAGGGACAATGTCTCATTAAAAGGAGAGGAAAACTTAAAATTTTACTCAAAATTTTCATTTTCCTCCATTTCCCATTCACCCTCTTTTTAATACCTTTCTATATTAAAAAGAAACTCAATAATCCCCCACATGAATGGGGAATGGCTATATCACGGAAGTATGCATGAAAAACTTGTGTGATTTGCAAGCAAGGATTAATTGCATCTGGATAAGTAGATTTCCCTTTGAACTTTCCGTAGTGAACTTATGTCGGATATACTTGGTCAATCGGTAGATTTGATATCTTTGAACCGTTGAACTTTAGTGTATACCTAGACAACCATAAGTCACACAATCAATCCCTTAACCGTCTTTGGTTCTCATTGTTGTATTCGTTTCAGCCATGAACACTGCCTGGTTTCATAAGTGCGTTGAGAATTGGCCTTGCAAAATTCTCCTTGAAGCGGCTAACACTTCACACTTACATAGGTGTTTCTTAAACGTGTCATCTCGTAGATACACTATTTGATATACCCTGTATCAAATTTAGAAATCATTAAAAAGCCTTAATGCTTTATCCTTGGTACTAAACATTTTCTCAACACGAGAATGGACTAAAAACTTTTGTTGACAATGTTGAACCGTCATTAATGACTTTGTTTGATCTCCTTGAACCTAGATCTTGGGATCTCCAGTCTTCTAGGTAGAGTTACCGCCACAATGACTTGTTCTCGGTCATAGTCTCATTCCCCTCGATGATTTCTCAACTACCTTTCTAGTTAGGCCTTTTGTAAGTGGATCCGACACATTATCACTTGACTTTACATAGTCAATCGTGATAATTCTCTAGAGAGAAGTTGCCTAACGGTTTTATGTCTTCGTCGTATATGACGAGATTTACCGTTATACATAACGCTCCCAGCCCTTCCAATTGCTGCTTGACTATCACAATGTATGCATATTGGTGCCAACAGTTTAGGCCAAAATGGAATGTCTTCCAAGAAATTCCGGAGCTATTTAGCTTCTTCACCGGCTCTATCTAAGGCTATGAACTCAGCCTCCATTGTAGAGCGGGCAATACATGTTTGTTTGGACGACTTCCAAGATACCGCTCCTCCACAAATAGTGAATACATATCCACTTATGGACTTCGAATCAGTTGAACCGGTGATCCAATTTGCATCACAATATCCTTCAATCACCGCAGGATATTTACTGTAGTGCAAATCAAAGTTTTGGGTATATTCTAAGTATCCCAAAACTCGTTTCATTGCCATCCAATGAGATTGGCCTGGATTGCTCGTGTATCGACTTAGTTTACTTATAGCACAAGCTATATCTGGTTGTATACAATTCATGATATACATTAAGCATCCCAACACACGAGCATAATCCAACTGTGATATGCTTTGGCCTTTATTCTTTGCTAGTGCAAGATTTACGTCAATTGGAGTCTTTGCAACTTTAAAGCCCAAGTGCTTGAATTTTTCAAGTACTGTCTTAATATAATGAGATTGTGACAATGCCAGACCTTGAGGAGTCTTTTGGATCTTAATCCCCAGAATTAAATCCGCAATTCCCAAGTCCTTCATATCAAACTTGCTAGTTAGCATACGCTTAGTAGCATTTATGTTGGCAATGTTATTACTCATTATCAGCATATCATCCACATATAGGCAAACAATGACTATGTGATTTGGAACATTTTTAATGTACACACATTTATCACATTCATTTATCTTAAAACCATTTGACAACATTGTTTGGTCAAATTTCGCATGCCATTGTTTGGGTGCTTGTTTTAGTCCGTAAAGGGACTTAACAAGTCTACATACCTTATTTTCTTTACCTGGAACCACAAACCCTTCAGGTTGTTCCATGTAAATTTCTTCCTCCAACTCTCCATTTAAGAAGGCCGTTTTAACATCCATTTGATGAATTTCAAGACCATACACTGCAGCTAATGCTACTAACATCCGTATGGACGTAATCCTTGTAACTGGGGAGTATGTATCAAAGTAGTCAAGACCTTCTCGTTGTCTATACCCTTTGACAACAAGTCTTGCCTTAAATTTATCAATAGTGCCATCATCTTTCATTTTTCTCTTAAAAATCCATTTAGAACCCAAAGGTTTATTTCCAGGAGGAAGATCAACCAATTCCCATGTATGGTTGTTCAATATGGATTCTATTTCACTATTGACTGCCTCTTTCCAGAACAATGATTCTGAAGAAGACATAGCTTCTTTAAATGTCCGAGGCTCATTTTCCAATAAGAAAGTCACAAAATCTGGTCCAAACGAAGTAGACGTTCTTTGACGTTTACTACGTCTTGGATCCCCCTGATTAAAATGTACTTTCTTTTGTTTCTTCCCGGGGTCGTTTAGATCCTTCACCAATCGACTCACATTCCTTTTTATACGGATATATATTTTCAAAGAACTCAACATTATCTGATTCTATAACCGTATTATCATGAATGTCGGGATTTTCTGATTTATGAACCAGAAATCGATATGCTTTACTATTAGTCGCATTTCCTATGAAAACACAATCAACTGTTTTCGGTCCTATTTTTACCCTTTTGGGTTTAGGAACTTGCACTTTTGCCAAACACCCCCACACTTTAAAATAATTCAAGTTGGGCTTCCTTCCTTTCCATTTTTCATATGGAATGGATTGTGTTTTGCTATGGGGTACTCG
The DNA here is from genome assembly GCF_000393655.2 of Nicotiana sylvestris. NCBI lineage: Eukaryota > Viridiplantae > Streptophyta > Magnoliopsida > Solanales > Solanaceae > Nicotiana > Nicotiana sylvestris. The sequence continues at coordinate 150,014,366 of NC_091063.1, forward strand.
ATTTAGTATTCGGCTGGCCGTAAGAACGGCTTCTCCCCACAAGTTCTATGGCAAACCAGAACTTATCGACAATGCGTTCATCATCTCCTTTAATGAACGATTCTTTCTTTCCGCAATCCCATTGGATTGGGGCGTGTAAGGGGCTGTTGTTTGATGAATAATTCCATATTCTAAACATATTTGTTCAAAAGGAGATTCATATTCACCACCCCTATCACTTCTTATCATTTTGATTTTCTTGTTAAGTTGCGTTTCAACTTCATTTTTGTATTGCTTGAATGCGTCTATTGCTTCATCTTTACTATTAAGTAAGTAAACATAGCAATATCGAGTACTATCGTCAATAAAAGTTATGAAATACTTCTTTCCACCGCGAGATGGTATTGACTTCATGTCACAAATATCTGTGTGAATTAAGTCTAAAGGATTTGAATTCCTTTCAACCGACTTATAAGGATGTTTAACATACTTAGATTCCACACATATTTGACATTTTGATTTTTCGCATTCAAACTTAGGCAATACTTCCAAGTTAATCATTTTTCGCAAGGTTTTATAATTGACATGACCCAAACGTACATGCCATAAATCATTTGACTCAAGTAAGTAAGAAGAAGCTGAAGTTTTATTATTAGTTTCAACAACTATTACATTCAGCTTGAAAAGGCCCTCAGTAAGGTAACCTTTTCCTACAAACATTTCATTCTTACTAATCACTACCTTGTCAGATACAAAAACGCACTTGAAACCGTGCTTTACAAGAAGTCCAGTAGAGACTAAGTTCTTCCTAATCTCGGGAACATGAAGGACGTTGTTCAAAGTCATGACCTTGCCAGAAGTCATCTTGAGAAATATCTTACCGTATCCTTCAATTTTTGCTGTAGCAGCATTTCCCATAGAGAGCGTCTCTTCGGGTCCAGCAGAAGCATATGTAGAAAATGCTTCCCTCACAGCACAAACATGGCGAGTGGCTCCAGAATCAATCCACCACTCCTTTGGGTTTCCTACCAGGTTGCATTCAGAAAGCATGGCGCACAAGTCATCAACATCATCATGCTTTTCTACCATGTTTGCTTGACCCCTTTGCTTGTCTTTCTTCCGAGCACGACACTCCGTAGATTTGTGTCCGGTTTTCCCACAGTTGTAGCAGTTTCCACTGAACCGCTTCTTGCTTGGGTTGTATTTCGGACCAGAAGCCTTCTTTCTCTTTTTGTTATCTTCAACAATATTTGCTCCCATTATTGTTGAATTTCCACGGCCTCTCCTTTCAGCAGCTTTATTGTCCTCTTCGATTCTCAATCGAACAATGAGATCTTCAAGGGACATCTCCTTTCGTTTGTGTTTCAAATAATTTTTAAAGTCCTTCCACAATGGAGACAACTTCTCAATTATTGCTGCTACTTGGAATGCCTCATTGATGACAAGACCTTCAATGAAAATTCCGTTAGTAAAATTACTAAAAAATTTACTTTCAACATTAGCATTCATTTGAAATATACCTTCAGCAAGTAGATCATGATTAATTACATGTAACTCCTGGACTTGGGTAATAATAGACTTGATATCTACCATTTTGTAGTCCAAAAATTTTGCAGCGACGAATTTCTTCATCCCGGCATCTTCAGTTTTGTATTTCTTTTCAAGCGCATTCCACAATTATTTTGACGTCTCCATGCCACTGTATACATTATATAGATTATCTTCCAATCCGCTAAGAATATAATTCCTGCACAAGAAGTCAGAATGCTTCCACGCCTCAATCACGAGAAAGCTATCATTCTCTGGAGTTTCATCTGGAAGATCAGGAACATCTTCCTCGATGAACTTCTGTAGACATAACGTAGTCAAGTAGAAGAACATCTTTTGCTGCCAGCGCTTGAAATCCATCCCGGAAAATTTTCCGGGTTTCTCTGCCGGTGCCAACGCCGGAGTTCGACTTGTCGATGCATTGGCAATCATCATCGGAACAGCTTGATTTCCGTCATTCGCCATTTTTACTGTAAAAATGACACAAACAAACGTTTAAAACTGGAGTGAAAAATCACGTAGATTTTAATCTCCAACAAAACGCCACGAAGGATTTACTCTCCAAATGGGAGTACACAAAACCACAAAGGTTTTAAGTTTCCAGAATAATAAAAGTAACACAAATACAGAAATTAAAATTACTAAATTCCTTAAGCTTGTTGTTCCTCCTGTATTTGTAAAATAATGATTATGGAAATTAAAACGTTAGCTTATTAACGTAAATATAAATGATATAAATGAAACACAAATTAATTCGAGCCCACTGAATTCATAGTGTTTCCTTAAGGAATTTAATCCCCTCCTACTACCCAAGGTTATGGATTATTTCCTCCCAGGATAGAACGAATTACACACTGGTGTAGCGGTACTTCAAACCCCAATGTTTCAGCAAACACAAAGTTCGACAGCAAATCACACTTACTGTTGCTTTCTTAGTAGTTTAAAACAATGCAGAACAAGGGAGCAGAAGTCAGAAATTCGTATGGAAAATCTGAGAGGAAGGAGTGCAAAGTATAGCTAACGTTGAGTTTTCGGTGAAGAGAAGATCAATTGCTCTCAAGTTTTCAGTGTGTCTTCAACAGGCTGCTTGCACCCTCTATTTATAGTGCAATTAGCTACTAAAAATGGACCCGCTGCCACTCATGAAGTGGAGCACATAACCATGGTGGATAGAGCACCAGGTTGTTTACTAATGGAGCAAACAATATGGCAATGGTGGCTGGAGCACTACTCATGGTGGAATGAGCACTTGCTCATTAATATTCACGGATTGGAAAACATCCGTTAAAAACACGGATAATATTACGTTAATATTCACTATTAACAAATAAATTTGGTCCAAAAAATTAATCAATCAATCATTTGACCAAATCCGAAGCCGAAGTCATAGCCGAAGCCGAGCCGAGCGAGCGAGCGACGACGACGCGAGACTTGCCTTCTTCTTAACTCTTTAAGAGCTACATGAAGTGCATTTATATATAAACCCACCAAACTCCTTTTCCTCTACCAATGAGGGACAATGTCTCATTAAAAGGAAAGGGAAACTTAAAATTTTACTCAAAATTTTCATTTCCCTCCATTTCCCATTCACCCTCTTTTTAATGTCTTTCTATATTAAAAAGAAACTCAACAGTGAGAACTACCGTTGAATACTTAGTGATAAACAAACTAGAAAATCTTAAAGAAGTGCAATATCAGTAATTCTAACTTAATTATATTCTTAGAACTCAAAATGCTCTGGATTCAACCAAGAATCTTTAATTAGAGATGCTTTTGTCGGTTTGTATATTTGGTGAGTTTTACATTGTACCTTCCATTGGGGAATGGAAGGACCATCTCCAATCTCCATCCCCAAGGCCATTTAGAAACCAACAAAGAATCATATGATTAAATTGCCAAACCCAACATTACTCAAAAGAACACCTTCTTTTAACATCTTAGCTGGAAAGTTTTGGTATATATACTTGTAAATAAAATGAAGGTTCACCTAAAAGTTATGGCGGATGGTTCATATTGATAGTCTTTAATTAAAGGTTTTAGTTTCGAGTTATAAGAATGAAAAAATTCTTGACAGGAAGTGTTTTTTCTTCATAGTGAATCTATCGGATGTAGGGGCGGAGCTCGATGGATGGAAAGGGGTTCAGAACCCCTTTGCTGAAAATTACACTATTTATTATATTAGATGTTGAATTCCTTTAGCTTATTCACGTATTTACTTTTTTATCTTTTGAATCTTCTTAGTGAAAATCCTATTTTCACCTATTCGGATGTAAATCTCAACTAGCCGAGTCAGTGAATTAGTCTATCGACACATCTAGCTTCTAGATAATCAAAGATTTACAGAACAAAAGAAGCCAATAAATTAAATATGACTCTAGGCTTTAATTTTGGTGGACAGCTATAGCTCTCACAAGTTGGAAGACAGTTCAAATTTCACGCACAAAGTAATGCGAACCCCACTTTTTTTTCTATAAATACCTAATTCCTCTCTTTGAAACAATGAGCTCATAATTTAACCTTCCTCATTAAACAACTCCATATTCAAACAAAAGATAGGCAAAAAGAAAAGGTTGAGCTGTACACTTTGTACTTCTTGGAAATACGTTCTGAGATTTGATGGATCACGTTGTAAGGTTCAAAGAACTGAAATTTGGCCTTTTTTCATTTGAAGCATGTGATTGTTGAGAGTGTGTAGATCTTACAAACTTTCTGGATTTTTTTTTAGGTACATAAAGAGATAAATGGACAAGACTATCCACCACATCATTGTCAAGAAAGATCGAGTTGTATTGCATTTAAGGGTGTGGACTAACAGATGATGAAGCAAATGAAAATTACAATTTGAAGGTTTAAATTTTAATAAAATTTTAAAATGTTTGATAATTTCTTGGAAGTTAGCAACCAATGGCAAAATCATGAATTTCGTCAACAATGCCTAAGAAATATATATATATATATATATATATATATATATATATATATATATATATATATATATATATATATATATAATGAATGTTCAATTTACCACTTATTATTGTATAGGGTAAAATTGGTTCATATTAAATACTCGTGTAATAGAGCGACACATGGAACGAGAGACAGGTAGAAATCAAGACCGGGGGCAGTAGTTTCGGTTGGCACGGGGAAGACCCCGGAGGAAATATTGTTAGTGAAGAAAATGAATGCCTCCCACCCGATGGCGTTCAATGAAGAATATTCTGCAGTATTAAATACGCAGTCCGTTATAGAGAATTTTGGCATTCGTTGCTTGCCGTTACACATTCTTCAATGGCCCCCATAATTGTCATTTAAGAAGGGCTTGATCCTAGGACCTTGTTCTCTAGGTGCAACTATAAATAATGACTTCAATAGTCATTGTAAGGACAAGAATTTTCTCATAAACTTATGATATATGCTATTCAAGAGCTCAATAATACTTTATTTCTTGTCTATTGATATTTGTATTACTGCCTTCGGAAGCTCTGCTCCAGGAACCAACCTATCTTATGCCTTATCTCAATTTCAACACTAAGTCTTGCATTTTGTTTTATTTATTTATCATTTTGGAATCAAATCGATTCGCATATCTGTAATTCACGTTACAAATTCAACTGTACCGTTTGACGGGTAAACAGTTTGGCACCCACCGTGGGGCTTAGACAGTTGCGTGATTGGATTAATTCTTGCATCTATTACTAACCTGTTTAATTCTTTGTTTCTTAGCGAAAAATCATAAAAAATGACAGATAACAATGTCAACATCACGCACAACGTTGAGGCCCAAGAAAATCAGCCTCAACACGAAGATTCGATCAATGATACTCGCAACGAGGGGGATGAAGCCATATCGGTCCATGGGGGGCAATATCCACGACAAGTTCAAGAGGCAACTCCTGGTGATGCTGAAGACGAGCTGAAGCGAAAATAGTGAGAATTCTGATGGAACAACAAAAGGCTATTATGGGTCATCTCTCGTGACAAGATCAGGTCATGAAAGAGTTGGGGAAAGCGTTGTCGGGTGCTTCCAATAACGCGAATGGAAGAGGTCTAATTCCTCCCGGTGCTCCCACAAATCAAACATCACAAAGGGTGGATAACAACACCCCGGTGGGTGAGGTCGGCTTCGATAGGGCCAGGGGGGACAACAACGGATTTGGTAACAATAACGAAAATGATCCCTTTAAACCAAACTCATGCAATTTATGAGGGAAATAAATGCCCAAATGGATCAAATCCTGGGAGCACTGCCACTTTTGAAAGGACCGGACTCAAAGAAATAACCTAGTTACCGTTGAAACCAAGCGCAACATTGGAATTAATCCCGAAGCGGTTCAAAATGCCAGACGCGCCAAAATATAATGGGACCTCGGATCCTCAGGAGTACATCACCACTTACACAATGGCGGTGAAAGGAAATGACTTAGCTCCGCATGAGATTGAGTCAGTCTTGTTGAAGAAGTTCGGGGAGACCCCCACGAAGGAGACCTTGACATGGTATTCACTTTTACTCAAGCACTCAATAGATTCCTTTGAGATGCTCGCGGATTCTTTTATCAAGTCCCATGCCAGGGCCAAGAAGGTGCAGGCCCGAAAGGCCAAATTATTTAGAATTGCGCAAGGAGATTCCGAGTTGCTGCGAGAGTTCGTGACCAGATTTCAGAAGAAAATAATGCTGCTACCGGCCGTGATAGATGAATCGGCAGATGAGGCATTCACTAAGGGGCTGAACCCAAGGAGTTCTGACGCTTCCCAAAAATTAAAAGACAGTCTACTCGAGTTTCAGGCAACAACATGGGCAGATGTCCACAACCGCTATGAATCGAAGATAAGAATAGAGGATGAATACCTCGGCTTCTCGGCATCAACCAAGGGTCGGGACAGAGAAGAAAATAAGGAAAAGTTGAAGGATGATTTCGGTGTAGATCGATCGTCTTCTAGCTAGGTTTCTTCCTTACGAAATGGTCGAAGGACAAGACAGAGGTTTCCGGTCGGCGGATAGGTTCACTATCCATAAGAGAGCTAATCTTGGCCGGAATAACAGGTCGTTACAGGACAAAGAGGTATCGGGTTCTTGGGACTCCACCTACCTAGACTATCCGAGTACAATTTCAACGTCAGCATGGTGGAGCTGGTATCGGCAATGAGAAACATTAAAGAAGCACTATTCCCCAGGACGATGAGATTCAGCCCCGGTCAGAGAGATCATAACCTATGGTGTGAGTATCTTGGGACCAACGGCCAGAGGGATAAGGACTGTCGACATCTGCACGAGGAGGTGGCGACATTGCTAAAAACGGCCATCTCAGAGAGTTCTTTAGCAATCGTGCTAAAAACAACTATAGTCGCAACTGAGATAACGTGGAGCACTCAAAGACGGGCGAAAATCCTCCTTCTCTAATGATCAATATGATTTTCGGAGGGAACGAGATCAATGATGTAACCTTCTTGGCCACAAAAAAGACAAAGGTATCGGTAATCCAAAGCAAAAGACTTCGGGAAGTCACTGAGGACGATATCACCTATACGGAAGAGGATGCCGATAGACTCCTACTACCGCACAATGATGCCTGGTAATTTCTCTTAATATTTTAGATTTTAAAATTAAATGTATTTTGGTGGACCAGAGAGTTCAGCTAATATTATCCAATGGAGAGTTGTGGAACAAGGCAAGCTAACCTGAAGTATCGTTTCAGCCACAAAGCTCCTCACCGGGTTCAACTTAGCAAGCGTGACAACCTGAGGGAGATTCTACTGCCCAGCAATGCTGAAGGGGTAATGAAGACGACCCTGTTTGAAGTAATGAACGGTGACATGGTCTACAACATTATTCTTGGAAGACCTTGGTTACACAAAATAAAGGTTGTGCCATCGACATACCATCAACTTCTGAAGTTCCCAACCCCAGAGGGAGTTAAACAAATAAGAGGAGATCAACCGACAGGAAGAGATTTAAATGCAATCTCGGTTTTCAGTAGCAAAAAGAAAGGACCATAGAACATAGCAATTAGAGGAACCGATGCCTGCTCCCGAACCAAACGAAGTCGACAAAGGGGTAGGGGATTCGTTAGAATCCTACCAGGTGCCAAGGTATTTCCAAGTACCAGAAAAAACGGATGCAACCAAATCCACATCGGAAGAACTTGAACATGTCGCTGTGTTTTAGAAATTCTTGGAGAGGAAACTTTACTTGGGGACAGGACTAGACCCCGAGCTTAGGTCAGGATTTATAGAATTTCTTAAATATAATTTTGATTATTTTGCATGGTCTTATGTGGATATGATAGGTATCCCGCTAGAGGTGGCCGTGCACAAGTTAAGCCTGAATCCAAACATCCCTCCGGTAAGGCAGAAGAAATGCCCTATTTCTGAGGCCAGAAACAGGTTTGTCAAAAAAGAGGTAGCTTGATTTCTTGATATTGGGATCAATCTGGGAGGTAAAGTATCCTGACTGGCTAGCTAATGTACTAGTAGTTCCAAAAAGAATAATAAATTTTGCATGTGCGTAGATTATAAGGATATGAATAAGGCGTGCCCAAAAGAATCTTTCTCATTGCCAAACATTGATCAAATGATTGATGCGATGGTCGGGCACGGGTTGATAAACCCGAAGAATCAGGAAAAAACTTTGTTCATAATGAACTTTGGTACATATTGATATAATGTGATGCCTTTAGGGCTTAAGAATGCCTGAGCTACCTATTAGAGGCTTGTGAACAAAATATTTGAAAAGCAAATAGGGAAAACAATGGAAGTTTACATAGATGATGTGCGGGTCAAGTCTTTGAACGCAGGTGATCATCTTAAACACCTCCAAGAAACCTTTGACATCCTAAGGAAGCACAACATGAAGCTTAACCCCAAAAAGTGTGCATGTGGAGTCAACTTCAGTAAATTCTTAGGGTTTCTGGTGTCACAAAGGGGGATCGTAGTCAATCTCGATAAAATTAAAGCCATCGAGGACATTCCCGATTAGCTGTCAAATGTGAAAGAGGTTCAGAGGTTACATGGAGACTGGCCACTTTAAGAAGGTTCATTTCCCGGTCTTCATAAAAATGCCATCACTTCTTCTCACTTGGAAAAAGAAGAACAACTTTGAATGGACTCTGGAATTCCAGTAGGCTTTGAAAGATTTTAAAAGGTAGTTACTGAGTCGTCCGTTATTATCTAAACCGGAGGAAGGCAAAAAGTTACTAGCTTACTTGGCAGTCTTGGATGTAGCGGTAAGAGTCGTTTTAGTCCATAAAGACGAAGGTACAAAATCTCCCATTTATTATGTTAGTAAAATTTTAACGGGAGCATAAACTCACTACCCACACCTTGAAAAATTAGCCTTAGCTCTCATAGTCGCCGCTTGAAAGCTTAGGCCTTATTTTCAATGACACCCAATAGTCGTGGTGACAACCTTTCCTCTGTAGAATATCCTTCACAAACCTGAACTTTTAGGTCGATTGGTCAAATGGGCAGTCGAAATGAGTTAATTTGACATAGAGTATAAACTCAAGACTAGGATCAATTCACAAGTTTTGGCGTACTTTGTGGCCAATTTCAGTCATGGATTGCTGCCTTTGGCTACCAAAGAAGCCGTGATAGTGTCAGAATCAACATCGGAATTCTAGACCTTGTTCACGGACAGAGCTTCCAATGTGAGGGTATGTGCTCGAGGCAGTATTAATCATGCCCTTAGGAGAAATCCTAAGCCAAGCCATAAGAATTGTTCCCTTGATTAACAATGAAGTCGAGTATGCGACTTTGATCGCAGGACTTGAGCTGGACCGGGGATTGGACTCTGAGGTCATAAAAATCAAGTGCGATTCCCGACTGGTAGTAAATCAGGTATACGGGATCTTCGACATCAAAGAGGAACACATGCAACAATATGTAGAGAAATTCCATATTGTGCTCGCACGGTTCAAGGAATGGTCAATCACCCACATCCCGAGAAAAGAAACCGCAGAAGCAGATGCACTGGCCAATCTAGGCTCATCCACGAAAATGAAGGGATCATAATCCGGTACGGTTGTGTACTTATGCAATCGGTATTGTATGTGAACAACTATTATGAAGCAAATGCGACCAATTTGGTCTAGGACTGGAAAAGAAATCATTGACTATCTTGAGCATGGCAAACTACTTGAAGATCCCAAGGCATTCCAGGCACTTCGTACTAAAGTAGCCCGTTACTGCGTTAGGGGAGGCCAATTGTATAGAAAGTCGTTCCAAGACCCGTTGGCCCTATGTTTAGGAGCCTCCGTGGCTAATTACGTCATGAGAGAAGTTCACGAAGGAATTTGTGAAAATCACTTGGTTGCAGACTCGTTGGTATTAAAGCTAATTAGGGTAGGTTACTACTGGCCCCGGATGGAACAAGATGCTAAGAAATTTGTTCAGAGATGTGACAAGTGTCAACGCCATGTGTCGTTGGCACATCAACCAGCAGAATTATTGCATTCGGTATTTTTGCCTGGGCCATTCATGAAATAGGGATGGACATAGTCAATCCATTGCCACCGGCTCTCGGTAAGGTAAAATTCTTTTTATTTTAACTGATTATTTCTCTATGTGGGTAGAAACAGGTCCTTACCAAAAAATCGGCGAGCGTGAAATGGTCGATCTTCTATGGGAGAACATAATTTTCACATTCGGGATACCAAAGGAGATAGCCTGCGACAACAAGCCACAATTTATAGGCGCAAAGGTCACAGAATTTCCTAAGGACTTGAAAATTAAAAGAATCACATCCTCACCATACCATCTGAGCGCAAATGATTAAGCAGAATCGGCAAACAAAGTGATTATTCAAAATCTCAAAAAAGAATTGGAAGCAGCCAAAGGCAAATGGCCCAAAGAATTACCGGGAGTGCTATGGGCGTACCGAAAACGACTAATCTATTACGGAAGAGACACCTTTCTCTTCCGTATACGGAAAAGAAGCCTTGATCACGGTAGAAGTGAGAGAACCTACCATGAAATACCTTCGGGAAGATGAAGAATCAAACAATGAAGCATTGTTGGTTGGATTGGAATTGCTCGATGAATGCAGGGACTTTGAGCATATAAGAATAGCGGCCCAGAAATAAAGAATAGAAAGATTTTATAATCAAAGAGTCAATCTCCATTATTTCAAAGTGGGAGACTTGGTTTTGAGAAAAGTGACTCAAAATACCCGAGATCTCAATGTAGGGAAGCTGGGTCTGACGTGGCACACCTCAAAAGATACAATTGCTGATGAACAACACCTATATTGAAAGAATATGTTGCACTCTTTTTCCCTTCGTCCAGTTTTGTTCCCAATTGAATTTTTCTGGCAAGGTTTTTGACAAGGCACTAATGGAAAGCATACTACAAAGGAAGCATCGTCAGTAGAAATAAGACCTCTAATTGACAAGGCATGGAAACAAGGAACCGCTACGGGATGGTTAGATAATTTTTCGCTCGGTAGAAAAGTTCCTACCAGGAAATAAAGCTTTCTATCGAGCCAAAGGTTACCCGACCACTCATGAGTGCAAGTCATTGGGGGTGGTTAGATAATCTTTGGCTCTATAGCAAAGTTCTTAACGGGAAGTGAAGCTTGCTATCAAACCAAAGATTATCCAACCATTCACTAGTGGGATCTTCAAAGGAGGGAGAATTCCAGCGTTCCAATTCGCACTCTTCACATTCGAACACTGGGGGAATGATATGAGAATATGACAACAATATTGCCACATAAACCGGGACGACAAAAAATCAGGAACAAAGATGTATCATTGGACCGGGGACTGTACGGCCAGCCCCGTAGATATAAGTTGTACAAATTAGCCATAAGTTATGGCAATTTCTTTTCAGCACAACGATTGCTTATGTACTTTTGAAAATGGAAGGATCAAAGTAAAGTACTTTTGTTTTTATCTTGTTTTTTGTCCAAATGATGAATCAATTTTATCATTTGAAAGTTAATCAAGTACTTCAAATGCTAGTGCCAGAATGAATAGGAGATGTCCTCTTCAAAAGCACCGTAAACATAAGAGGACCCTCTTTTATGAAACCCTCACAATAAAGGGTTGGTTCTGCAAGAATTTATGCCCGGAATCCAAATGCCATCGGGGAAAAATGCACCCGAAGCCTTGCATAACTCAACAAAAAAAAAGTAAATTTTCTCAATGCTTAAACGAAAGCACTTTTATATAACAAACATTCCAAGCAGCACAAGTACAAGTGTATGAAAAGAAAAACAAAGTAAAAGAAAGCAAAAAATTAAACTACTGCGTCCCTAGAACTTTGGGGAAGAGAAGCGCCTGCACCCCCAGGAGAAGTAGGCAGATCTGCTGCCGGCTCGGGAACTTGGCCTTCATCATTATACCCTTCAAGTTCCTCCTCAATTTCTGAGAATATGGAAACGGAAGCAGAAGAGGCAGTTGCATCAAGTTGAACTGGGAGACCCCTTCGGGCAGTTGACTGCAGCTCACGGGACTTGGCGATCTCGGCATCAAAATCAATGACGCCCGCTTTGGCATATTCCAAGGTTTTTCTCCTCATGTTATAAATCGAATATATTTTTTCAACAATGAGGGAATCCGCTCGGTGCTGAAGCTCTGACTTGAGCTGATCAACCTCGGTCAAAAGATTATTCCGCTAGGATCTTGCAACCTGAAGGCTGATATCAAGGTCACTGATAGTGGAGTTGTAAATTTTATTGTGCTCCATGACCCTCTTATAGTACTTCTCTAACTGGGCACACTTCTCCTCAGCAACATCAGCTTCTTTAGCTTTGGAGTTCAAGGCTGCGTCCAAATTATTCAACCTCTGAGTAAAGGTAGCCTCACGCTCGGCAGCAACAAGAACAGTATGTTGGACCTCAAAACATTTTTCCTTGGCCTTTTGAAATTATACCTTTAACAGGCGGCCTCTTCGCTGAGGGTCATTACCTCCTACTCACTCTGCTGCAACTGAGCATCCAACTCAACGGCTTCGACAGCTTGTGCTTTTAGTACCGGGAGGCAAGCAGCAATTTGATCCCGCTCGACCAAATGTTGACCTCGCTTAGACGTGAGTCTTTCTTTATCGAGGATCAACTTCTGAAGGCCCTCAAAAGCAAGGAAGTTAGCCTGCAAAGCAAAAACTCAAATCAGAAATCCTGCCATAACAAGTCAAGAAGAAGCAATAATAGGAACAAATATCATACTACTGATGCGTTGTGCATGGAATTGTTCACCATACACTCCCTCGAAAGAGATCTTTCTCTACTGGATTCAGGTAATTGGCAAGTTCCACTGGTTGGGACAACAAATATCACTTAGTAGAGACTGAGAGGGAGACGTTCCTCCTCCTCTGAGGATCTGCAGAGGGGGGCGAATAATTACGCCCCAAATTCCCATGGTCTGGGGATCGGGAAGGGGAACATTATCACAACCCAACCTGATGGGTCACGACGGGCACCCGGTACCTTGCTCAACCGAGTACCAATATAACGTATCTTTTCGTGTCATGCTATCATAGGTAAATGGGCTAGAGAGACTATCGTGAGATAAGTAGAATAAAACATGTAGAGATACTCGACATTGGACGATCCAACATTTAATCAAAGCTTATACATATGACGTACGAGCCTACAAGGCCGGCATGATCCTTTATATACTCAAAATATAGGCCGACAAAGACATACAAGAATCCCTATACATGACATCTGTCTACAAGACTCTAAGAATACATAATATCGTAAAGGTCGGGACAGAGCCCTCATATACCAAACAATACACATCTAAATCATACTAACCAAACAAGCAACTCCGGAGCAAATGGAGTGCACCAACATCTTCCGCTGAGCTGATCACCTACTTGGAGGACTCTCGACCTGTCTATTGGGACCTGTGGGCATGAAACGCAGTGTTCCCAGGCAAAAGGGACGTCGGTACAAATAATGTACCGAGTATGTAAGTAATGAAAATTAGTAGACAATAGACATGAGAGAAACATGGAGTAAAAGACTCGACATGTAAATCCGAATAGCTCTGTGAAATCCTTTAATATTTAAAATGTCATGCATATACGTATAAATATCATGTCGTGCATATGTACATGTGTTCATAACATCATCCAACCTCTGAGGGCATGCCATCATATCATATCGGCCACTGTGGGCAAAATTATTTACGTATACCAACTGATCAGGTGGTGGTACGTATATAACGCCATAACCTTTCCCATATCCTATATATATATATATATATATATATATATATATATACGCATATGTAACGTCATCTGGTCATGGGTCAATGTGCATATGTAAATGGATGAAATGCATATGAAAATATGTTAATAAAATTTGTCGGTACGTCATAAGACCATTATGCCTCTAATTAATATCTCGAAATAAATTTTACCAACTTATGTATTTTTTGAGACACATGAACAGATGATAGAATAATATGACACATAGGGAATCAAGAATATCGACATCTCTTGTATTTCTATGAATAGAGTCATTTATGGGATTTGTGCATTTTCTCGTTTCGTTCGTGTATAGATCATGCCAAAAAGAAAGAAGGGATAATTTTAACATACCTGAGCCAATTCTCTTGACAATCCCTCTAAAGTACGTCACTTGCAACAACACGTAACAGCGGATTAGAGTAGGGGAAAATTCGTATGATATTTTTGAAAAATATTACATCGTACTCCCTTAAAATCGCAAAATCCTGTTACTATTATGCTATTATAATTTCGTATGAAATTATTTTGCTTAAGATCGTTACTTTCTTTGCTGGTCAAGAAATTCTCAAGAATGATCCACCTTTCCAATTAGATGAGTTATACTAATATTCTAGTAGTAGTAGTAGAGAAAAAGAACTAATATTACTTTGTCTTAAAGAAATGGTATGAATACGTGGAATCTTTTGATCACATAAGGTGTTACACTTTTGATAAAATGAGTTCACAAGCCTCCACCTAGCTAATGATAAGATAACCCCTTCTTTAGGTGATTCCATGTTCCTTTAGTAAGTAGTGATTAATCATTCTAGCTACTTACACGTGGATAAATGCCCACATAATTAAGAATCGTCTCAAATTACTTAAAATACTTTTCGCTTTTAACACACTTTGTGTACCATATTATCATAGTCATGTGGTACCTTGTATGGTACTACTCCATAAATGCCAGATATTTTAGCTCGGATCGTATTTTATCCCAAAATGTCAAACTTCGACGAAATTTATTTTCTTCTATTTGCTTACCCTCTCAACTTCACGAATTTACTCATCACTTGTTTGAAATAGAATAATGCTTATAATCTCATTCCCAAACTTACGTTGATTAACTTACAACGAAACTTTAACGTACAATAATGCGGGAGGTAATATCTCATTTCTAAGCTTTTATCAATTTGCTTATGGCGCACTTTTACGTATGAAAATATGGGGTGTAACAAACATCCTCCTCTCGATTGTCTCCGGTTAGTAGAGATGATGTAGTAGTTGCTTGTGGTGAAGGCATGGTTCGCGAAGAAAGAGATGAAGTTGATGGCATTGTGGATTGAGAAGCAGCTGCAGCAAAAGCATTGTTAATTATTGGTTGCTCATCAACCAAAGACAGAAGAGGCCGGTACCCAGCCTCATAGTACCGGGAGCAACGATTGGGAGTCGCAAGTGAGAATTGGCACCCTCACTATATCGCACTCTCCCCAGAGCACTCGGACGTCGTCCTAGGTTGGGTTATTAGCTCTTCAAATTGATCATTTTGTTGAGCTGATGAAGGTCGTCGTCTCCTCTACAAGGAATCCCATCCATCACTGGCTTATCCATCATCATCAATCACCATAGTGGTTGCAGCTGGCTTGGGCGTGGTGTTCTTCGCCATTTTATTTTTACCCTCGGCCATAGAGGAACAACGCCTTTTTTGCTTGTTCTCTGGTCGGGGACTTAGAGAGGAAGCAGTTCCCCCAGAAGCAGGTCCGATGGCACCCGTTTGGGTGAAAATCCTCCTATAACAACCTCGCCGCATTTGTGGGATCAGCCAAAACATCCTCCTCGGGATGGTAATATAGCCATGCAGAAAACTTGAATTCAATGGAGAGAGAAGTTATCCAATTTTCTTATACGCGAGGTAAAAACAGGATCAGTTCGAGAATCAACTTACCATGATTTTGGCCTTCCACCTGTATTTGAGGGACTGTTCTTTCCACTGGCAGGTCTCAAGCGTGGTAATATCCAAAATCTTCTGGACCCACTAGTCCAAGCCTTCAACCCTTGGTGGTGTCCACCGAGTTGCTGAAATAGTAAAACAAAAAAGGATCATTAACAACTTGAAACAATCTTTAATCCAGGAAAAGACAGATGTTGAACTTACGTGTACAAGTCCATGACTCGGGGAAAGATGGAGTTGTGGCGGGGATGATGTCCCTAGTGGCAACTACAACGAACCACTCCATCCATCCATCGTGGTTGTCATCATCCATGCTGGTGAACAAAGCATGGTGACCACATTTGCTAAAGTTTATTACTCTCCCATGAAAAATCTTAAAGGAATAAAGGTTCATCATTTGAGCCAATGAGAGTTATTCCCCTGTCTCCTAGCAAAGTCGCCGAAGACAGGCTACCGTCCGCCACACAGAAGTGTCCACATGTGCCAAGCAGACTTGATACTGAAAGCAGAACTCTAAAATTATGGGGTCAAGTTTCCCGCTCAATAAAAATACGCCCAAAGTAATTGGATGCATATAAACATACATAAAACCCTTCTTAGGGAAGGTTACTCGCTCCGCCAGGTCGGGAACAATAATGTCTAGGTCATGGCAACCACAATCTTCCTTCACAACAGGAATGCTAAAAGGACGGATGGAAGAAGGGTACACACCAACAACCCATGTATGAGAGTTGGCAGAAGTAAACTTTTCTTCAAAATCTTTGGTTTTACTAAGCCTTCTAAGAATGATGGTGCTCACCGTGGGAGGAGTAGCATCATCGGTACTTTCTTTGATTTTTTAAGAGCTTGAGTTCTTGGAGGAGGAGGAGGCCATGATTAGCAGAAGGAAGTAAGGATTCTCTAAAGAAGAAGAAGAAGAAGAAGAAGACTAAAAAGGAGTGAAAGCGAGAAAGGGTTAAATACAAAGAAGTTAAAGAGAGTTTTGAAAAACAGTGAAGTGTAAAAGAATAATGATGAGACATATAAGTAAAGGAATATGTGGCTAAAATCGTGGCGATGATTACCTCGAGAACCGGCGAAAGTATTGCTAAATCGTGGAGTGATACATGTTCGAGGCAATAAATGTGGAGAGATGTGTGTCTAATCAAGCGTCAGAAACTTTTCAGAGAAGATCCGAATATTTTCCGACAAGAAAGGTATTTTCACCAACTTCCTGATGACATAAAGATGTATCACCGGAAAGCAGGGGGACTATTTGTATAGGGTAAAATCTGCTCATATTAAATACTCGTGTAATAGAGTGACATGTGGAACCGAAGACAAGTGAAAATCAAGACCAAGGGCAGCAGTTTCGGTTGGCACCGGGAAGCCCCGGAGGGAATATTGCTAGTGAAGACAAATGAATGTCAGCCACCCGATAGTATTCAATGAAGAATATTCTACAGTATTAAATACACAGTCCGTTATAGAGAATTTTGCCATTGATAGGTTACCGTTACACATTCTTCAATGGCTCCCATAATTGTCATTTAAGAGGCTTGATTCTAGGACCTTGGTCCTAGGTGTAACGATAAATAGTAACTTCAACATCCATTGTAAGGACACAAATTTCCTGATAAACTTATGCTATATACTATTTAAGAGCTCAATAATACTTTATTTCTTGTCTATTAATATTTATATAACTGTCTTCGGAAGCTCTACTCTCGGAACCAAGCTATCTTCTGTCTTATCTCACTTTCAATGCTAAATCTTGCATTTTCTTTAATTTATTTATTATTTTGGGATCAAATCAATTCGTTTGTCTATAAATCATGTTACTAATTCAACTGTAATGTTTGACGGGTAAACAATTATACTGAGTACCTGGTGAAATGGTTAAGATGTGGAAATAAACTCAAGATCCCGAGACTGCCCAATAGAAAAATAATTAAAAAAAAGAAAGAAATTTCGCCATATACGCCACACAATGTCGATACTAGAATTGAAACTAGCTTCAAGTTTTGATTTTAAAAGAGTAAATTGTAGTGGCTTTAGGATACAAAAACAGTTTTGTGTTTGGTTTGCCTTCTATTTGCATCAATTCTATGTGTTTGCTGAGAGTATGTATGTTGTTTATGTAGTTTCTGAAGAATAATTAGTGCATTCGGGAGAATAAATAATCTTTGGTTGTATTTGTTTTTCCGGAGACTATAAGAGAATTTATTAATGAAATTGTCATTTAACTATTTGAAATTACCTAATAAAGCATTTTCTTTTTATTTGTAACAAAAAAGTCACTTAACTATTTTTATAAAACTCAGCATGTCGCATAACTAGATTCTCAAACTTTAGTGACCAAATACCTATTTTACCCTCTAAATTATCAGCTTTTGTCCCTTTTAATGCTTTTAAAATATTATAATTTTTTTCTCTTTTTAGTATATATTATGGACTTTCCTATCAAATAAATTAATCTTATTTATAAAGTAAAAAAGGAAAAGATAATTTTCAGAATATATATCACTAAAAAAGTAAATATAAAAACATAAATATATTTTCTAGCTATAAACAGTAAGAGAATATTTTTGGGAATTTTTCATAAAGCACCATCTTTTTGGTCTAATTAGCCATTTATAGATACCATTTGCTATATTACGTGTTATAGATACCTTTTATGTTTTTATACAATGTATTCCATGTATTTAAGCTGTTGTATTCATTAATACAACCAAAAATATAGGCGTAAAAACTGGAATTCCAGCTAAGTTTGACATGTATTTAGCTGTATTCAAGCGACATTAACATTAAATACAGTAACGTATCTGCGCTAAAAACGGAAGGAAATCAAATCACATGATATTCTCCTAAATTAACTCAATGAACTGAAACGATCCCTCATTAATCTGTATTTGAAAGATACATAATAAAGATTATAGTTGAATAAAGAGAAATACATATGAATAATACAGTTGAATACAACAAAATACACCTTAATTCATCTGAATAAAACACTTGAATACAACAAAAATACAACTGAATACAGCTGAATAAACTCTTGAATGTAACAAAATACAACTAACTTCTACTGAATAAAATAGTTGAATATAACTAACTACAACTGAATACAGTTGTATAAAACACTTGAATACAACTAACTACTGCCGAATAAAATAGTTAAATACAACTGATTAAACCTGAATACAAGTGAATACAGCTGAAGAATACGTTCGAATACAACTGAATACAAATAGGCGATTTGAGCGATCTAGAGAGAGAAACAGCCCTATGGCTTCGCCGGCTGGCGGCCAGCCATTAATTTTGGTTGGTCAGCCATGAGGCAAATTCATAGAAATCCTCATTGATTTTAGTGTAAGCGTCCAAATTCCGAAGCTTACTGAACACTCTTTCCATTTCCACCGAATACCTTAATTCATAACCGAACTTTTACAACAATTGAGAGCACGGAACTTTGAAAGCTCCGAAGCTATCTCCGGTTCAGATCAGTTTGTAGGCCGCCGGTGCCGGAGAGCAAAAACGTTGCCTTGGGTTTAAGATTGGGCCTGGGGCTTTACTTGGACGGAGGAGGTGGAAGAAGAGTTAAGAAACTAGGGTTTGTGAGAAAAGATAGTCTGGTTGTATGTAAACAGAGAGAGATTGTATTGGGGTTTGGGTAATTATGTGAGAGAAAATACAAAAAGGGAGAGAGAAAAATAATATTTAGCATATATGGTGCCTTAATTGTAGGATGTAACTATATTTAGATTTTTTGCTATAAAGGATAAAAGGTATTTATAGGATGTAATATTTTAAAATGGTATTTATTTAAAATAAATAGGGTACTAAGATTTTTTATAGGGTGTAAAAATTAGGATTAATGCAACGACGTTTGAACTTTGAAGCGCATAAATCGTAATTGAGCTGCTGATTTTATGGTGAATATGGCCCAATCTCAAATGCTACTGAAACTAACACAACCCCTTCACCCTCTATTTAACTATTATCTAACTAGTCTTAACGATTTCATCTTGCGCACGTACCTTGTTTCGATGAGTAATTTTTGTTAAATCATATAATATTATGTTAAAAGTTTATTTTGAGTTATAAAATAAGATTTTAAACACCTGGAATGATGAATAAAATAATTGAGCATAGTAAAATATTTAATTATAATAACTTGTTCGTATCAATAATTTAAATAATAACAACCAAAACTCAAAAATTTATTTATACAATTGAGAAGGAAAGAGAAAAAGCTTTTAAAAAATATATTCCATGCATGTAATATTAAAAAATAATTCTTTAGCATAAAGATATATTTATAACATGCATTATATATGCTTGAAAAATTTGCTCAATTATTATATTCCAACATTATATATGTCTAAAAATTGTTTTTCCTTTCTTATTATATAAATAAATTTATTTATTCTATATGTAAGTTCATAATATCGAGTAAACTGAGAAAAAATTTAAAAATAAAGGTTGATAATTTAGTGGGTAAAATAGGTATTTAGCTATCGAAATTTTGAGCAATCTATTTTAGTAACGTTTTAAGAGATATTGAAATAGATAAGTAACTTTTCTTTTACAAATAAAAGAAAGATAATTTACGAAGAAATTTTAAATAATTGAGTGATCATTTGAATAATGAATAAAATTTTGGCCTTCTGGTTCTGCTGTACTAGCTGATACTCTGTGGATTGAGCGGATGGGAATTATCCCAAATTGCATCCAATTTGACATTGGGATTTACCAGTGAAAAATTTACATTGGGAAATTCATGCATATTTTACATTTAGATTTGCTTGTTAAATAGCTACCTGGAAATTTTTCTTGTTTAGATCAAACTTTGAGGCTAAATAAAATATTTACTTATTGCCTACAAAATTGTTACCTGGCGAATTCATACAATTTTAGTAGCGGTTTTTTTTAATGGGGATTTTCTTACCGATTATTCGCATGAAATTCCTAAAAAATAAGTTCCTTTTGACCACAAATTTTTGACAAAATTTCCTAAATATTTATTTGTGACTTGTCATGGAGAGGTTCATGCAGATTTTCTCCATGGAAATTCAGACGAAAATTCCATTTCGACCGCAAATTTCCATCAAAAATTTCTTGCGGATATTTAATTTTCCTTGCAACAAAATTCGCAGGTAATTTACTTGCGCCATTATAATTCCTAGGTAAATTACTCAATGTTTCAGAAATTCATATGTCGTACCTATCTACGGCGATTTTTCCTTTGGAACCTTTTTGGCAGGAAAATCTAACTACGAATTTTCTCTTATAATCCCTAGGAAAATCCCCATTGTAATATGCATTTTTGTTGCAGTTATTTATGATTTTCTGCAAATAAATTTGACGCAGTAATAATTCTTTTCCAGAAAATAACTATTATTCACCACATATAGCTAGGGGTGTACAAACCGAATCGGAAAACCGCATCAAACTGATCAAATCAATTAAAATCGAACTAGGTTTAGTTTGATTTAGTTTGATATTGAGTAAAAATATCTGAACCAAACCAACCTATAAATATATGGAGTAGTTCTTATATATACTTTTAAGATTTCATATAGAATTTTCTTTAAAAAAAATGTCTTCTAGTATTTGGGATTCTCTTACGGGATATAATATTTAATAAAATATGAAGTGCTCTGATGTGTGGCTATAATCATGGTTTAGCACATTATTCGCCTTGCATTTTATACGCTTTAATGATAAATTACACTTTATTTGCGCGCAATAGCGTGCATGAGAGCAGCGAAGGAGAGAACCTGGCGACGTCGGACTTGAAGCTGGCGATACCCCTACGACGACAGGCTTGAAGCTGGCGAGAGGTTGGCGAGGCAAGGCAAAGGCCCATCATAACCAGGCGTTAGACCTGGCGACGCCAGGCCTGATGCCAGGTCAACCAGGCGTTATGCCTGATGTCAGGCCTGGGGCGAGATCTAGTCCGAGTTTTGAAGGCTTAGTTCGTTTCCCGCTTGACTAGGATTTGACCTACACGTTTAGGTCCTGTCCTAAACATGTAAATAGACCTAAAAATACCACTTTGAAGGACTTTTGCAACTGGAGGCAAAGATAGCTCATGGAACAACTGTTGGGAGTTAGAATCATCGATTTCTACATCCCTTTATCCTTACTTTGTAATTCAATTATGCAAAATACTTTGAATATTGTTATTACGAGTATGAGTAGCTAAACTCCTAATCTAGGATTTTGATGGAACCGGTTGGAGGATGATTTTCTCGTTATGTTAATATAGATTTGTCGTCGTATTCTCTCTGTTTGTTCAACTATATGCGTATTGTTGTTGATTAAAGGGACCTCAATTAACTATTCCTATTTAATATATATTACTCGGGAGAGAGTGCATATTTAGGTAGTTGTTGAACAACATCACTCCTAACGTATATGAGGGATCAATACGAAGGGTTTAAAGGTGGGATTAGGGATAACAAAACTTTGGTGCGATCTGAGTGAGCTTTACTTAAGGCCAGGTAGCGTAATTCGGGAGAATATATCTAGTATATTGCGGTAATTACTCGGTAGAGAGTTACGACAGTCAGAGTGTTCATGATCGATAAAGAAGACTTAGGCAAATTTATCGAAAACGTAGCAGAAAGGATTCCGACAATAGGGAAATCAGAATCTTAGATCATTCCAATTCTTGCCTACAACCCATTCGTAGTTAGTTCTTATTTATAGCATTTTAATTACGTAATATTTAGTTAGTAAACATCCAACATGTTACTCAAATATTTCTGAAGATTGATTGTGTGAATTTGTGCGAGTCTAGTAGCTGAGCTTAATAAATTAATTCCCTGTGTGATTCGACTCTGGACTTATTAACCAAAATATATTTGGAACGACCGCTAAGTCCTTTTTATAAGGTATAGTTGGCGTGATCAAATTTTGGCATCGTTGCCGAAGAATTTAAGGGTGTTATTAATTGCAGCTAAAAGAAGTGCTAGAATTCTTAGTGTAGTTAATTTCTTCAATTTAAACTAAATATATTGAAATTCTAACGTTTGTAGTCTTGGGTGTTATAGGTGCATCCCGAGAAACTCCTCAAGAACTGGTGAATTGTTCGAAGCATTATCAGATCCTGAGAAAGTTTCAAGGTATTGAATCATGCAAACAAGAAGGGAAAACAACAACAGAACTCAACAGAACAAATCGAACCAGACATGGAAGACGGAGTAGATAATCCAAATAACAGAAATAACGTGAATGACCAGAACAATCAGGATGTGGTGCCTCTTGTGCCAGAAGCAACATTGTATGATTGGGCACAACCCACCGCCGACAACCTAGCGACCGCAATTGTAGTCCCTCATATACGAGCAGAATCATTTCAAATCACAAACAACATGCTACACTTGTTGCAGAACAAGGGACTGTTCTCAGGGTCATACGTTGAAGATCCTCAGCAGCATCTGAAGAATTTCCTATCAATATGTGGCACGTAAAGGCAACCTAATGTGACACCAGAAGCAATAAGGTTGTTGTTGTTTCCATTCTCGGTGACGGGAGAGGGTCAGACTTGGCTTAATTCACTCATTATAAACTCCATCACTACTTGGAATGAATTAGTCAAGCAATTTGTGAACAAGTTCTACCCACCCAATAAGACTTCTAAACAAATTGATGAGATATTGAGCTTCAGGCAGAAACTAACAGAAACATTACAAGAAACGTGGGAGAGGTTCAAGGGTAAGCTAGTTAGGTGCCCACATCATGGCATTCCGGAGCAGATATTCAGGTAGAGGTTTTACATGGGATTGGCAGACAGCTTAAAGGCCAATGTTGATGCTTCAGCAGGTGGAACATTTTTTTGCAAAACGTTTAGAGAAAACATGATCCTACTTAATAAGATGGCCCAAAACTCAGGATGGATGACAAGAAACTCTACAATCACTCATGTAGTTCATTCAGTGGCTTTGGACCCAAATAACTCCATAGCTGAAAATATGGCCACTCTAGTAACGCAAATGAGATCCTCACCAAAAAGATAGATGAATCAGGCCAGAAACAGCAGGTACACATAGTTGATGCAACTAATAGGGTCTTATGTACACCATGCATTAACCAACTATATGTTTGCTCGTGGAGTGCGGAAGGGGACAACCAGCAATATCAGGAAAATATGAACTATGTGGCCAACTATGGGGGATAGAGGCAAGGTGGTCAGAATTGGGGACAGCAGAATCAACAATATAGACCAGCATAACAGCAGTACAACAACAGCAACAATCCTGGAGCTACTTGACCATAGGGTCCAGTGGTGCCTTACCAGAGGCAACAGGGTTACAACTAGCAAAATCAACAGCTGGATTATCCACAACCTCAACAATAACAGATTGTGAGACAAGATGATGGGTTTGCTGAACTTAAGGGAATGCTGAATAAAAGTAACAGTATGTTGCAACAACTGATTGGGACTAATAGAAAATTAACTGAGAGAATAGACTCACATGAATTAGCGATAAAGAGTATTGAGGTTCAATTAGGACACATTTGGATGGCTTTAAGTAATCGTCCCCATAGGACGTTTCCTGCAGACACACAAATCAATCCAAAAGAGCAGGGCCCGAAACAGGTTATGGCAGTGAATCTACGAAATGGTAGAGACCTAGATCTGGAGCAAGAAATGGCTCGTGAAAACCGACCTACTAAAGCACTTGTGCCAGTACCCGTTGGGATAGATGATTCAGCAAGATTAACTGAGGTGACAGTACAAAATGCACAAGAAAACACCAGCAAAGAAAAAGAGGTTGCAAAGGAGACTGATATAGCATGGGAGAAGACAGTAGAAGCAGTGCCTGAGCAAGAAAAAAATCAAATCACAAGGAAGAAGCGAACTCCGGCACCATTACCACAGAGATTGACCAAGTATTAGAAAGATAAGCAGTATAAGAAATTCTTTGAGATGTCGAAGCAAATTTAGGTAAGCATTCCATTGATTGACGCCTTAAAGGAAATGTCTGGTTATGCAAAAATGATGAAGGACTTGATGCCTCGTAAGTTTGAATTTCAAGACTTGGCCACGGTTACATTGACTCAGACATGTAGTGTTGTTGTGACGAGACCCATACCTGAGAAGTTGTCTGACCCAGGAAGTTTCATAATCCCATGCACAATAGGCAACTATGCATTTGTTAAGGCACTTTGTGATTTAGGGGCAAGCATAAACCTGATGCCCCTGGCTATCTACAAAAGGTTCGGCATTGGAAGAGTTAGACCCACGTCCATGTTACTACAGCTGGCTGACCGGACAGTAAAGAGGCCCTCTGGTATTCGTGATTATGTATTAGTACATGTTGGGAAGTTTGTGTTCCTAGCAAATTTAGTCATTCTTGACTGTCGGGTTGATGAGGAAATTTTCATAATTTTGGAAAGACCATTCTTGGGCACTAGGAGAGCTTAATTGACCGTGAAACATGAGAGCTCGAAATGAGATTAAATGATGAAGAAATAACATTCAATATGCAGAAATCTATGCGACGACCAAGTGAATTTGCTAAATACTCTCTAATAGAAGCCGTGGATGTAATTTTGGAAGAGGAAGATGAGATATTGAACACTAAAGACCCTCTAGCAGCATATCTCATAAACTTAGATGAAGCAAACGGAAAAGACTTGGCGGAGTGGGTACTTGCTCTTGAAGTCCAAGGTTTTTGGAGAAGGGAGCTCGAATTTGAGCCTTTGTACTTAGAAGAAAGGAAAAATCCACTAGCTAAGTCGTCGATAGAAGAACCACCAAAGTTGGAACTGAAGCCCCTACCATCTCATCTCAGGTATGCTTTCTTGGGACCTAACTCAACTTAACCTGTTATTATCTCATCTAGTTTGTTAGATGTGAAGGCAGAACAACTTTTGTAGGTATTGATAGAGTGCAAAACTGCAATTGGTTGGACCATTGCGGACATTAAGGGTATCAGCCCGACCTTCTGTATGCATAAGATTTTACTAGAAGATGGGCACAAACCTTCCAGACAACATCAAAGAAGGTTGAACCCCAACATGAAAGAAGTGGTAAAGAAAGAAGTGATTAAGTGGTTAGATGGGAATCATATTTCCATCTCTGACAGTAACTAGGTTAGCCCAGTTCAGTATGTGCCAAAAAAGGCGGTATAATGGTAGTGAAAAATGAGAAGAACGAGTTGATCTCAACAAAAACAGTCACAGGTTGGCGAATCCTTATGGATTACAGAAAGTTGAACATGGCTACCCAGAAAGACCACTTCCCACTGCCATTCATTGATCAGATGTTAGATAGATTGGCAGGGAGGTCCCATTTCTGCTTTCTGGATGGGTACTTGGGGTATAATCAGATCTCTATTGCCCCGGAGGACAGAGAGAAAACATCGTTCATCTGCCCTTGTGGAATCTATGCCTTTTGGAGAATGTCGTTGGGCCTATGCAACGCACCTTCCACATTCCAAAGGTGCATGATGTCCATCTTCAAGTCTAATCTAGTACTCAACTAGGAAAAATATCATTTCATAGTATAGGAAGGTATACTTTTGGGGCACCTAGTGTTGAGTAAAGGAATTGAGGTAGATCGTGCAAAGGTTGATGTGATCGAAAAGCTTCCACCACCCAATTCTATCAAAGCAATCAGAAGTTTCCTTGGGCACGCCGGTTTCTATAGGAGATTTATAAAAGATATTTCCAAAATTGCTAACTCCTTGTGTAAATTGCTTGAAAAAGACCACCCTTTGTTTTCTAATGACTGCAGGGTAGAGTTTGAGGAATTGAAGAAGAGACCAGTAACAACACCTATCATAGTTGCCCCTGACTGGGAGCAACCATTTGAGCTGATGTGTGATGCGAGTGACTATGATATGGGAGTATATCTTGGGTAGCAAAAAGACAAAGTCATGTATCCAATATACTACGCAAGTAGAACTCTGAGTGGTGCCCAGCTAAATAACACAGTGACCGAGAAGGAGATGCTAGCAGTGGTGTTCGCATTTGACAAATTCAATTCATACCTGATAGGCTCGAAGGTAATTGTTTATACTGACCATGCTGCTCTAAAGTACTTAATCGAGAAGAAGGAGTCAAAGTTGCGCCTGATTCGATAGGTGCTACTGCTGTAAGAATTTGACTTGGAAATCTATGACTGAAAGAGAACGGAGAACCAAGTGGCTGATCACTTGTCCAGTCTGGAAGGAGCCGAGAAAAAGGTTGAGGTGGAAGAGATTATGGAAACCTTCTCGGATGAACAACTATTAGCCACGAGTCTTGAGGAAGCGCCATGGTATGCTGACATTGCAAATTACCTGGTGAGCGGTATTGTTCCTTATGACCTTTCCTCTGTCCAAAAGAAAAAGTTCTTTCGTGATTGTCCCATGTATTATTATGATGAGCCTTATCTGTTCAGGATTTGTGTTGATAACATAATAAAGAGATGTATCCGTGAGACAGACCAATCTTCTATTTTGCAAGCATGTCATGCGTCACCATATGGTGTCCATTTCGGGGGAGTAAGGATAGTTGCGAAAGTCTTGGAGTCGGGCTTCTACTGGCTGACATTGTTCAAAGATACACACTTATGGGTGAAGGGTTGTGATAAATGCCAACGAACCAGGAATATTTCCCCCCTACATGAGATGCCTATTAACCCAATTCAGGAGGTAGAAGTGTTTGATGTATGGGGAATCGATTTTATGGGGCCTTTTGTCAGCTCATATGGCAATAAGTACATACCCGTCACTGTGGACTACGTGTCCAAATGGGTGGAGGCTACAACACTCCCTACAAATTATGCAAAGGGGGTAATTGGTTTTTCAAGAAAGAACATATTTACCCGATTTGGCACTCCAAGGGCAATAATTAGTGACGGAGGCACTCACTTCTATAATCGAGCCTTCCCGAAGTTGTTAGAAAAGTATGATGTATGCCACAAGGTTGCCACCCCATATCATCCACAAATGAGTGGGAAAGTGGAAGTTTTGAACAGAGAGATAAAGAGTGTGTTGACAAAGAATGTGAATGCTACTAGAACGGATTGGGCAAGAAAGTTAGATGATGCACTATGGGCCAATCAAACCTCTTTCAAAACACCGATCGGCATGTCGCCATTCAAGTTGGTAGGAAGGCGTGTCACTTATCGGTGGAGTTTGAGCATGGAGATTTATGGGCATTGAGGCAGTTGAATCTCGATATTAAAGCTGCGGGAACAAGTAGAATCACAGAGTTGCACGAGCTTGATGAGTTTCGATACCAAGCTTTTGAGAGCAAAAGACTATACAAGGAGAGAATGAAGATAATACATGATAAAAATATTCTTGAGCGGAGTTTTAAACCCGAATATAGGGTATTGCTATACAATTCAAGGCTGAGATTATTTTCGGGTAAATTAAAGTCAAGATGGTCAGGACCATTTCGTGTGGTCCAGATTCATCCCGCGGGTGCCGTAGAGATTATTGCAGAAAATGACTCTCACAAGTTCAGAGTCAATGGGCACAAATTAAAATATTATTTAGGCATGGATGAAGCAAAAGTAGTGTCAGTGACTCATTTGATCGAGCCACCAATGTTGAGCGTACCTTAAATGTGCCTACATGTGACGTGCTGTGATGTTAAATCAGGCGCTTCATGGGAGGCAACCCATTGGACTATTGTATTCATCATGCCACGATGTTAAATAAGGCGCTCATTGGGAGACAACCCAATTCATCCTTGATTTTTAGTATAGTTAGAATTTTTCTTTTTATTTTTAGGTACTAACAAGTTTGCAGGTAATTTTGGGCAAGACGAGAAGGGTTTCAGCGTCACCTGAAGGACATCAGGTGATAGCCTGGTGCCACCTGAGTAAAGCCAGGTACACCAAGCGTTGGGGCTGGCGACGCCAGGATAAAGCCAGGCAAGGCTGGCACTGGGGATGGCCACGCCTGGGTAAAGCCAGGCAAGGCTGGCGCTGGGGTTGGCGACACCTGGGTAAGGCTAGGTAAAGGGTCTGGCGACGTCAGGTAAGTTTTTTTTCGACCTAACATAATTTCTTTCCCTTATTTTATTCAAACCTCCTCACTTACATGCCCTAAGCACTGAACAGAATAAAAAAACCCTAACATAACTAAAACCAAACACACACCAAGCTCTAAAAAAAGTTCACAAGCACACACTACTGTTCATCAGCTTTGCTCTCATCCAAACACACTGCACAAATTTGCTCATCCACACACACTCATCAGCACATTGTGATAGTTGTCTCTCCCATCCCCATTGAAGTCAAACTTTGTCTTGCTATTTCGTTCACACTCATCAGCAATTCTCAGACAACTCCCTTTTCTCAAAAGCTTCAAAGGTATGATTTTATCTCTTTTCCTTGTAATTTCGAATTGGGTACATGTATATAATTACACGCAAAAGTTGGTGGTTGTTCTTCATTGTAGTATTGTGTTTGTGTGCCCCAACCCCATGAACGCCATAGGAATGGCTTTGCGATTGCAAAAACATGCGGTAGTACGGAACTCCCAAGCCGATTTGGGAGGATAAGGCAATCCCTCATCTCTACAAGCACTCCCATGGCACTAGTGCTTGTTAAGTGTTTGATATAATGCCTCAATGACATTCCTTGTCCCCATTGGAGCCCGAGTCTCCGGGATTAATAAACTAGTGTTATGTAGTCATGCACCAAGTTAAAATCTTAAGTGTGGGGTGGCTCACGGGTAGCCCATATGTTTTTGTTTGATTCCCCTATTAAGAAAATACGAGGTGAAGTCTGAGTAATCTCGGAAAGTTGGGCAAGATTATGTGTGTAGTGTAGGAATGAAGATGCCTCCCAGAAAAGACATAGGCAAAGGAAAGGCCACTTCAACTGCCCCAGCTAAAGCAAACGCGACCTCCGCACCTCCCCCAAAGAAGAGAAAAGGAGGAGAAGCTACCTCTAGTCTGAGTGGAGCACAAGTTGTGGCAGCTGTAGCTGCCATGCGTCTACAACCCCAAGGCTAACAGGAGTTTGGCATCAATAGCATACCCCTGCATACAAAGGATTGGTACAGGCGTTATAGGCCTAAACATGTCCATCCAGAAGTAGCTATCCAGGAAAGCAGCCTGAAAGCGAAGTATCAGGCAATTTGGAGAGGCATCCAGGATTTGGGGTTAAGCTATGTTTTCAAGAACACATGGTACATCAATCTCAATCTAGTCCGGGAATTCTATGTAGGGTTTGATCCATAGGATACTGAAAAGTTGGTGCCAATTCGTGGACGGTTGATAAATTTTTCAGCCACGTCCATATGTAACTTTTTAGGTGCGCCAAATGTTCCTGTGGAGCCATTGGACCAATTCATTTAACGACCTACATATAGAGAGTTTAGACACATGCTCTACGATGTCGACTCTACGGCAGCATGGGTCCGGGATAAGGTAACAAATCGTCACAAAAGATTCCCTAAGAAGAAAATGAAAGCGGAGGCTCAGGTGTAGATTAAACTGATAAACGCACGGCTCCTACCGTGCAATCATGACACGCTCATTAGCCGTGAGAGGACCTGTGTGCTATACTTCCTCATGACAGGTCAAAGGGTGAATGTGGGTCATCTAATCCGCTACCAGATATCATCAGTGATAATGAGTAAGTAAATAGATCGAATGCCATTTGCTAATTTCTTGACTCAATTCTTAAAGCACGGGGAAGTTGAGGAGGAGCCTGAGTTTGAGCACACCATCGATCAGCCCATCCGATAAACAGACATCACTATTCTCTAGCTAAAAGATGAGATTGCCATGCCATCATTGACAGGTGATGAGCGCAATGCACATGATGATAGTTTTATGGCACATCTCTATAAGATGATGGATCTGCAGCTGCAGATAGGGGGTCGCCTGGCCACATTGGAGAGGATTGAATTGGAGTAGCGGTACCCTCTCAATGCTCATGCCCAGCAGCTAGTTGGGTTAGGAGATGGTTACAGACTCCCCAATGATGAGGATATCAACATCTGAGCAGTCTGAGGCTGAGCCAGAGCAGTCAGATGGTGAGGGGATGATGATAAGGAGGAGGATGAACATGAAGAAAAGTGTTGAGCGCCAGAGGATGAAGACGCTGCTTAATCAGGGAGTTTCCTTGCACCTTACTCTTTTTCTTTCTTGTTTTGTCAATTTGTGCATGCACTGAGGACAATGCATGATCTAAGCGTGGGGTGGGAACTTGTAGAAATTAGTAGTTGTTAGCTGTTTTTGTTGTTGTAGTAAGTGTCGTTTTCGTTAGCTAATTGTTTTAGTTATTTGTTTTAAGAATTTGTTTTTCATTTTTAGAATTTGTTTTTAATTTATGTTTTTCTTGTTCGTTGTTTTTAGGCCAAAAATATTTTAAAAAAATAAAAATGTTGGACTTTTCCCGACGATGGATCTCCTAGACAGTTTTCTTGAGGGAAGTAAGTCCAAATAAAAATACCATTTTTTTGTAGGTAATGTAGTAATTCCTCCTTAGTTTTTCTATGGGCCACGATTCTTTTTCAAGGGTTTTTAGTTGAACCGGGTGTAGTTAGTTTTAGTTTTTAGGAGTAGGGACCACGTGGCTATGCATTTAATCACATCAATATCTCTA
Organism: Nicotiana sylvestris; assembly: GCF_000393655.2. NCBI lineage: Eukaryota > Viridiplantae > Streptophyta > Magnoliopsida > Solanales > Solanaceae > Nicotiana > Nicotiana sylvestris. Next base: position 150,045,571 of record NC_091063.1, read on the forward strand.
AGTTTGGTGATGCCTTGATAATAGTTAGTACTCTGGTTGTGACACATAGACTCAATTTTTGACTCTAGCGTAAGTACCTTAAATCGTAAATTCTTAAATTTTGCTTAACTGCTTTGACTGGAGTGTCGTAATAAAAACCAATCCTGAATGAGTTATGTATCATGTATGTGTGAGGTTTGTATGTATTCCGTGCATTGTATTTTATATCTAAAACTTGCTCTGTGTGTGCGCAAAGCGAAATAGTAGTCTTGTTCAATTTGAGAAGTAATATAGGCATTTCTTTGTAAGCCAAATATATATAGAGTGCCCACCTAAATGTTATGTATCGTAGTTAACCCCTTTGAGCCTATAATCCTATTTCTTTGGTAACCACATTACAAGTCATACCCCTTTGTTTGAATCGACCATATATTTGAACCTTGTTACATCTCATGGGCACTTGAATGGTGATGAATTAAGGAAAAGTTAAAGTGAGGGGTGGTGGGTTGGTTTTTGAGTGGAACAATTGAAATAAGGAGAAAGGTGCAATGTGTAAAAAGGAAAAAAAAAAACAAAAAAATAAAATAAAAGCCACTTGAATTGAAAAAGAAAAAGAAAATAGTTGTATTGTTGGGAAGAATAGTTCTTGATGGTGGTGGCTTTTGATGTACTGGTGCTTAAAGAAGTAGGGGGTAAAATATAGTGAAGTTAAGGTGGAGTTTTGGTTTGACATAAGTATGAGCTTGAATGTTAAAGTGTTTGTATTAAAGTGCTTAAGGGAGGTGTAGTCACGTATATCCAAATGTATCCTACCCGACCCACAACCTACATTACAACCAATGAAAGTCATATTTGATCTTAGACTGAATGAACTCGATTAGTGGAGTATTACACTACGGGCGAGCTTATGGTGCATCATTTGGGGCATATGAAGGTCAGTTTTGAGAGCGAGTGTGTTTTTCCTATCTTGAGTTCCTACGTTTTTAAAATCCATTGTGTGTGGAACTAAGCTCTTTGATTGGGTGAGGGAACATAATTCATAAAGGAAAGGTAATGTTGTTGACTTCCATGTTAAGGTAAGTAAGTGAATTGGTATTTGTGAGTCGAATCTTGAGGCGAGGATGTCGCACCTTTGTGCTTAAACTATTTTAAAGATTCTTGGTATAATGAGTTAAGGGAATTTCTTAATAGGTTGTGTCTATGAGTGTAGTTTGATTGCTCGAGGACGAGCAATGGTCTAAGTGTGGGGTATTGATGTGTGGCTATAATTCATGGTTTATCACATTATTCGCCTTGTATTTTATATGCTTTAATGATAAATTACACTTTATTTGAGCGTAATAGGGTCCATTTTATGTGTAGGTGAATTAGAGATGAAAGTAGAAGAAAAAGGAGACCTACAAGTCGAAAGCGTGCGCGTGAATAGAGAAGGAGAGAAAATGGCGGCACCAGGCTTGAAGCTAGCGAGAGGCTGGCGAGGCAAGGCAAAGGCCCGTCATAACCAGGCATTAGACTTGGCGATGCCAGGCCTGACACCAGGTCAACCAGGCGTTATGCCTGGCGACGCCAGGCCTGGGGCGAGATCCAGTCCGAGTTTTGAAGGCTTAGTTCGTTTCCCGGTTTGACTAGGATTTGACCTACACATTTAGGTCTTGTCCTAAACATATAAATAGACCTAAAAATACCACTTTGAAGGACTTTTGCAACCGGAAGAAAGGATAGCTCGTGGAACAACTGTTGGGAGTTAGAATCATCGATTTTTACATCCCTTTATCCTTACTTTGTAATTTAATTATGCAAAATACTTTGGATATTGTTACTATGAGTATGAGTAGCTAAACTCTTGATCTAGAGTTTTGATGGGACCTGTTGGAGGATGATTTTCTCGTTACGTTAATATAGATTTGTCGTAGTATTTCTCTATTTGTTCAACTATATGCGTATTGTTGTTGATTGAAGGGCCCTCAATTAACTGTTCCTATTTAATATGTATTACTCAGGAGAGAGTACATATTTAGGTAGTTGTTGAATAACATCACTCCTAACGTATATGAGGGATCAATACGAAGGGTTTAAAGGTGGGATTAGGGATAACGAAACCTTGGTGCGATCTGAGTGAGCTGTACTTAAGACAAGATAGTGTAATTCGGGAGAATATGTCTATATTATTGTGGTAAGTACTCGGGAGAGAGTTATGACAGTCAGAGTATTCATGATTGATAGAGAAGACTTAAGCAAATTTATAGAAAATGTAGCGGAAAGGATACCGACAATAGGGGAAATCAGAATCTTAGATCATTTCAATTCTTATCTACAACCCGTTCGTAGTTAGTTCTTATTTATTGCATTTTTATTATGTAATATTTAGTTAGTAAACATCCAACTTGTTACTCAAATATTTCTGAAGATTGATTGCGTGAATTTGTGCGAGTCTAGTAGCTGAGCTTAATAGGTTAATTCCCTGTGGGATTCGACTCCGGACTTATTAATCGGAATATATTTGCAATGACCACTAAGTCTTTTTTATAAGGCATAGTTGGGTGTGATCATGCTCCTTATTTATTAACTTTAAATAATGGATTAATATGATCACTTTCTTATCGTTACTGAAATGCGTCAATCTCTTTATTCTTCCATATTCATATGTCAACATCTGTTAAATTCTTATATCTTTTTTCGAATTTGAAGTGGTTATTATTATTTAGGTATCATATTGATTTTTATGTTTAATTACTGAACTCGATTAACCTTGAAAGTGTACATCAACAAAAAAATTACTATCAGACGACTAAAAAATAACTATCATGTATTACTAAGTGGATTCTTCCATGAAAATATTTAATAGATAATATATTTGTCAATTTTTTTTAAAATTTTTACTAAACATATATTTACTTATCACAAATTTAACAAAATAAGATTGAAACAATATTTGAGTAACAAAAAATCCGATAAAACCGTCAAAACTGAACCAATCCAAACCGATATAGTTGGTTTAGTTTTTTTGATAAAAACCGAACCAGCCGGTCCATATACATCCCTACATAAAGCCACAGAATTGTCACCCGTTGAATCCACCACATCGATAGTAAGGATATTTTTTGAAATATAAATCACGTTGAATTAATATTGTAGGACTAAGATCATTACCTAATCTTCTGTGAAGCACATGTTTTGTCCACTTCATGGTTTTTTCTTTTTTCGTTTCTTTTTATCATATAAATACGAGGGTATTTTTTTACTTAAATAGTTGCATGAATTAAAGAGGAGCAAGGGTTCGATAATTCATCATTCCATTTTTGTGTCTCGTACAGGTGGTATGTACGATTTTGTTTCTGTGCTAACATGGTGTTCCTATTAATTTTAACATGTTGCTTTGTCCTGTCTTAAAATATCTCATATTCATAACTGTGACCATATTATTTAGGACTATGAGCACAACATGTGACTAGAATTATCTAGATGTTTCAGTGCAAAAGCTCAAAATCTAATTAGGAAAGCAAGTAACTGGGCTAGACGGTTAATCCTCTGGAGTAGCTTGACGATGAGAAAAACACTAATTGTCGAGAATACATATCTTGTACCGAATGACAATAACTCTTTGAAATCAGAGGAACAAGCCAACAATTGACAGAAAAATGTTGAGCAAAACTATTGGCCGTTGAATTTTTGATGTAATTTTGTTGGGTATGCGAATAAAGTAAAACATTCTAGCTGAAAAAGTTGGAGTCTACATATAAGGTATAACAATCTCTTAATGGTGTGAGAATTTTGGGAAAACTATGCGAGTTTGGCCCAAATCAAATAATATCACACTTTGTTAAGAGTATCATTGGGACATTTTAGCCCAACAACCGGTATCAAAGTCCGGTTAAAATGGTAGAGTGATGGTGCAGAGCTCGATTTTTACCCGTACGAGCTTGGAGACGCACACACAAAAAAAAAGCTAGTTGCAGTCTTCGATTGTTATAAATACTCCAACGAAGTTGGGTGCGTGGCACGCAATGAACTTAGTTCACAAGGAAAATTATTGAATGCGAATAAAGTTCCACATTAGTAGCTAAAAAAATTGTGAGTCAACTGACATTAGCCCAACAAATTTAAGTGCCAATTTAATGCCTCTAGAACCTTTGAGTCACTTCTATATTGTTAGATACTATTGGTGGTCTAGGCGATTATATTGTTGACGACGAGCTATACGGCTTTCCCTATCTAATTGTTAAAATATTGATTCTGAAGCAACTAGTAGAATACATAAGTGACCAACTTATAATGGTTTTCTTTTCATATAGTATGTGTTTATATATGGTGGACAAATTTTTGACATTAAGGGTGTATTTGATATAGAGGAAAATATTTTTCTTGAAAATATTTTTCTGAATTTTCTTTATTAAAAATATGTGATTTTCTTATTTATTTTTTGGTGTTTGGTTACATAGCAAAAAATATTTTTGAAAATTATATTTCAGGCAAACACTATTCAAGACGAAATGGATAAGGGCATGCGAGGGTTATAGGGTCAGAGTCTAGGGGGTCGGATGGCAGTCGCGAGGTAATTAGGAGTGAGAGTGGGGAGCGTAGGGGTGGGGGTTGGATCGTAACGAGTGTAGAGCATGGGGATGGGAGTGGGGATGATGGGGGTGGATGGTGGAGAATATGATGGGGAAGGTTGAAAAATATTTTTTCTCTTTTTAGCAGGGAAGTCATTTTCCTTCGGTCGGAGAAAAATGAGTTTATGAGAAAAATATTTTCCAAAATATTTAATCAACCAAATATTAAGAAATTGAACTTCATACCAAATACACACTAAACCTTGGGTTTTTATCAGGGATAATAATATTTTGAAGTATTAATATGTTGTAAGCAGAGAGCAATGGATTTGTTGGAACACCTATCTATAATTCATACCAACCAAATATATCTATACGCAAAGCACTATAGATTGTCCAAAAGGAAATTTGATCTTAAAATATCAAACGAGGACCAACTATCATGCGTTATATAATATGTTGTAGGGACTAATTATAATTACATCACTCTCAATTTGATATTCACATATGAGTGGTTTAAGTTTTTCTACATTTTGCTTCTCTTTTTTTTCCGTATTAAAGATTTACAGAAAGAAAATAATCGATTTGAGAGGGTTTCATTATAAACTTTTATTATATTGACATGAATCAAACAATATAACTCAATAATATAAAAACTTAAGAACTTTAATGTGTCAAGTTGTCCTCAAAGTATGCGTGTGAGATTAAATATGTTCTCCATATGAGATTGTTCAGAATAAATGCATATTTGTGCTAAAATGTTAACAACGGGCAGATCCACTCAATTTTACATAGTTTAAGGACATATTTAGATCTTTTCCGTTCTTAAAATTTGGGGTGGGAAGGAGAACTTAGCATTTGATGCAAATTGAGTCAACATTTATCTCAAGTTTATGGCTGTAGTCTACCTACCACATTCTTTTAAGAGAAGGAGAGGATTTAATTTCATCTCATCCATTAATTATAGATCAGAAATTCGGACGAATATTCGTTAGAATAAAAATAACACGCTCAAATAAATTAATTAGATATCTTGAAAATTGAAGTATATTATTGAATAGAGATCAAAGATGCAATATCCTGCACAAAGGCTCTACGCGTACCCTAACAACCACACAAGACGATGTTCTATTAAATTGCCAAAAGTTTTTCTTTTTAAATAATATTCGGTATTTGCTTTAGAGCCTGACTAATTTATATGTGCGCCAGAAAGTTTTATTTCAGGAGTAAAATGTTTTCTGCCAAAAGCTACTTTATAACAGCACTTGAAATCGAAACCTCTGGTTAAGAATAGAGAAATATTTATCACTCCACAACCAAAACCAGATATGGCAAGTTCAATTATTATATCTTGATATTTTCTCCCATAACTCTTGGCTCAAATTTTCTACATTTTTCAGAAATTACTTGATGAACTATCATTAGATAGTGAGTGGTCAACTAATCATATGTTTAATTTAAAGATTAATCATTATTCTTATAATTCAGTAACAATATGTAGTGTTTCAGCGAAGTTTAATATATTCACTATATAATATTACGAGATAAGTTTTTTCCACATAGTTACTATTTTTTACGTATTAAATGCAATTTAATACTTAGTTTATAAAACATAAATCTTTCTCGAAACGAAAGGTCAAAACACCTAGTTTGGCATTTGAATTCAATTGTTGATTCCTCAATATTTTGCATTTTTATATAATTTTTAAACCATAATCTTCTATTGTCAAAAGATTTACAAAACAATTTTCAACTCCTCAAATAACAATAGTATAATCTGAAAAAAACAAGGGGATTTTGAGGTAGAGAAAGATAAAATGGGGCATATTTAGGGGAAAATAAAGAACAAATAGAGAGGACAATTTCAAAAGTTTCAATAAAATAGTCCCGAAAGTACAACGGAGAGGCAAAAAGGAATATGCAAAAAATAAAACGACTTTTTCAAAAAAAAAAAAAAAAAAGTCACCTTTTTTAATTAAAAGGAAAAGTCGAAGAAAGCCTTAGGTAGTTTTATAATTAGTTAACTTCTAATTTTTAAATGAGAAAAGACGCAACGTTTTGCCTATATAAACCCATTCAATGCCAACTCGTATTCCTCCCCTTCTTCCTTGGCTCCTTTCAAATACTACACAAAAGCTTTTACTACAAAGAAAAGTCTCTTTGTATCTTCATTTTCTTCTCTTTGATCATCTCCATTTTGATTCTTGGTACGTTTTTTCCTTCATCCTCTCTCTGTTTCTTGTTTCGTAACTACAATAATAACGCAATGAAATTTCACGGATACGTTCATTTCTTTATATTGGAGGGTCGAAGTTAACTTTTTGACCCACTGAACTAGTTTTGGTTAAAATGATTTAATTTCTGATCGTGCTGAAGTCAGGATTTCATTAAGCGTCTTAAAATTTTAAAGAACAAAAAAATTCCGAAGAATGAACATTTTTAATCAAATTACGTAGTAATGATTAGGTAAATCATAAAAACACATGAAATTTATTTACCGTGTTATTATTGTCAAAATTTATGTGTTTTCTGAACTTTCTACTAATTTTATGTAACAGTTCTATTATCTTGAAGTTTGGTTTCTGATTTCTTTTTTGGTTTTCATAGTCCTTCTTTGACCTTTGACGTTGCTTTGATTATTGAAGAAATTACAAAAAGAGTAATCTAAGGGAAAGGCTTATGCTTTCTTGTTTTCTTTAATTTGTTTTCCCTTTCGTTGATGTTTATATGTGTAGTTCTCATTATAAACATATGTATTTGATGTTAATATATATTGTATAATTAAAATAATGTTAGTTATGAAGTGCATTAGCTTTTGTTTCAGTATTGTTTCTGCATTTGAATAAATTTGAATTTTTCTATTTTGGAGTTTTTTTTTTTTTTTTTTATGAATTCCGAGGCTTTCTGAAGGAAACAAGCCTCAGGTCAAGGGTCCACTTTCTTTTGGCTTGACATAATTTGTTTTTATCATACATTAAAAATTGTATTATTATTTCCCTTTTTTTATGCTTGTAATAATTATATATGCTGACTCAAGGTTTTTGATTGGAACTCAATAATTGTTGAAGCCATAATGAAGAAATGTAGATTGAGACTTAGATTGAATTTTCAAATTGGTTTGGCTGGATTTAGATTATCTTTGTCCACTCTTCTTACCTATTTCACTTCTTTACTCAAGTTTTCTTAGGCCAAAATGGAATATGGACATGTTCAGAGACCAAAGTACGACTGTCTTCTTTTTGGTAAGTTATCTTTTTTGACAAATTTAGCTGTCAAATCTCATTTTTTTAATTCAAATTTTGAGCAAGTTTGATTATATAACATTTGGAATTTACAGATTTAGATGATACTTTGTATCCTCTGAGCACTGGTTTAGCATCAAGTGTTCGTAAGAATATTGAAGGTATACTTGATCTGTTCTTCAAATTTTTTTAGGCTAAATATCTTTTTTAAAATGGTTAAATGATGTCTAATTTAGAATTCATTGTGTTTTTTACAGATTATATGGTTGAAAAGCTTGGTATAGAACAAAGCAAAATTGCTGAGCTGGGTAATTTACTGTACAAGAATTATGGGACTACAATGGCTGGCCTTAGGGTAAATCCTTTTTTTTTTACCCTGTATTTACATAAAAATTTGATCAAGAAAAGAAAGTTCTACTTTAACTTAATGAGATGAATCATTTGTTTTTGGCAGGCAATTGGCTACGATTTCGATTATGATGAGTACCATAGGTGAGTAATTACACCTCTATTGATTTTAAACTATCATACCAACCACCAAAGTATGTGGTGCAGTGGATGAGATTGTTCCTCCGTTAATCAGAGGTTTCGGGTTCGAGCCCTGTGTATGGAAAAATCTTTGGTAGGCTGCACTACCCCGAATGGGGCCCTACCCGGCGCGAATCCGAATATAGTCGGGCTCCAATGCGGGTACTGAACACCGGGTGGGAAACCAAAAAAGATTTTAAACTCTCATTTTTTTAGTTTACTGATCTTCATTTTCCAATTTGTTTTGCAGTTTTGTCCATGGGAGGTTACCCTATGAAAATTTAAGGCCTGACCCTGTTCTGAGAAGTCTTTTGCTAAGCTTACCAATCCGCAAAGTTGTAAGTCCATTTTCACAATTCATGAACATTTTTGTTTAATATTTAGAAGAATTAACCTAAATCCGTCAGGCCAACTGTTTAAACCAAAAATAGCCGGTGGATATATATGCATAATTTGTATATTATATGTGTATAATCTATGTATACCCGGAGCACTAAGCTCCGGTTATGCGCATGGTTCGAGGAAGGTCTTGATCACAAGGGTCTATTGTATGCAGTCTTACCCTATATTTCTGCAAGAGGCTGTTTCCACCGCTCGAACCCGTAATCTCCTAGTCACGTGACATTAACTTTACTAGTTACGCCAAAGCTTCCTGTCTGTGTATAATCTATGTATATGGCTAGAAAATTAAACAGTGAATATGACCGCTATTTATGCAAAGATCCTTATTTCGTGGCCAAAGAGCCTTTTTTGAATGTTTTCTTTTTCCTATTACAGATCTTCACAAATGCTGATAAGGTCCATGCTCTGAAAGCTTTGAATAGGCTAGGATTAGAAGATTGTTTTGAAGGTATTTTATGTTTTGAGACTCTGAATCCAATTCACAAGAGCACTCCATCAGATGACGAAGACGACATTGAGTTTTTGGGATCAGCCACATCTTCAAACACTGCTGCAAATAATGGCACTGAGATCTTTGACATTATTGGTCATTTTGCTCAACCTAAACCTGGATCAGTATTGCCAAAAACACCAATTGTCTGTAAACCTTCAGAAATCGCCATTGAACGCGCTTTAAAGATTGCCAACATTAATCCACACAGAACTGTAAGATTAATTGTTCAATTTCTTGAATCCTATTTAAAAGATTATTGTTATTTCAATGTACTGATTTGGAATGTTTCCATTTTTTCAGCTTTTCTTTGAAGATAGTGTCCGTAACATTCAAGCTGGCAAGCGTGTTGGTCTTGATACAGTACTGGTAAGTTGTATTCCTTATGTTTTATTTTCTATGATACTCTTTTCTTTTCGGTCTGAAAAATAATGGCACCATTATATATTCGGAAATTCTTTAACTTCAATTTTGCATTTAACCATTAATAACATGCTCTTATAACCATAAAATTATCATGGCATGTTTAAGACGACAAGTCATTCTAGAGATTATTTTACGGTACGTGGGCGAAATTTTCTTTCAAAAAGTACGTGCATAGTCAAACACTATCATAACAAATGAAACAGAGGTAATAGTATTTACTGGAGCAATCTTGTGCACTAAAAGCAGTCCAGTGCACAAAGCATCACATGTTCTCACAGGGGAGGGACCGTACACTAAGAGGTGTGATGTAGGTTGCCTAATCTAATGCAAGCATCAGTGGCTGAACCTAGGGCTCGAACCCGTTACCTCTTATTTTGTTGTGTTGCTAATGTTGTAGTGTTGTTGCTTGTTATTTTCAGGTTGGCAATTCACAAAGAGTTGTAGGAGCAGATTATGCATTAGAAAGCATCCACAACATAAGGGAAGCATTACCACAACTTTGGGAAGTTGACAGGGTGGCTGAAGTTAACTACTCAGGTGTTGCTGTTGAGACATCTGTCACAGCTTAACATAATGTATCAATGCCTTAGTACTGCTGCTGTTGGGAGAAAAAAATAATAATTATGATCCAAAATTTCTTGTCAAATTGATTAAATGATGTAGATGTTTTGTTGTCATTATCAACTTAATTAGTCTATTAGTGCTTCCTTTCAACTAGTGATGGTAATGATCCACAAATCTTGTAAATAAACTCCCTTTTGTTTCTCCATTCTATTTATCAGGCTCTACTCTTTCTATGATTATATAATAAAGTTGAATTATTATTGTCATTATTATTCTAAAGGATAAAGTTTTGCATCATTCCAAGCATGAGCGTCAAATGAGTGGGTTGGGCTGATTTTGAGAAGGTTAAAATGGTCTGAGTTAATAATCGACCAACTCAAAAGTTCTGAGATGAGCTGGGTTAAAATGGCTAAAATTTGGGTCATACCGTCATAGCGAGGGGCATATACAAAAAATTTTGTAAGCGGTGTCAAAATTTATAGGAGAATGAGAATAAATAACTTTAGCTATCATACTTCTGGACAAGAAATAACCTTGGTCCATTAGTTTTGTTTGATCTTCCTCCGACCTCTTAGAGCAAAATCAAGCACATAACCAATACACTAGGAGACACTCTATCTTAATGGTGTCATTTTATCCTACTTATCAATTTTCTCACAATATTAGTGCATATATTTAATAAAATTTGCCGACGAACGTGCGTCTGCCCCTTGTCATAGCCCAACCCGCCCAACTCTTATCAAACATTAGTTAATGTGTAATGTTTTCTTATGCATTGTTTGATTATCAAATAAGATTTTTTTCTTTTGTTATGGATATATATATATATATATATATTCAACAAAAAAATTATTTTAAAGTTGACCTGAGATGGACTAGGTTTAATAATGGGTGGGTTAATGAACGGCCCAAGCTTGGACGAATTAAATGGGTTTGGCCTTAAATTGTCACTCCTAATTTCAAGCTTACTATGGTTGGTATTTAAACAATAGCCAACATATTTTATAAGGGGTTGAGAGAAGTCGTATTATTATGCAAATGACTCAAGGAAGATTGGTTTAAAGATCATAATAATATCCCAAATAATATAGTTTAGCCACTTGCGTGACGTACTAAACATGAATCACATGGAATGATATTGATGTTAATACGTTGTTTAGACATAACAAATTATGATTAAGATGTATGTATCAATCTGGCATCAGCTCAATAATTGCTTTGGGAATTTTATTATTTTCAGATTGTGACCATATGACATCTTCTGCAATTATAGGTGTGATGGGTAGGGATGATGTCATTAGTGCCTACATTTCCATGTGAAGACAAGTGATATGATTAAGAACTAATTTGGACTTAATGTAGGTTTTCTGATGCCTGTAGATGGATTAGGACTAGGCAAATTCGTGGAAGAAAGGATTTTTCTTCCACGATTATAACACTACTGCAAAAGGAATTTAAAGGGATTGGTTCAGTAGTAAAACTCCTTCAATTTCAACGGGTAGGTTGAGACGCTGTCATTTGATGAAGGTGTCCCAATAGCTTGTGCGCACTTCAATTATTTCACGTATAATATATACTAACTCTCACCAGTACAGATAACTCTATCTATGAAAGCTTAAGCAGACATACGACCAACAGGTATCGAATAATTCTATCCATTAAAACTTAGTTTTAAAAAAAATCACCTAGCTTTTTTTTTTTTGCTTCCGCTGAAATGAGAACATGAGACCTCATAATTCTGCTCTCACTTCATTAGGCCACACCTTTGGGTAACCTAAGCGATTTTTCATTATATTATTTTCCTTTTTCTCTCCTAACCCTTTTTTTTCTTTTCAAGAAATCATTCAAACTCTTTAGCATGTCCTGAAGAACCTTCCACTCTTCCTTGTCATATCCCTTATTTTCGTTCAATCCAAATACATATTGTATTAACGCTCCTAAAAGGCTATATTGTAACAAATAGTAATAGAAATGGAGAAAGGCCAATACAAAAATCTGCGAAATTCATTGTCTGATAATATGCCACAGGAATTGTATAACTGAGTTGCTATTAAAACTTATTGGTAATTTGGTACTACAAATTGAGGTCGGCTAAGCTTTCAAATTAAAGGAAGTTAAGATGGTTGGAAAATGCGGCATGGATAATCGACACAATTCGGCCCAGAAGAGATGGACTAATGTAAGGAAAGTTGTATGCAATGTATCTTTGGCTTAACTATCTTTTGTCAGGCCCAATCAATGGATTGTGCCTTCAGCTCATCAAGGATGGGCTAATGTCTTATGGTTGGAGCGTTGGAGTAGAAATGGCGTCGGGTAGCCACTATTTAAGGTGCTATTTATTTTTTATCCAGCAATTTTAATGTTGAGCAAAAATAGCCACTACTCCATTAAAATTAATATGAAAAGATATTTTTACCCTTTCTTCCATTGCTTCTCTTCCCAAACCCTCGCTTCTCTCTCTCTCAAGTTCGATACCCATTATTGATCTCCCAAATTGTGATAACCCAAAATTTGCAGAATCAATATGTGATGCAGCAGAGAAACGGTCACATCTTTAATCATGGTATTCGTGTTGAAGTTCTTGAGAATGTGTTAGAAGATGGACATAAGTTCTTTGAGTTGCTTGTTGAGGAAAGGAGGAAGTATTTGAACGAGAATTCACCCATTCTCTGTAGGTATAGTTCTGATTCTTGTTGATGCATGTGTTGTTGAAAGGATTTGGTCCTTAACTTAGAGTTGCATGTGCAAAAATTAAGGATATGTGGTCCTTAACTTAAAGTTATAAGTGTCACACCTCCTTTTTCCGGCACCGCGAGGTGCGTAGGGAGTTTTTTCCAATTAAAGGACAGTCGAAACGGGATTGGTTTAATTATTTCAGAGTCGCCACTTGGGAGATTTAGGGTGTCCCAAGTCACCAATTTTAATCCCGAATCGAGGAAAAGAATGACTCTATATTACAGTCTGCGTACCAGAAATCTGGATAAGGAATTCTGTTAACCCGGGAGAAGGTGTTAGGCATTCCCGAGTTCCGTGGTTCTAGCACGGTCGCTCAACTGTTATATTCGGCTTATTTATCTGATTTTTAATACAATTATGAACCATGTGCAAATTTTATCTTTTACCGCTTTATTATTATAATTATTATTTTTTTAGGAATGTGAACATCGCTTAAAACATATCTTTGGATTGTGTCACATGAAATGCACCCACAATACGAAACATATTTTATTTGATGTTTTAGGATTTAGATTTGGGTCGCATGAAATGCGCATCCGAGTTTAAGAAGGTAAAATTAATTAAATCGCGCCTAAAGAGTCTAACGCGTCATTATCTTTGGGGAAGGAAGTGAAATTCACTAAACAATCCATCCCAAATTCTAAGTAATTTTTTAATAATTAAATAAATAAATGAGATTGGAGAATCCTATAAATTTTGTATTATTTACATCTATTTATTTTTAGCGATATCCTTTAATAACATCCTTTAATGACTACATTTTTATTATTACTAAGTTTTTTTATACATATAAAATCAATATCTACATTCTTGAAAATGACATATTAAATAGAAGAGAAAAATAAATATTAGCAGAAAAATAATAAAATTATAATCATAAATACAACATGGAATTATCGAAAAGTAAAAAATAAAAATAAAAAAAAACTAATTATCCCATAGTTGGATTAAAATTCAAATTGTTAGTAAGACTATCTACTTATTTTTATCGAAATCCTTTAAGAATATCCTTTAATGATAACCTTTTTATTATTACTAAGTTTTTTATAAATATAAAATCAATATCTACATTCTTGAAAATGACATATTAAATAGAAGAGAAAAACAAATATTAACAGAAAGTAATAAAATTATAATCATAAATACAACATGGAATTATCGAAAAGTAAAAAAAATAAAAAAAAACTAATTATCCCATAGTTGGATTAAAATTCAAATTATTAGTAAGACTTAAGCTTATTGAAACTAATTATTTACAAATACTGAAAATTGAAAGAAATAAAAATAAAAACTTGAGTACTAAATCATATTTCTAAAAATTTAAACAATTTAACATTAACTAACTTTGTTTTAATTCATCATGTCCTAATACTTGTTTGCAAACTAATTCATGTTATAACTGAAATTGACTACATGATTCGGATTAACTTATCGTTGACGAAAAACCTTCTGAATAAGGAACTTAGTTAATTTTTGCCAAACTGATTCAATAACGCCATTTTTACGTTATTTCTTCTATTTTTTTTTATTAAACAGTTTTAATTAATAATCAGGCTTAAATATATTTCCTAATAATCTGGTAAAGGCGTTATTTAATATGTCGCTATAATATGCCTAGTTATGCCGATGACAGTGATTTACAGAATAATAATACATGAATAACCTAAATACAATACAAAAATTAAATTAAACTAAATTAAAAATTTAACACTCCATTCTTCATTTCAGCTTACAAAATGCCAAAATTACAGTTGTGTACCTGATATTGTCAATATAAGAAGAAGAAAGTCAGCAACGTAATACGTAACACAGCAACAGCAACAATAACCAGCAATAACCAGTCAACGAAAATCCCAGTGACAGCTTTGAAAAATTCAAAATAAAATCCAGGAATGCCGAAAATAATGGACAGAAACCAAAGGAAATTTTCAGATTTTTGAAAGGCTAGTTAATCTTCAACCCTTAATTTCTACACCTGTATACCAGAATATTTCTCAGGTGTGTACTACTTTCTCTTCTAATTTTCAAATTTTTTTTCTTTGTATGTTTTTTTCTTTTCTTGAGAGTTTCAATGTTTTTTTTTCGGAATAAATGTTCAGCTTTTTTTTTCAATCTCTTTTTTTTTTCTGTCTGTCCTTCTCCTCCCTCTATTCAAGACTTCACATATATATATCCCATCCCATAAATCAATTAAAATCAATCCCTTTCTCTACCAAACCCATTATCTTCCCACTCATCCCCATTATATTAAAAAAACATATCACACCACCCCATTTCATTTTGTCCCCCATGCTTCTTTTAAAATAATGCAAGATTCCCCTTTAAATTAAATCTTGTCCCCCTTTATATTAAATAATCATATCACAACCCACCCCATTTCATTTTGTCCCCCATGCTTCAAATAAACAATTACAAAAATGTACAATTCCTAAACTACCCCTTCCGACCTTACTGAAATTACCAAACTACCCCTGAACGTATTACAAATTTACCAAACTACCCATCAGCTATAACACATCAATTAATCAAACTTAACCAAAATATAGACAATATGATCAATTTCTAACAATATTCAAACAACAATATGAACACGGATGAACATCATAACAACAATATCATATGAACATGATTTTAACAACATTTCAACAACAAATCACATGAACACAAATTGAACAACCAAGAACAACTAAAATTTGATTGAACAATATTTTAGCAACAAACAATCCTATTTTCGGATTCAACACCAACAACAAACAAAGTATGAAGATTTCTAAATTCAATCATATTGAACTTAAAATCAACTCTAACAACATTACAACAAACAATTCTTATATTAAACTTTAAACAAGATTATGAGAACAATTCAAGAAATAATCATAAAGGGTAAACAAGAAATCAAACTATACAAAATTCGGATTCAAGATCATCCAAACAAAGTATGAACATGAGTGAATCTATTTTAACACAACAAACATGACGGATTAAACGATTAAATCAATATATTCCTTTAACACAACTAAATTCTTTAAACAAATAACAAGATCGACGAAGAAACAATTATTAAATTAAACTTGAACTTAACAATACTAACAATTTCTAACAATTCATAAACACATGAAACAAATTGAAGAAATAGTTAATTAAATTTCAATTTGAATCTAACAAACAACAAACTAACAAATATTCACTTAAACAATAATACAAACATGAAATAAACATGAAAACAACTAATTAATCGTTTATTTGAAATCTGAAAAATTAATTTAACAAAACATATGAACAAACTAAAAAAAAATTAATTCAAACGATAGACATGAACAAAACAAACATTTGCCGTTTTTAGATTCGAGAAATATCAAAACAAAATACGGATAAAATAAAACTCAAAATCTACCAACCGGATTGAAACGAAGGTGTACGGACTGTTTTGACAGACCTCGATCAAAGCTTGACCAAACGACGACGAACATGAACAAATGAAGCCGCGCCGAAGCAGCAACATTATTTGACGCGGCAGAAACGGAGGAAGCAACATCGCTTCATAGTAGAGCTGTTCGACGCACCTGTGCGTGCTCGTCCATGGCGGAGAAGCAGCAGCTCGGAGGAGAAGAAACAGCAGCAAAACGAGCTGAAGAAGCATGGACGCTGCTGGTCGTTTGGACGTGACGACGACGAAGATAATCAACGAAGCTATACGCGGCCAGCAGTTCACGTAGCTCGCGACTAGCTATATCGCGTGACAGCAACAGCTCATGCCTGGGCGGTAACCTGGCACTGGGTTCGTCTGGGATTCTGTTCGGCGATGAGGTCATCCAACAGATGGTCGTTCATGGGACGCAAGGGGAGGAAGAAAAAAAAAAAAAAAAAAACAACGATGGAGTTTTCTTGAGGTCGTTTATGGAGTTTGAGGTCGTTCATCAGTTCATGGGAGGTCAGCTTGGAGGTGTTTGGTGAGTGTGTGTGAGTGTGATGTGGGGTTAAAGGGAATGGGAGAGGGGCAGCCATGGTTGGAATGGAGTTTTGAGGAAGAAGAAGGAGAAATGGGGGGGGGGGCGGATGCTTAGGCATTTTTAGGGTTTTTCTTTTTTTTTTTTTGTTTTATTTTGTTTGTAAAATAATAGGGGTGTTGGGTTATGGACTGGGTCAACCCAGTTCGAAATGGACTGGGTCGTAGGGAAGATTGGGCCATTTTTTGGGCCTGTGGCTTGAAGTTGAAGAAGAGGCCTAATTCCGACTTTCTTTATATTTTCGCTCTCTTTTCTTCTTTTATTTTTCTAAAACTAAATTATAAAAATACTTAAACTATTATTAAGAACTAAATTAAGTTATAAAAGTGCAAATTAACTCCCAATAACAATTAACGCACAATTAAGTATTAATTAAGCATAAAATTGTATATTTGGACATTAAATGCTAAAAATGCAAACGATGCCTATTTTTGTAATTTTTAATTTTTGTAAAACAAATTTAATTATTATCAATTATAGAATTAAATCCTACATGCAAAATGCGACATATTTTTGTATTTTTTATTAATTTAGCAAATAAACACGCACAGACAACTACAAATAATTATTCAAAATATCACAAAATTGCACACCAAAGAAAATCATTTTATTTTTGAATTTTTGGGAGTAATTCTCATATAGGGCAAAAAATCACGTGCTTACAGCTGCCCCTCTTTGCCCGGAGACACGAAGGGTTTTCGTGCAAAGATAAAGCGAGCGATTTTTGCCCATCCGAGTACTCTGTTGAAGCATTTTTTGAAAAAGATTTGACCGAACCTTTGCTTCAAAGGTTTCCTACATATCCTGGGCTAAACAGGAATCAGGTCAATGTAGTTCGGGAAGTCTTGGTAGCTGGGACTACCATGGGACTGCAAAGTTACTGCTGTTGCATGCTACTTTTACTGTTTGCTGACCTCCTTATTACACCATGCTAAAAAAAATAAGAAGCTAGACTAAGCTAGAAATTACAGAATCTTATCTGTTTTCCCCCTTGCTCCGGTTGCCTTGCTTTTTGTCGGTTTGTGTTTCCTCTGGTGCCTTTTTACCAAGACTTCTGGCCCTTGGCTTTTTTTTTTTAATATCAGTTTTCGTCATTTTGTTCGGTCCGCTGGGGACATGGCTTTCTTCATTAAGCTTTTTGGCGGTTCCTCGAGGGACACGATTATCTTCATCAGATTCATCAAGACACGTCTTTTCTTTCTTTTGACTCATGCGCTTGAATTTGCGCTGGGACTTCTTGTTGCCACCTTCTGCCTTCTGGTGTTGGGATTTTATCGTTTCCTGCTGGGGATTCTTGTTGTAACCTTTACCTTCCGGTGGGGTTACTGACTTCAAAATCTGTAGTATAAGACTGAAAAGTATTCCTCTCGTTATACAGGTGGGTGCTTGGAAATGGAAAAATGAAATGTATGCCCGCATTATACTGGTGGGCGACCTGGAAATGGAAAACTGAAATGTATTCCCGCATTTTACTGGTGGGCGACCTAGAACATAAAGTATTCCCGCATTTTACTGGTGGGCGACCTAGAACTGAAATGTATTCCTGCATTATACTGGTGGGCGACCTAGAACTTAAATGTATTCCCGCATTTTACTGGTGGGCGACCTAGAACTGAAAGTATTCCCGCATTTTACTGGTGGGCGACCTAGAACTTAAATGTATTCCCGCATTTTACTGGTGGGCAACCTAGAACTGAAATGTATTCCCGCATTTTACTGGTGGGCGACCTAGAACTTAAATGTATTCCCGCATTATACTGGTGGGCGACCTAGAACTGAAATGTATTCCCGCATTTTACTGGTGGGCGACCTAGAACTGAAATGTATTCCCGCATTTTACTGGTGGGCGACCTAGAACAGAAAGTATTCCCGCATTTTACTGGTGGGCGACCTAGAACTGAAATGTATTCCCGCATTTTACTGGTGGGCGACCTAGAACAGAAAGTATTCCCGCATTATACTGGTGGGCGACCTAGAACTTAAAAGTATTCCCGCATTTTACTGGTGGGCGACCTAGAACTGAAATGTATTCCCGCATTTTACTGGTGGGCGACCTAGAACTGAAATGTATTCCTGCATTATACTGGTGGGCGACCTAGAACTGAAATGTATTCCCGCATTATACTGGTGGGCGACCTAGAACTTAAATGTATTCCCGCATTTTACTGGTGGGCGACCTAGAACTTAAATGTATTCCCGCATTTTACTGGTGGGCGACCTAGAGCATGAAATGAAAACATAAATGCATACCCGCATTATACTGGTGGGTGACCTAGAACATGAAGTGAAAAGACAGAAATGTATTCCCGCATTATACTGGTGGGTGCCTAATTGGTAAAGAATAATTTGAATTTGTTTCCTCGATTCTCCGAGAAAATTTCCACTTGTGGCAGAAAATTTTATGCCCCAATTCTGGCGATCTTTCTTATGGCGTATTTTTAGGCCATCATCAACACTTTATTTTCCTGTTCAAATCAAAGAAAATTTAGTTAGTTTTTTTTTTTTTTTTTTTTTTTGAAATATGACGAATGGTCATGTCACTCCTGATGGGGATGATTGTTCCCTTTCCCTTATTCTTGTTCGGCGTTCTCAAAACTTGTTGGGGATGATGTTATTTGCTGGGGATAACATTCTGCTGGGGATGGTTTTTCCATTTATCCCTTCACCATTTTGTATCTCAAAAATTTCTGGAGGTTATTTTGCCGAAGATGAATTTTCCCTTCTTCCCTTCCCCTTCTGTGTTGTCCGACCACCTCGTAGCTTGGTCGATATTCGGTCGGAGTACTCTGGGGATCGTCTTGGAACTAGGCTTACAATTTCCTCAACATTTTTTTTTTTTTTTTTCGGCTCTTCCCCGTACTTTCCTTGCCATTTTAGGACAGTATTATTCGGCCTAGCAACCAACATCTTTTGCCTTATTGCCTTGTCTCTTGCCTGACCTTTTCACTTTTTATGTTGTACCATTTTGGCAACTGGTAGTAAGCTCTGAAAGACCTTCCTTAAAACATAAATTTCTAGAAAAATTCTTTTAAACAACGAAATGAAAAGATAGAAAAATGAGAAAATCTTTCTGAACAAAAAAAATGAACTTATCTGGGTGATACAACCGATTCCAATGATCATGTTGTGCATTCCGGATTAATCAACCCAGTCTATTTGTGTCGATCAAACTTTCTGATGTCTTCACTTGCTGGGGATAAATAGGTGCCCAATTCTTCGCAAAATACGGATCTTTTCCGTCAATCTATCTTGTCGCCTTATAGTGCCCTTCGCGGGGTTTTCACTAACAAGGCTCTCTCATTTCTCACAACTCCCGTCGCCTTATGGTGCCTGTGAAGGTTTTCACCGATAAGACTCTCTCATTTTGTATTTCTCAGCTTACGTCGCCTTATGGCGCCTGTGAAGGTTTTCGCCGATAAGACTCTCTCATCTTATTTTCTCAGCTTGGGATTGGAGTGTTGCCGATAAGATTTATCTCTGCCGGGAATTCTTTTGGCTATAAATTCTTTCAATTCATGATCCTCATTCAGTCAGGGACCGATGTTTTATTCTTGGTTTTCATTTGCCTATCTTAACACCTCTCGGATACTGATCGGGAGGTCTTTTTTGGATATCAATATAGGTTTTAGAAGAAAAGGATATAAAATTCAAAATAACTTTGATGGGTAAAGTATTACAACTCTTGGAATCAAATTCTTTTTTTTTCTTTCTTTTTTTTCAAAATTTAGAAACATAATTTCTGCCCCAGTTTTCTTACTTGGGGATTTTTCTTTTGATTTTTTTTTCTTTTTTATTTTATTTTATTACCTTATGACCGAGCCGTGAGGCGCCTACGTATCCTCTTTGAGGAATCAGGTCGAACGTAGTTCACTGACTCCTTTGTTTTCTTGCGACCTTCAAAAAGTTTTTTTTTCATACATTTTTTCATTAATGATTCCAAGAGAGGGGTATAAAAAGATAAGTATGGCTCAAAGGGGTAAAGCAAAGGTTAAAAGTGTTTGGATAGAAGAAAGAATTGCCTCCGTCATTTCATTATCCGATAAGCACTAAGTACAAACAAACAAATAAACAACAAAAGAAATTACACATAATATCTTTTGACTGCATCAGAATTGATAGCCATGTCGACGCATCTTCCTTCAACATCCGTCAGACGTAAAGCGCCATTGGATAATACTCTGGTCACAATATACGGCCCTTGCCAATTCGGGGCGAACTTGCCTTTTGCCTCAATCTGATGTGGGAGGATCCGTTTCAATACTTGTTGCCCTACTTCAAATTTTCTGGGGCGCACCTTCTTATTGTATGCTCTTGCCATTCTCTTTTGATACAACTGGCCATGACATACTGCTGCCAATCTTTTTTCATCCATTAAACTCAGCTGCTCTAGTCGGGTTTTGACCCATTCATCATCGTCAATCCCGGCCTCAGCGATAATTCGAAGGGAAGGAATTTCAACTTCTGCTGGTATTACTGCTTCGGTTCCGTATACCAACAAATAAGGAGTCGCACCTATTGAAGTACGAACAGTAGTGCGGTATCCTAACAACGCAAATGGTAGCTTTTCATGCCATTGTCTGGATCCTTCAATCATTTTCCTCAATATCTTCTTTATATTTTTGTTGGCTGCCTCAACTGCTCCATTCGCCTTGGGCCGATACGGAGTGGAATTACGGTGTGTAATCTTAAACTGTTCACATACTTCTCTCATCAAGTTGCTGTTAAGATTAGCACCATTGTCCGTGATTATTATATTTGGGATCCCAAATCTACAAATGATATGGGAATGGACGAAATCCACCACTGCCTTCTTGGTTACAGACTTAAAAGTTTTGGCTTCAACCCACTTAGTGAAATAATCGATGGCTACCAGAATGAACCTGTGACCGTTCGAAGCTGCCGGCTCGATAGGCCCAATGACATCCATGCCCCATGCTACAAATGGCCATGGTGCGGACATTGTGTGCAATTCCATTGGTGGAGAATGAATCAGATCTCCGTGTATCTGACACTGATGGCATTTTCGTACGAAACTGATACAATCATGCTCCATAGTGAGCCAATAATATCCCGCTCGCAGAATCTTCTTTGCCAACACATATCCGCTCATATGGGGCCCACAGACTCCAGCATGTACCTCTGTCATCACTATCGTGGCTTGACCTGCATCAATACATCTCAGCAATCCCAGATCTGGGGTTCTTTTGTACAACATTCCTCCACTGATACTGGTGGGCGACCTAGAACATAAAGTATTCCCGCATTTTACTGGTGGGCGACCTAGAACTGAAATGTATTCCTGCATTATACTGGTGGGCGACCTAGAACTTAAATGTATTCCCGCATTTTACTGGTGGGCGACCTAGAACTGAAAGTATTCCCGCATTTTACTGGTGGGCGACCTAGAACTTAAATGTATTCCCGCATTTTACTGGTGGGCAACCTAGAACTGAAATGTATTCCCGCATTTTACTGGTGGGCGACCTAGAACTTAAATGTATTCCCGCATTATACTGGTGGGCGACCTAGAACTGAAATGTATTCCCGCATTTTACTGGTGGGCGACCTAGAACTGAAATGTATTCCCGCATTTTACTGGTGGGCGACCTAGAACAGAAAGTATTCCCGCATTTTACTGGTGGGCGACCTAGAACTGAAATGTATTCCCGCATTTTACTGGTGGGCGACCTAGAACAGAAAGTATTCCCGCATTATACTGGTGGGCGACCTAGAACTTAAAAGTATTCCCGCATTTTACTGGTGGGCGACCTAGAACTGAAATGTATTCCCGCATTTTACTGGTGGGCGACCTAGAACTGAAATGTATTCCTGCATTATACTGGTGGGCGACCTAGAACTGAAATGTATTCCCGCATTATACTGGTGGGCGACCTAGAACTTAAATGTATTCCCGCATTTTACTGGTGGGCGACCTAGAACTTAAATGTATTCCCGCATTTTACTGGTGGGCGACCTAGAGCATGAAATGAAAACATAAATGCATACCCGCATTATACTGGTGGGTGACCTAGAACATGAAGTGAAAAGACAGAAATGTATTCCCGCATTATACTGGTGGGTGCCTAATTGGTAAAGAATAATTTGAATTTGTTTCCTCGATTCTCCGAGAAAATTTCCACTTGTGGCAGAAAATTTTATGCCCCAATTCTGGCGATCTTTCTTATGGCGTATTTTTAGGCCATCATCAACACTTTATTTTCCTGTTCAAATCAAAGAAAATTTAGTTAGTTTTTTTTTTTTTTTTTTTTTTTGAAATATGACGAATGGTCATGTCACTCCTGATGGGGATGATTGTTCCCTTTCCCTTATTCTTGTTCGGCGTTCTCAAAACTTGTTGGGGATGATGTTATTTGCTGGGGATAACATTCTGCTGGGGATGGTTTTTCCATTTATCCCTTCACCATTTTGTATCTCAAAAATTTCTGGAGGTTATTTTGCCGAAGATGAATTTTCCCTTCTTCCCTTCCCCTTCTGTGTTGTCCGACCACCTCGTAGCTTGGTCGATATTCGGTCGGAGTACTCTGGGGATCGTCTTGGAACTAGGCTTACAATTTCCTCAACATTTTTTTTTTTTTTCCGGCTCTTCCCCGTACTTTCCTTGCCATTTTAGGACAGTATTATTCGGCCTAGCAACCAACATCTTTTGCCTTATTGCCTTGTCTCTTGCCTGACCTTTTCACTTTTTATGTTGTACCATTTTGGCAACTGGTAGTAAGCTCTGAAAGACCTTCCTTAAAACATAAATTTCTAGAAAAATTCTTTTAAACAACGAAATGAAAAGATAGAAAAATGAGAAAATCTTTCTGAACAAAAAAAATGAACTTATCTGGGTGATACAACCGATTCCAATGATCATGTTGTGCATTCCGGATTAATCAACCCAGTCTATTTGTGTCGATCAAACTTTCTGATGTCTTCACTTGCTGGGGATAAATAGGTGCCCAATTCTTCGCAAAATACGGATCTTTTCCGTCAATCTATCTTGTCGCCTTATAGTGCCCTTCGCGGGGTTTTCACTAACAAGGCTCTCTCATTTCTCACAACTCCCGTCGCCTTATGGTGCCTGTGAAGGTTTTCACCGATAAGACTCTCTCATTTTGTATTTCTCAGCTTACGTCGCCTTATGGCGCCTGTGAAGGTTTTCGCCGATAAGACTCTCTCATCTTATTTTCTCAGCTTGGGATTGGAGTGTTGCCGATAAGATTTATCTCTGCCGGGAATTCTTTTGGCTATAAATTCTTTCAATTCATGATCCTCATTCAGTCAGGGACCGATGTTTTATTCTTGGTTTTCATTTGCCTATCTTAACACCTCTCGGATACTGATCGGGAGGTCTTTTTTGGATATCAATATAGGTTTTAGAAGAAAAGGATATAAAATTCAAAATAACTTTGATGGGTAAAGTATTACAACTCTTGGAATCAAATTCTTTTTTTTTCTTTCTTTTTTTTCAAAATTTAGAAACATAATTTCTGCCCCAGTTTTCTTACTTGGGGATTTTTCTTTTGATTTTTTTTTCTTTTTTATTTTATTTTATTACCTTATGACCGAGCCGTGAGGCGCCTACGTATCCTCTTTGAGGAATCAGGTCGAACGTAGTTCACTGACTCCTTTGTTTTCTTGCGACCTTCAAAAAGTTTTTTTTTCATACATTTTTTCATTAATGATTCCAAGAGAGGGGTATAAAAAGATAAGTATGGCTCAAAGGGGTAAAGCAAAGGTTAAAAGTGTTTGGATAGAAGAAAGAATTGCCTCCGTCATTTCATTATCCGATAAGCACTAAGTACAAACAAACAAATAAACAACAAAAGAAATTACACATAATATCTTTTGACTGCATCAGAATTGATAGCCATGTCGACGCATCTTCCTTCAACATCCGTCAGACGTAAAGCGCCATTGGATAATACTCTGGTCACAATATACGGCCCTTGCCAATTCGGGGCGAACTTGCCTTTTGCCTCAATCTGATGTGGGAGGATCCGTTTCAATACTTGTTGCCCTACTTCAAATTTTCTGGGGCGCACCTTCTTATTGTATGCTCTTGCCATTCTCTTTTGATACAACTGGCCATGACATACTGCTGCCAATCTTTTTTCATCCATTAAACTCAGCTGCTCTAGTCGGGTTTTGACCCATTCATCATCGTCAATCCCGGCCTCAGCGATAATTCGAAGGGAAGGAATTTCAACTTCTGCTGGTATTACTGCTTCGGTTCCGTATACCAACAAATAAGGAGTCGCACCTATTGAAGTACGAACAGTAGTGCGGTATCCTAACAACGCAAATGGTAGCTTTTCATGCCATTGTCTGGATCCTTCAATCATTTTCCTCAATATCTTCTTTATATTTTTGTTGGCTGCCTCAACTGCTCCATTCGCCTTGGGCCGATACGGAGTGGAATTACGGTGTGTAATCTTAAACTGTTCACATACTTCTCTCATCAAGTTGCTGTTAAGATTAGCACCATTGTCCGTGATTATTATATTTGGGATCCCAAATCTACAAATGATATGGGAATGGACGAAATCCACCACTGCCTTCTTGGTTACAGACTTAAAAGTTTTGGCTTCAACCCACTTAGTGAAATAATCGATGGCTACCAGAATGAACCTGTGACCGTTCGAAGCTGCCGGCTCGATAGGCCCAATGACATCCATGCCCCATGCTACAAATGGCCATGGTGCGGACATTGTGTGCAATTCCATTGGTGGAGAATGAATCAGATCTCCGTGTATCTGACACTGATGGCATTTTCGTACGAAACTGATACAATCATGCTCCATAGTGAGCCAATAATATCCCGCTCGCAGAATCTTCTTTGCCAACACATATCCGCTCATATGGGGCCCACAGACTCCAGCATGTACCTCTGTCATCACTATCGTGGCTTGACCTGCATCAATACATCTCAGCAATCCCAGATCTGGGGTTCTTTTGTACAACATTCCTCCACTGAGGAAAAATCCATTTGCCAGTCGTCGAATGGCTCTCTTTTGATCTCCGGTTGCCTGCTCCGGGTATATCCCCATCCTGAGGTATTCCTTGATATCATAAAACCATGGCTCGCCATCCATTTCTTCTTCTATTATGTTGCAGTAGGCATGCTGATCACGAACCTGAATATACAATGGGTCAACATGGATTTTGTCTGGATGGTGCAACATCGATGCTAAAGTGGCCAAAGCATCGGCAACCTCATTGTGAACTCTCGGGATGTGTCTGAACTCCACTGATCGAAATCGCTTGCTCAGATCGTGCAAACATTGTCGATATGGTATAAGCTTCAAATCCCGTGTTTCCCATTCACCCTGGATCTGATGTACTAGGAGGTCCGAGTCTCCCAAGACCAAGACGTCCTGAACATCCATGTCTGCAGCCAATCGTAGGCCCAAAATACATGCCTCATATTCAGCCATGTTGTTAGTACAATAGAAACGTAGCTGAGCTGTAACAGGATAGTGATGTCCTGTTTCTGAAATAAGTACTGCTCCTACTCCAACTCCTTTTGCATTAGCAGCCCCGTCAAAGAAAAGCTTCCACCCTGGTTTCTCATTCAGTTCTAACTCCTCTATATGTATCACTTCTTCATCTGGAAAATACGTCCTCAAAGGCTCGTATTCTTCATCAATAGGATTCTCAGCCAAGTGATCGGCCAATGCTTGAGCTTTCATGGCCGTCCTCGTCACATAGACAATGTCGAACTCTGTGAGTAATATCTGCCATTTTGCCAATCTTCCTGTGGGCATAGGCTTCTGGAAAATATACTTTAATGGATCCAGACGTGAAATAAGGTAAGTAGTATGTGACGACAGATAATGCTTAAACTTCTGTGCTACCCAAGTTAGAGCACAACATGTTTTCTCAAGTTGAGTGTACTTATTCTCATAGACTGTAAACTTCTTGCTGAGATAATAGATGGCTTGCTCTTTTCTTCCTGTGATGTCGTGTTGACCCAACACGCAACCAAACGAATGATCCAGGACCGTTAGATAAAGGATTAATGGCCTCCCCGACTCAGGTGGAACCAATACAGGTGGATTGGATAAATAACCTTTGATCTGGTCAAATGCCTCCTGACATTCTGCCGTCCATTCTATCGCGGCATCTTTCCTCAGCAATCGAAAGATGGGTTCACAAGTTGTTGTGAGCTGAGCGATGAATCTGCTGATATAGTTCAATCTTCCCAACAGACTCATTACTTCTGTTTTATTCCTTGGTGGCGGCAATTCCTGGATGGATTTGATCTTTGACGGATCCAACTCAATGCCTCGCCGACTGACGATAAATCCTAACAGCTTTCCAGATGGAACACCAAATGCACATTTGGCTGGGTTGAGCTTAATGTCGTACCTTCGAAGTCTTTGGAAAAACTTCCTAAGGTCTGCTACGTGGTCTTCCTGACGCTTGGATTTGATGATCACATCATCTACGTACACTTCGATCTCTTTGTGTATCATATCATGGAACACAGTAGTCATTGCTCTCATGTATGTTGCCCCAGCGTTCTTCAAACCGAATGGCATTACCCGATAACAATAAGTCCCCCATGGCGTAATGAAAGCTGTTTTCTCTGCATCTTCTTCATCCATCAAAATCTGATGATACCCAGCGTAGCAATCCACAAAGGAGCCGATTTCTCGCCCGGCGCAATTGTCGATCAAGATATGGATATTGGGCAATGGAAAGTTATCCTTTGGGCTTGCCCTGTTCAGATTACGGTAGTCGACGCATACCCTGATCTTCCCATCTTTCTTTGGTACTGGCACTACATTAGCCAACCAATCAGGATATCGAGAGACCCGAATAACCTTTGCTTGCAGTTGCTTGGTTACTTCTTCTTTAATCTTCACACTCATATCTGTCTTGAACTTCCTCAGTTTCTGCTTGACGGGGAGGCATGTCGGGTCAATGGGTAATTTGTGAACCACTAGCTTGGTGCTTAAACCCGGCATGTCGTCATACGACCATGCAAAAACATCTTTAAACTCAATGAGTGCTTTGATTAATTCTTCCCTGATGCCAGGCTCAATGTGGATGCTGATTTTGGTTTCTCGGACATTATCCGCATCCCCTAGATTTACAGCCTCGGTGTCATTCAGATTAGGCTTGGGTTTCTCTTCAAATTGGCATAGTTCTCGGTTTATTTCTTCGAAGGCTTTATCCTCATCATATTCAGACTCATAATCGATCTCTTGTATCATTAAATCAGAGTCAGATTGATTTATTAGACTAGGTCGAAGATCCGTCGTGCATGCCATGTCATTAGAACCGGTAAAAAGAGAACTGTTCAGAAAGAGAAAAGAATAAAACAAAATTAAAATGAGACAAGAAAAGAATTTTATTAAAATGCGGGATAACAGGGTTCACACTTTTACAAGATAAAATGAGATTTGGATTACACCCTGAATAATCCGAAAAATAAGAAAGCAAAAATCAAAGCCTACTACCAGGACTCTCCCCGAGTAGGAAGAGGAGTAACCGTCCAATTGTTGGTTTTGGCCTCAGGCCCCATAAACTGTATGTCTGTTCTGCTGGAACCCTCTCCGACTTCTACCATATTGACATCAGTGAACAATCTTTCGAAGCTCTGATTCAGATCCCCGTCAATCCCAATCAATGGCCCGAGAACTTTCGGGACCGGTGACCCCTTGGCGCTTGCTCTAACAAAAGATCTTGAGAGACGTGGCACAGGTTTGGGAAGAAACCAAACTTTCTTCTTCATTTTCCGCGCTCGTTTTACATCTGCCGCAGTCGGTTTGAACCCCAACCCAAAGGTCTCCAAATTCTTGGGCAAGGAAACAGGTTGAACAATTCCCTGAAGTTCAGCTCCCAAGCCTTTTCCTGGCATAAACCCATTACCTAGCATTTCTGAAACCATCATAACCGTTGCGGAAGCTATCCTAGGATGCTGAATGATTTCACCCTCGGGGATCTTGTTTGCCGACACTGCATCAAAAATCTGGTAGACCCAGGGACCTTTGTCATCATTGGTCTCTATGAAGGGTACAATGGCGCCTCCTACGGTGCACGCAGTGTCCTCGCCGTGCAACACGACCTCTTGTCTATCCCACTCGAACTTGACCATCTGATGCAAGGTGGATGGCACTGCTTTGGCTGCATGGATCCACGGTCGTCCCAACAGAAAGTTATAAGATACCGTAGCATCTAATACCTGGAATTCCATGGTAAACTGGACTGGACCGATGGTCAACTCAAGTATAATATCCCCCACGGTGGCTGTTCCATTTCCGTCAAATCCTCGGACGCAAATGCTATTCTTTTGGATTCTTCCGTGGTCGATCTTCAATTGGTTCAGGGTGGATAATGGACAAATATTGGCACTTGAGCCGTTATCCACTAATGCCCGAGTAACTGCCGAATCTTCACATTTGACAGTTAGGTAGAGAGCTTTATTATGCTCCGTGCCCTCCACTGGCAGATCATCATCTGAAAATGTTACCCTGTTCACCTCGAAAATTTTGTTGGCAATCGTTTCCAGGTGATTTACAGAAATCTCATTGGGCACATGAGCTTCATTCAGTATCTTCATCAGGGCCCGACGATGTTCATCCGAATGGATTAATAATGATAACAGTGAGATCTGGGCCGGTGTTTTCTTCAACTGTTCGACCACGGAGTAATCCTGCACTTTCATCTTCTTTAAGAAATCCTCAGCTTCTTCTTCTGACACAGGTTTCTTTATTGCAGCGGGATTGGGTCTTCTCAACTCCGCCGGAGCAAAACACCGTCCTGATCGAGTCAGTCCCTGCGCCTCACAACTATTCTCCTCCACTTGTTGTCCCTTGTACATCACCACTGCCTTCTCATACTTCCAAGGCACAGCCTTGGTATCAATCATTGGTGTTTGGACTACTGGTTTTATGATGACCGGTTCCCTGCAGACCCCTTTCACAACAACCACGGGTGTAGATGATGCTCCCGTTATTACCAACTTGGCTGGTTCTGGTTTCCTTGTAGCGGCAGATGGATTCTTCCCCAATATCACCACTGGCTTGACATCTTCCCCCTTCAACTGTACCCCTTGCTTCCTCATTGATCGATTTTTCTTTTGGAGTGGCACGGATCATCATCACTGTCTGTGGGGGTTTCTTCGTCTCCCCTCCTTCGTGCACAAGCTCGATCATGTGGGCTTCAGGGTGCTTTGGCAATGGGTTCTGGTTAATGTTGGGTGCCTCCGGTGCCTGTACCTCGATCTTGTTGGTATCAATAAGATCTTGTATTGCATGTTTCAGCCTCCAACATTTCTCGGTATCATGTCCGGGAGCTCCCGAACAATATTCACATCTTACCGAGTGATCCATATTTTGGGGTAAGGGATTTGGTAATCTAGGCTCAACAGGATTTAATAAACCCAACTGCCTCAATTTGTGGAACAAGGCAATATAAGTTTCCCCCAACTCAGTAAAAGTTCTTTGCCTCTGCAATCTTTCATTTCTGGCGGCCGGATTTCCCCTGAAACCCATCCCTGGAGGGTTCCTGTAGGCTCTTGGTGGTGGATAGGTGTTTTGTGGTGGTGGGTATGTGTTATGTGGAGGTGGGTATGTACTGTGGGGAACCGGCGCGCGCCATTGTGGGCGAACCGGAGGTTGGGTGTATGTCTGGGCTTGATGGACGGTGAAATGTTGTTCTTGTGGTTGGTAGTAGGGTTGTGGAGGGTAATTTGGAATGTGTGGGTAGTTTAGACGATGGGGTCTGGGTTGGTAATGAGGGGAAGGACCTCTAGATCTGGACCAATTGTCGGCCTCTAATGTCGTGACCTCCTCTCTCCTTTTCTTCCCTAGCGCACCTCCCGTGCCGCTCTGAATGGCCTGAGTTGTTGCCTTAATTGCCGAATAACTCAGGATTTTATTGGACTTAAGTCCCTCTTCTATCATACCTCCCATTTTCACAACTTCATTAAATGATTTGCCAACTGACGTCACCAAGTGACCAAAGTAAGTTGGCTCGAGAGTTTGTAAGAAGTAATCCACCATTTCTCCTTCTCTCATTGGGGGATCAACTCTGGCTGCCTGTTCTCTCCATCGGAACCCAAATTCCCGGAAGCTCTCTCCGGGTTTCTTCTCGAGCTTTAGCAATGTGAGACGGTCTGGGACTATCTCAAGGTTGTATTGGAAATGTCCTGCGAAAGCCTGTGCCAAGTCATCCCAGGTGTACCACCTGCTCGGATCTTGTCTTGTATACCACTCTAACGCCGACCCGCTCAAACTCTGGCCAAAGTAAGCTATTAATAGCTCATCTTTGCCCCCTGCTCCCCTCATTTTGCTACAAAAACCTCGTAGATGTGCCATAGGATCACCATGCCCTTCGTATAAATCGAACTTGGGCATTTTGAACCCTGCTGGTAATTGAACGTCAGGGAAAGGGCATAGATCCTTGTAAGCCACGCTGACCTGGTTACCTAACCCGTGTATGTTCCTGAAGGATTGCTCCAGGCTTTTAAATTTCCGCATCACCTCGTCCTGCTCTGGGCTCTTAGCCGGCTTTTCAATCTCCGCCGGGACCTCAAAGTGGGGATTATAGGTATGTGGCTCGGGTGCTTTGAATGTGAGTTCAGGGGGGTAGTATTGTGTATCGTGAGCCTGAAACAGTGGCTCACTAGATGATCTGTGCAATGGGGCTGGGGGAGGTGCCACAAAGACGGGAACATTTGGTGGAGGAGGGTTTTGAGTGGGTGGTGGAGCTTGGGAATCATAAGCCTCTCTTCCCTGATAATAGTGATGGCTTGGGAAACTTGTTGAAGGACCGGGAGAGGGGTATTCCGGCGTGTGTGTTGGTTGGAGGGTAGGAGTAACGGGTAGTTCTTGCCCCTTCTGGGCTCTAGCTAAGGCTATCTGCATTTCATTCATTTCTAGCCTCATTTTTTCCATTTTCTCCAGGGCTTCCTTCAGCATCTGATTGGCCGTTTTTTCTGACTCAACGCTGTTGTCTGACCCAGTCATGCTTTCTGGTATAGGACCTTTTGATCTTGTCTGATAATGGTACGGTGCCAGTACGCTCTAACAACTAACTGATATTGATTGGAAAAACAACAAACTTGTCAGTGGTAGAGTCTTAACAGATATTGTAATTGCACGTTAGGGGGATGCAATGCTCCTAGGCAGTTAATCATTTCTAACATGCTTTTGCTCCGACCGCATGCATCATCCCGGCTTATTTTTGCTCTGACAAATATATATTCTTCCTCTTTTTTTTTTCTTTTTTTTTTTTTTTTTTTAATTACGGTCGAATCCTATAGAGATTGCCTACGTATCGTGACCCCGCACGAATCAGACCAAGCGTAGTTCGTGCCATAAGACCAAATATTTTTTTTTATATTACTCAAAAATAATGCTATTACAAGCCATCACAGAAAAAACAAAAAATACAGACTTTATATATATATATATATATATATATATATATATTTTTTTTTTTTTTTTTTTTTTTTTTTTTTTGAGAATGTTTGAAGAAAAGGAAAAAACATATGGGTAGACAACAGACTCGAAAAACAAACAAGTGCAAGATTGAACTAGGGATACATTAAAGCTTTGAATTTTGGTGCCCGCGAGGCATCATTCGGCCTTTCCGCGGGCTTGGGGGCCAGGCTTCTTTGCAAGCTTTTTAGTTCCTCCATGATCTGATGGACATAGCCCATGATTGAGGCAAATAGGACATCACGAGGCATCTCTTCACATGTTAGGCACTTTGTGGTGATATAGCGCCCTATATCATTGATCCTACCCCTGATTCTATCCCTCTCTATGCACAGTTGTTCTATCCGTTGATTCTTTAGTCCCAATATTCGAGTATTGTCAATGAGCTGCTCTTGGAACCTCTCCATTTGTTCTTCCATCCGGGCTATCGACTCATGGTAGTGTTCTCTATATGTTCTAGCATCCTGGGCTTGTTTGAGGACCCGATTATTGAGAATGGTGTTTATCTCTCTCAATGTCGCAACACTCATTTCGTAGTCCCTTTTTACTTGCCATAGGTGCTCTCTCCGTGATGTTGTAACTGTAGCCCATCTGACCCGCATTCTTGTTATACAAGCCTGGGATCTCTCCAAGTCTTCTCGGCTTTGGCTGACTTGATTTCTCAATTCCGCTATCAACCTTTCATCAGATAGACGTTTCTGTCGGTCGCTATCACTCTTACTGACTCGGCGAATTCGGGCTTTCAGTGCCTGGTTTTCTTTGGCTAATTTGTTCTTCTCACCCTGCTCTGAGGCTACTTGAACGTTGTTTTCAAACATAAGCCTTTCAATTTGTCGCTTCAGCTGCCCGATTTCAACCCGGTAGCCTTCCTCTCTCACTAACCAGCCCCACTGTTCCTGCGAATCATCCGTAAATTGTTGGACGTGAGCTCTTTTGGCAGGCCTCTGACGAATCTGGAACCTTTTCCCGAACCAAACATCGTATTTTGGGTCTACCTCACCCTTAGCCAGCTCTCGAACCATAGTCTTGGGTTCAAGGAATCTACATTCGTGCCACAACTTTCTAATTTTTCCTTCGGGGAACACGACTCCTGGACTCAACTCAATGGCGTGCTTGCTTAGATCCTCATCAGTGGGAATTACCTGAAATCTTCCTAGTTGGCGCAGTACCCGATGAGGAGCATATGGTTGGATGCTACGAAGTCCCATCAAAAGAACATGACATTCCTCGGCCGCCATGTATATTACCTCAGTATCATTCAACCACCCAAATGCCCATTCAACTTGGTCGGCTGTTGTTGACCTCAATTGTGCAAGCCATGCTTCGACGCCTTCGGGAAATATGACGCCTGTCATTCGTTTCTCAAAGCCGCTAATGCAGTTTTTCTCAGTCAACCCGTGGTTCATGTATCCCACTCGGTGATGGAGGTGTTCTTGCATCCACAACTGGAGTAACAGATTGCATCCCTGAAAGAACTTGCCTCCTTCTCGGCATATAGTTAAAGCTCGGTAGATTTCAGACAAAATCAAAGGAACCACAGTACTGTCGGTTCTTTTGATTGCAACATCGGCCATCCCTACAAGGCCTATCTCTATTTTTTTATCTTTGCGGGGACAGACCACAATTCCCAGAAATGCTGTGATAAATGCCAAAGTACGTCTTGCTTCCCACCTGATTCTGTTCCCAGTGTGAATTAATCCGAGGTTTGGTTCTTCCAAACCCTGAGGAATTCCGTACCGTTGATACAAGAATTGGAGAGTACAACATCCCTTCGACAAATCATCATTCTGTACCTTCCGACTAATGCTTAGCAAATCCAAGAACGCGTGCGGAGATACTGGTCTTGGTGAAAGTAAATACTGCCCTCTTAGTTTCCCATTCAACCCCGCATATCCGGCGACTTCCTCTAGTGTAGGTGAAAGTTCAAAGTCAGCAAAACGAAACACGTTGCGTGTTGGATCCCAGAACGGTATTAGAGCCTCGATGATATCTGTCCTTGGCTTGATATTCAACAGATCGACAAAACCTCCCAAAACTCTTTCCACTATCTTTATACTATCCTTTCCCATATCATTCCACCACATGTAGAGTTGCGAAGGGACCTCGCTACACACTGAGAATGGTTCATTTTGACTTGTGCTCATCCTGCACATTTATTATAGTGATTAAAGAAGGAAAAACTTTTATTTGACTTAAAAACTATCTATATTCTAAAGAAATATTTTTTTGGATTTTAATAAAAAAAAATTTCTTGAAAAAAAAAACTTTTAAGGAGAAAGGAAATATTTTTGAACCAATATTCTGAATTTATGAAAGAAATACTACAGAAAAAAAATATTTTTGAATTTTATTTTGAATATCTTTTAAACAAATAATTGGGATTTTGAGATTAAAAGGAAATATATATTTTTTTTTTTAAAAAAAATTGAGGTCTAAAAGAAAAACTTTCTACAAAAAAATGAGTAATGTTAAATATTTTTGGATTTTTTTTTTGAATATGGTGAGCCGAAACCAAAGAGGTTTGCCTCTGATCTCACATCCGGTGAGAATCATACCCGCATAGTTCAGGCTATAAACTAACTATTTTTTTTTTTTTTTTTTTTTTTTGAAAACAAACAAATTTTTCCACTTCCTTTTATATAAAAAAAACTATTTTCATTTTTCATTTTTTTTAAATAAAGCAAATTAAAATAAAAGACTTATTCCTACACACTTTCTGCTTTCTAGGCAAACCAACAATTCTAAAAGTAAAAATATATATATGTTTTTTTTTTAAAAAAAAATTCGGCAGTACTTCGACAGTACTTGGACACTGATTTTTTCTAAATTAATCAAATAACTTTTCACTTGCTATTTTTATTTTATTTTATTTTTTACACTCCCGAGACTCAGAAGCCGGTCAACATGCAAGACCGAGCAAATAAATGCACATAAAACAAATAAGATGCATCAGGATGGTCATTTTCATTTTTGGTGCACCTGTCCTAGACAGACCCAACCCCTGTGTTGAGCCTCCAAAGTCAGATGCACGTGATGCAAACAAACGTTCCTACTAGGGATCCGACATGTGGTTTTGTTATACTAGGTTCAGAACCTGGGTGTTTGTTCTAGACCTGGCTTACCCGAGCGGACAGCTCGAGCCGAGGGGGGGTAGCGTACCGGGAATACAGAAGCTTCACCGGCTTAGCAACTTGTCCGAACCTCGTTCTAAATTGGGATTTGACACTATACAGAAAAGAAGTCGTACGAAGT
This sequence comes from Nicotiana sylvestris, assembly GCF_000393655.2. NCBI lineage: Eukaryota > Viridiplantae > Streptophyta > Magnoliopsida > Solanales > Solanaceae > Nicotiana > Nicotiana sylvestris. The sequence continues at coordinate 150,081,205 of NC_091063.1, forward strand.
ACACCCTTCTTCATGATTTAGAAGACTCAGAGAGGAGATGGGTTTCGGCACAGTTTATACACAGTTCACGTAATATCAAAGCGGTAAAAGCAGCATTTAGCACATTAGGCTCAATCATGTAAAAATCAGATAAAACCAAATATAACAATTTATATGAGCTCGAATTTCTAACCCTGAACCACTGGTTCTGGGTTAAGTCCCCAGCAGAGTCGCCAGAGCTGTCACACCTCCTTTTTCCGGCACCGCGAGGTGCGTAGGGAGTTTTTTCCAATTAAAGGACAGTCGAAACGGGATTGGTTTAATTATTTCAGAGTCGCCACTTGGGAGATTTAGGGTGTCCCAAGTCACCAATTTTAATCCCGAATCGAGGAAAAGAATGACTCTATATTACAGTCTGCGTACCAGAAATCTGGATAAGGAATTCTGTTAACCCGGGAGAAGGTGTTAGGCATTCCCGAGTTCCGTGGTTCTAGCACGGTCGCTCAACTGTTATATTCGGCTTATTTATCTGATTTTTAATACAATTATGAACCATGTGCAAATTTTATCTTTTACCGCTTTATTATTATAATTATTATTTTTTTAGGAATGTGAACATCGCTTAAAACATATCTTTGGATTGTGTCACATGAAATGCACCCACAATACGAAACATATTTTATTTGATGTTTTAGGATTTAGATTTGGGTCGCATGAAATGCGCATCCGAGTTTAAGAAGGTAAAATTAATTAAATCGCGCCTAAAGAGTCTAACGCGTCATTATCTTTGGGGAAGGAAGTGAAATTCACTAAACAATCCATCCCAAATTCTAAGTAATTTTTTAATAATTAAATAAATAAATGAGATTGGAGAATCCTATAAATTTTGTATTATTTACATCTATTTATTTTTAGCGATATCCTTTAATAACATCCTTTAATGACTACATTTTTATTATTACTAAGTTTTTTTATACATATAAAATCAATATCTACATTCTTGAAAATGACATATTAAATAGAAGAGAAAAATAAATATTAGCAGAAAAATAATAAAATTATAATCATAAATACAACATGGAATTATCGAAAAGTAAAAAATAAAAATAAAAAAAAACTAATTATCCCATAGTTGGATTAAAATTCAAATTGTTAGTAAGACTATCTACTTATTTTTATCGAAATCCTTTAAGAATATCCTTTAATGATAACCTTTTTATTATTACTAAGTTTTTTATAAATATAAAATCAATATCTACATTCTTGAAAATGACATATTAAATAGAAGAGAAAAACAAATATTAACAGAAAGTAATAAAATTATAATCATAAATACAACATGGAATTATCGAAAAGTAAAAAAAATAAAAAAAAACTAATTATCCCATAGTTGGATTAAAATTCAAATTATTAGTAAGACTTAAGCTTATTGAAACTAATTATTTACAAATACTGAAAATTGAAAGAAATAAAAATAAAAACTTGAGTACTAAATCATATTTCTAAAAATTTAAACAATTTAACATTAACTAACTTTGTTTTAATTCATCATGTCCTAATACTTGTTTGCAAACTAATTCATGTTATAACTGAAATTGACTACATGATTCGGATTAACTTATCGTTGACGAAAAACCTTCTGAATAAGGAACTTAGTTAATTTTTGCCAAACTGATTCAATAACGCCATTTTTACGTTATTTCTTCTATTTTTTTTTATTAAACAGTTTTAATTAATAATCAGGCTTAAATATATTTCCTAATAATCTGGTAAAGGCGTTATTTAATATGTCGCTATAATATGCCTAGTTATGCCGATGACAGTGATTTACAGAATAATAATACATGAATAACCTAAATACAATACAAAAATTAAATTAAACTAAATTAAAAATTTAACACTCCATTCTTCATTTCAGCTTACAAAATGCCAAAATTACAGTTGTGTACCTGATATTGTCAATATAAGAAGAAGAAAGTCAGCAACGTAATACGTAACACAGCAACAGCAACAATAACCAGCAATAACCAGTCAACGAAAATCCCAGTGACAGCTTTGAAAAATTCAAAATAAAATCCAGGAATGCCGAAAATAATGGACAGAAACCAAAGGAAATTTTCAGATTTTTGAAAGGCTAGTTAATCTTCAACCCTTAATTTCTACACCTGTATACCAGAATATTTCTCAGGTGTGTACTACTTTCTCTTCTAATTTTCAAATTTTTTTTCTTTGTATGTTTTTTTTCTTTTCTTGAGAGTTTCAATGTTTTTTTTTCGGAATAAATGTTCAGCTTTTTTTTTTCAATCTTTTTTTTTTCTGTCTGTCCTTCTCCTCCCTCTATTCAAGACTTCACATATATATATCCCATCCCATAAATCAATTAAAATCAATCCCTTTCTCTACCAAACCCATTATCTTCCCACTCATCCCCATTATATTAAAAAAACATATCACACCACCCCATTTCATTTTGTCCCCCATGCTTCTTTTAAAATAATGCAAGATTCCCCTTTAAATTAAATCTTGTCCCCCTTTATATTAAATAATCATATCACAACCCACCCCATTTCATTTTGTCCCCCATGCTTCAAATAAACAATTACAAAAATGTACAATTCCTAAACTACCCCTTCCGACCTTACTGAAATTACCAAACTACCCCTGAACGTATTACAAATTTACCAAACTACCCATCAGCTATAACACATCAATTAATCAAACTTAACCAAAATATAGACAATATGATCAATTTCTAACAATATTCAAACAACAATATGAACACGGATGAACATCATAACAACAATATCATATGAACATGATTTTAACAACATTTCAACAACAAATCACATGAACACAAATTGAACAACCAAGAACAACTAAAATTTGATTGAACAATATTTTAGCAACAAACAATCCTATTTTCGGATTCAACACCAACAACAAACAAAGTATGAAGATTTCTAAATTCAATCATATTGAACTTAAAATCAACTCTAACAACATTACAACAAACAATTCTTATATTAAACTTTAAACAAGATTATGAGAACAATTCAAGAAATAATCATAAAGGGTAAACAAGAAATCAAACTATACAAAATTCGGATTCAAGATCATCCAAACAAAGTATGAACATGAGTGAATCTATTTTAACACAACAAACATGACGGATTAAACGATTAAATCAATATATTCCTTTAACACAACTAAATTCTTTAAACAAATAACAAGATCGACGAAGAAACAATTATTAAATTAAACTTGAACTTAACAATACTAACAATTTCTAACAATTCATAAACACATGAAACAAATTGAAGAAATAGTTAATTAAATTTCAATTTGAATCTAACAAACAACAAACTAACAAATATTCACTTAAACAATAATACAAACATGAAATAAACATGAAAACAACTAATTAATCGTTTATTTGAAATCTGAAAAATTAATTTAACAAAACATATGAACAAACTAAAAAAAAATTAATTCAAACGATAGACATGAACAAAACAAACATTTGCCGTTTTTAGATTCGATAAATATCAAAACAAAATACGGATAAAATAAAACTCAAAATCTACCAACCGGATTGAAACGAAGGTGTACGGACTGTTTTGACAGACCTCGATCAAAGCTTGACCAAACGACGACGAACATGAACAAATGAAGCCGCGCCGAAGCAGCAACATTATTTGACGCGGCAGAAACGGAGGAAGCAACATCGCTTCATAGTAGAGCTGTTCGACGCACCTGTGCGTGCTCGTCCATGGCGGAGAAGCAGCAGCTCGGAGGAGAAGAAACAGCAGCAAAACGAGCTGAAGAAGCATGGACGCTGCTGGTCGTTTGGACGTGACGACGACGAAGATAATCAACGAAGCTATACGCGGCCAGCAGTTCACGTAGCTCGCGACTAGCTATATCGCGTGACAGCAACAGCTCATGCCTGGGCGGTAACCTGGCACTGGGTTCGTCTGGGATTCTGTCCGGCGATGAGGTCATCCAACAGATGGTCGTTCATGGGACGCAAGGGGAGGAAGAAGAAGAAAAAAAAAAAAAACAGCGATGGAGTTTTCTTGAGGTCGTTTATGGAGTTTGAGGTCGTTCATCAGTTCATGGGAGGTCAGCTTGGAGGTGTTTGGTGAGTGTGTGTGAGTGTGATGTGGGGTTAAAGGGAATGGGAGAGGGGCATCCATGGTTGGAATGGAGTTTTGAGGAAGAAGAAGGAGAAATGGGGGGGGGGGGCGGATGCTTAGGCATTTTTAGGGTTTTTCTTTTTTTTTTTTGTTTTATTTTGTTTGTAAAATAATAGGGGTGTTGGGTTATGGACTGGGTCAACCCAGTTCGAAATGGACTGGGTCGTAGGGAAGATTGGGCCATTTTTTGGGCCTGTGGCTTGAAGTTGAAGAAGAGGCCTAATTCCGACTTTCTTTATATTTTCGCTCTCTTTTCTTCTTTTATTTTTCTAAAACTAAATTATAAAAATACTTAAACTATTATTAAGAACTAAATTAAGTTATAAAAGTGCAAATTAACTCCCAATAACAATTAACGCACAATTAAGTATTAATTAAGCATAAAATTGTATATTTGGACATTAAATGCTAAAAATGCAAACGATGCCTATTTTTGTAATTTTTAATTTTTGTAAAACAAATTTAATTATTATCAATTATAGAATTAAATCCTACATGCAAAATGCGACATATTTTTGTATTTTTTATTAATTTAGCAAATAAACACGCACAGACAACTACAAATAATTATTCAAAATATCACAAAATTGCACACCAAAGAAAATCATTTTATTTTTGAATTTTTGGGAGTAATTCTCATATAGGGCAAAAAATCACGTGCTTACAATAAGCACAAAAATTAAGGACGGGTAGTCCTAAACTTGGAGTTACAAGCTCAAAAACTAAGGACAGGTAGCCCTTAACTTAAACTTACCAGCTCATAAATTAAGGACAGCTAGTCCTGAACTTACAATAACAAGTTCATAAGTTAAGGACACTTGGTCCTGAACTTAGAGTTGGAAGTTCAAAAATTAAGGACATTTGGTCCTTAACTTAGAGTTACAAGCACAGAAATTAAGGACAGGTAGTCATTAACTTAGAGTTACAAGCACAAAAATTAAGGACGGATAGTCCTGAACTTTGAGTTCCAAATTCAAAAGTTAAGGACAAGTAGTCCTAAACTTAGACTTACAAACTCATAAATTAAGGACAGTTAGTCCTGAACTTACAGTAACAAGCTCATAAGTTAAGGACACTTGGTCCTAAACTTTATGAGCAGAAAGGTATTTTTATCCGGGCGAGTAAAGTTATTAAAACAGTGGCTAAAGACTAAAGACATTTTAAACAGTGGCTTAAAAGTAAATACATGTCTTATTAGTGGCTAACTGTGCACTTCCCCCAGCCTTGGAAGCACTAAAACTGGATGTGCTTCAGCCACGAGAAGGAAGGTTGCATACAGCGGTCTTTGGGTTGTTTAAGGGGTTTAAAAAGGAGGAAAATGACAAGTTATGTTACAAAAATTAGTCAATTCATATATAACCAATATTAACCAATTATATATTTGTAGTAAAAAAAAAATATCAAATTTTTGCTTTCTTTTGAGTGGTATTATTGAAATAGATTGCATACATCTTAAGAAGTTTAAATTTCAGTTTTGGGATGATTTAGTAGAGTTTTGAGGTGGTTTGAATTGAAAATTCAAAATAAAAGATGAACATGAAAAAAGATGATAAATGTATCACACTACGTATCATTTGTGTATCAAATATGTATCATATTTGTATCAAATGTGTATCACATGTATACCTTGTGTGTGAGATACATATGTCGCAAAAAAATAAATTTGAACTCGATTTTAACTACGAAATTTGAAACCAAATCAGTCTTAATCACCTCCAATTTTTCTCAAATTTTGTATATTGACTCATCCACATATTTTCAGTGAATTTCAACCATACCAATTGAAAAATATTACTTTTTGCTTAGATTTTTGGTATCTTGTAAATATATATATATATATTTTTTATATTTCATTACCTTCTTTGCTACCTCAACTATGAAATTTTCTTTTCATCTTGCATCTAATGTTGTTGATCGCGCTTAAAAATATGAAGGGTGATCTTTGCGTATGATTCTTAGAGAGAAATAATCCTTATTTATTTGAGTTTCAATTTTTATATATGTTTGACTAGTTTTAGTAAGTTTATGATTAATGGCTAGAAGTTGGTAAGCTGGGACTTATTTGAGACATAACTTAAATAGCTATTCACTCAACAGTTTAAACTAAAAGCTATGTATGCCAGTTATAAAATATAAACGGTGAATTCGACTAGCTATTCATGTAAAGATTGCTTGATTTAATCAAAACTTGGATTTTCATTGATTTCTAACCCACTTTGCGAATGAAATATTCACATGATCTTTTTATCCTATCTCTTGTCCTCCTAATGGGATACGAGAAAGTTTAATTAATATCTGACGTTGTAAATAAACTTTACAGGTCAATTTTACTGCTATTAAATAGGTTTTTGTCCATATTTCAAGATCACAGATTTTATTTTTTATAAATTTTATATATCAATATTTTTTAGTTATCTAATAGTGTAAAAAACTTTATTATTGACTTCACAAACAATTCTGTGAGGCGATGATGATTCGATATGATTGAAAAAGAATTTTTTTCCCTTCCTATACAATATGTGAATTTATTTACCAAAATTATCAAAATCTTGTATATTTCCCACCCTAAACAAGTTTTTCTTACAATTTATATACAATTAATTTTAGTGCCTTAAATTAGAGGATTCTTTGCTTGAAAAACAACTTAATTGAAGGGAATGAAGTCCAAATTGTCCTTCCATCTAAGTAAGACTCCTTCCAGTTGTGTGTTACCTATTTTAAGCCATAATTAGTGCAACTCTTCTTTCTCTTTGCCATAATTACCTATTTTAAGAAAAGAATAATGTGGTACAAGAACGTAACATACTAATTAAAAATTAATTTCATACAAATTTAATACAAAATTTGATATATCTCAATAATATACATACTAAAAATAAATTTCATACAACTAACTATATAATATACAACTTATTTATAACTCATCTACAACTTTCATACATCATTTTTACCCAGTTAAATACAACTTCAACATTATACAACTTAAATATAATTTTCATCCAAATTTTATACAATATATCTTTTGTCTATTTTTTTGTATATGATTTGTACATATTTTATATGTGGTGTGTTTTTCTTCCTCTGTGAAATTTCATTCAAAACTTCCTCTCTTAACAAAATCTTGATACATATTGTCACATCCCTTTTTACCAACTTCACTTAACCTCTTAAAAAAATAAAAGGATTTTGCAAAGCTCCAAAGGGTTTTTAATTAAAAAGTGACAAAATTGTGTTCAAAAGGAAATAACTCAGAGTCGCCACCTGACATTTATTTCGGTGTGTCAGGTCACTATTTTTTTTTTAAAAATAATTTTCCTTTTAAAACACTTTGGACTCCAAACTAAGTCTGGACCAGAGATTTGGGTAAGGAGGTTCATTTGATTTGGGGAGAAGGTGTTAGGCACTCCCCAAGTCCCGTGAAAGTCACGATTGCGTACTCGATCTAGTTGGCTTTTAAAATATTCAATTGAGATAATAAACACAGAAAAAGGGAAAACAAACACGAAAGAGGCTCGAGGTCATCCCTACCTAATAAAAGAAAATACAAAAGAAAAATAAAGTCCTAAATACCAATATATACCATACTTCTTCCACGAGGTTCATCACAGCCTTTGTTTACATTCACTTCAGGGCATACCCCGGATAATAATATATACAAATTTTGTGGGGCATTCCCCGGATAATAAACTAAAGGAACGACCTCTCGCTTCGAAACTAACAAAATACTAACGCTTGCCTACGCGAGTGTTTATGGCCTAAGCATGCTCGTAACGATGTAAACGAACAATAAAGCTATGAACAAAAGCAATAAAGATTTAAGATCCAAATTTTCATTTGTTTTCATTTTTAATGCCCCAAACATTTCATCATCCAAGGCAACTCTCACCTAATTTAACTTCTATGCACATGAATTTCACTCAAAAACAAAAACAAATGCCTACTAGTTTTAAATCCCCTCTTTAACTTCAAACAATTTTAAAAAGCCTTTTTATGCTTATCTGAAGCTAGCAGCAAATAGAACCTTAGGAACGAGGAGATCTTTGAAATCTTGTCTCGAGTTTTAAACGAAAATGAGCAGAAAAGGTACTGGTAAAATTAAAAGAGTTCTAACATGGAGCAAGTGATGGAACTATTTCTTAATCTAAGAACAAAAAGTTAATGAAACAGATCAACCAAAGTCATTCATTCTGCAAATTCAAATCATTCATGGAGAGAGTATTCACAAGAGTAATTTAACAAACAAGATCAAGCACAGAAACCAAAGGCTCAACTCATATGAAAAAATCGAAATAGAGACAGAGGTTGTAGATATGCACCTCAACTTGAACCTTAATTTTTTTAAAAAAAAACTGCAGCGGTAATACGAGGACAAAGCAAAGCAGCAGTTATGACCAGAATTCGACACAACGATCAAATTACGAACAGAAAACGCGAACCGAAGCACGCACGGACGTCGACAACATCCGAAGCTCCGAACTCAATGGCCTCTCAATCAATCTCCATGAACGAAAAATCAAAACAGAAATTCATTTTGTGATTCAGCTGTTGCTCGTTCTTTTGGGGTTAGCTGCAGGCGTAGTTAAGAAAGGTTGGAAGAGTGAGAGCGAGGTGAGAGTGCAGTGTTGGTGCAACGGCTGTAGGCAGAGATGGGGCAGTTCGGCGATTGTGGTGGTTAAACGGCGGCAGGAGCGTAGATGGGGTTGGTGTGAATAGATGGGTCGCTGCTCCTCTTTCTTTATTTGTCTTAGGGTTGGGGTGTCTGTTCTTGGTTCTATGTGTATATGGAAGAAGAAGAGGGATGGCTGGAATTTTGGGCGGCTCTCTAGGTTAGATGAGTGTGGACCCCATTGGAAAAAACGTCTGCTTCGGTAATATTGTGCAAGTTGAAATTGTTGATTAAGGAAAAACAAAAAGTGCACCGTGATCAAATTGTGTGCCATGTGAATTGTATTTGCTCCTTCTTTTCTTTCTTTAATTCTAGATTTTCAAAGTAAAAACAATAATTAAACAAGAGATATAAACTAAAGAAAATTTAACTAATAGTTTGCATTCTAAGTATGGACTAAAGAAAACATTTTACCTTTTCTAGGTATTAAAATATATATAAAAAAAATTAAGTAAAACTCAGTATTCCAAATTCATGTGACTTCCTCTTTCCAGTTTTGATTGTTATTATAAGTAAATAAATCAAGAAAATAACTTGAGCAAATACCAAGTTACTCAAATAACAAAAAAAATATTTTTTATAGTTTCATTTTAAGAGAAAATAAAGCAAGAAAGGTTAAAAATAGGCAAAACAACAATATTAGAACTAAAAGAAATATTTAAGCACTACAAAGTATAGAATTTCGGGGAGGGTCAAAAATCACATGTCTACCGTTTCGAAATTTTGAGCAATAAAAACTCATTTTAGCCATGAAAATCCATTTGAGCAATAAACCAAACAATATGTAAACAGTAATCAACCGAACAAAACTGAGTAAACAAATGCTACTAATATACTCCAAAACAGAAGAACAGGACCTTTGCGCATTTACTCATAAATTATACTATTCTACTACTTCTACGATGTTCGTCATATTCTTCAATTACATTCACTTCGGGGCATACCCCTAAAATAAAATATATTCAAATCACTCGGAGAATTCCCCAGATAAATTTAACTAAGGGAATGACCTCCAGGGGCGGATTTAGGGGGGCGCAAGGGGGTTCAGAACCCCCTTCGCCGAAAAAATACACTGTATATATAAGGCAAAATCTATTTTTTACCTCTATATATTAAGTTTTGAACCCCCTTAACACAATCCAAAAGTGTAGTTTAGTGGTCAAGGAGGTTCAAAATCTACGTAAGGTCATGAGTTCAATTCCCACTAGATACAATTTTTTTTTTGAACCCCCTTCGTGGAGATCCTGCCTCCGCCACTGACGACCTCTCGCCTCGAAACTAATAAAATCCTAAGACTTGCTTACCCGAGTGATGACGGCCTAAGCATACCACTAACGGTTAATAACTAAAAAAACGAAAGTATAGCAATTTGTTTTGTTGGTCCTTAACTATGTTAAATTCCCCACGTCACATTTATCATTGCTCTTCCTAATCAAACTTAACTATACAGATTCTTAAAGGTCTTAAAATAGCAAGAGACATTCTTAAAGATTTTAAACTAACTTCAAACAAAATAAAACAAACAAATCAAACTAAAAGACTACTGAACAGATATTTAAGGCATATCAAACAAAATCACGTAATAAATTAAGGGGTTTATGGGAAAAGAAAGGGATTGACCTTCGAACCCAAATGTTTGGCAGCAACAAAAATCGAAAAACAATGGTGGACTTCGATCGGAACCGTGAACGGAGCTCGACGAAAATGGTAGTCTCAGTCTCGACCTCAATCGGCAAACCTTTGAACTCTCGAACGAGAACTCACTTGAAAGCTCCCAAGAACACCACTTCAGCGAATAAACAGAGCAGCGGCTGTGAGGAGAAGGGAATGAGAAGAAGGGGTGGCGCGCGATAGTAACGAGGAGAGAGAGACATCAGCAACGCCGGTGGTTGCTAACTCGCCGGATTCTGGCGTTTGGTGGTAAGGGAGCGACGGGTTGGAGGATGACGGGTGGTGGCTGTTTTGTGTGTGTAGAAGAAGAAGAGGGTCGCTGGTGTTGTGAGGTCGTTTGTGGGATGGGGGCTGGCGGATGGAGGTGTTTTCCGACGAGTTGACTGACGGGCAGTGGCTGCTATTGTTCAGCGATTGGGTGGTCGTTTATGGGTGGGAGCTGGCTGGCGTTTTAGGGATGAAGATGAGGCTAGGGTTTTGTGGTTGTATATGTTCTTCCATTGAAGAAGATGAAGGTCTTTGTCCCTTAGGTTTTTGCTAGCCTTTTCTCTTTAAGGAAGAAGAAGAAACTTAAGTTTGTATATGTTCCTCCATCATAAGAACGGCTGAAGCTCCATCATAAGTTTATTATTTTTAAGAGGGGTTAGTAAGGTTGTAAAGAAAAAGGGCGTGACATCTTTAGTGACTCTGCTGGAGATTTGCAGGTTCGAGCTAGTACTTGATCTTGTTGGCTTTTTAGGATATTCGGTTGAGATTTTTATGTGTTTTGTTTGCTTTATTTGATTTTTATTTTTGCTTGTCGTTTTATTATTTGCTAGTTACTTATTCGTTTACAGTTTTTCCTTTATGTGTTACTGCTTTATAAACTATCATCATTTGCATAATCCTAAGTATCTTTTTTTTGCAACAAGTCTTCCGGAGTACGTTTGAGCGTACACGGTTCTTTTTTGAGTCACCAGTGTCTTTAGGGGGTGGTGTGGGAGCGTGGAGTGGGCGGACAGCTAGAGCAGCCGTCATCGACCACGTGTTGCCCCGAATTGCCTTGTCTAGTGAACCTAAACTGTAGGTCAGCCTTTAGGTCATGCTTATAATGCATCATATCATTTAAACCTAGCAGGGTTCGGTCCCAGGCACCTTGTCCATTTGTAGGAGGCCTATCCAATTTATGTCAAAATGGCTTATGGCCCAAAAAGACATTTAATCATTCTTATGTGCTACATGCTACATCTTTTTAAGGGTGAAAGGGTCATTTGGCCAACCAAAGATACTTGAGGGTGAAATATAAAATGAAGCAAGCAGGGCCCACTCACATTTTTCTTTCATAGTTTTCCAAAAAATAAAATAAAAAAGAAAATGAAAATCCAAAAAGATTTTACATTTTCCATCATTTTTCAAAAAGACAAAAAAAAAATAATAGAAATAGTTTTCCCACATTAGTTGCATTTTTTTTAAAAAAAAGCTTTCTCCCATATCCGATCTTTTCGAACTACGCATACCTGATTCTCATCCTTCGGGGCAGGATACGTAGGCAACCCACATAGGGTCCGGTCTTCCTAGTATCTTAGGTTCTTGACTTTGCGGGGTCTTAGCCAAATCTTGCATGTTTAGCCACTTTTGGCCACATCGGCTATTCTTGCAAATGAGGTCATTTTCGCAAACGTGGTTCAATTACCCATGTATTAGGATATTAAGTCCACAACTAGGTGTCATATTATTTTAAGGTCCGTCCTTATTGAGTTTGCATCTTTAGCCATTTTTGGCCTATCAGCCGTTTCTGCAAAATGGGTTATTTTTGCAAATTAATTTTGGTCCATGATTATTGGGAGTTTGAATCCATACAAGCTCTAGTGAGGTATTTCCATGTCTTTGGGGTCATTTTTGTTGAATTTGCGCTAATAGCCACATTTTGGCTACATAGGTCATTTTGCAAAAATAGCCTTAATCATGTCTTGCATGTGTCCAATAGAAGGTGTCGTGGTGTCACATGTGTCTTGAGTCACTAAAATCTATTTGATCTTATTTTTCTCATTCAGGTATGGAGCAATTTTCTAGAGTTCGAGCATGACAAATACCCGAGGACCATTCTAGTCAAGACCATTGCATGCACGAGCTGCTTGAGGAAACTTTATTCTTTAGTCTATTTTATGTTGTCTTTTAATTTTTAGTCTTTTACAGTAGAATTGAGTCAGTAAGTCTAGTTAAGATTGTCGAGTCTTTTGTTATAGTACTTCCTGTTTTGTATTTGAAAAACCAAAAAAAATTATTATAAATGAAAAATCCAAAAAGATTTTTATTTTTAGTTTATTTGTCCGTTACTTTTTTAGAACTATGCTTGATCTGATTCATGAGGGACATGATATGTAGGCAACCTACATAGGGTTCGATCGATTTTATTTTTTTTGAAACCTATAAAAAAAAAAAGAAAAAAGAAAAAAAGAGATGAAATTGTGGATGTGAGAAATGAGAAGAAAGAAAAGATGTGAATTAAAAAGAAAAAGAGAGGAAGGAAAATGAGCAAGCCGAGAAGTGCTAGAAAAGAAAGAAAAGAGAAAGTTGAAATGAACAAAATTGGGATGATGCCAAGTGACCTTGTGACCCTCGAAGTCATTCTAGAACCGTTAATTGTTGCTAGGGGCATTGCACACAATGTGATATTTCTATCTGATAAATGCTCCAACGCTAACATGTTGGCTTTGTTTTGCTCCTCTTTGTTACTTTCATTGTTATTATAGCAGAGGGTGGTTAGTTTGTGGCACTTTGGCGAGTCATCTTTGCGACACAAGGCTAAAAGAACAAGGTACCCATGGCTAGCAAAGACTTGGACACAAGAGTTATTGACCCGTCGAGGGAGATTGAGAAATCGGAATCTGAATTGAAAGAGGAAGTCCAAAGGTTGAAACAACAGATGGCAGAAATGCATCAATCTTGGGTCAGGAGGCATCCTCCACCTTCATTCCCCACTAACTACACTGAAAACCTTGCAACTATCCCGCCACTATCACAAGCCCAGGTTCCCACTACCATCGACCTTTCCCCTCAACATGCACTGGGCTTTATCCCTTACCACAATTACCCTGGCACTTCCTCCCAAATGTTCCATGCTCCACCAGCCAAAACAACCTCATACCCTACTCCGGCATCTGCTCCTATTTTTGTAGCTCCTCCACCAGCTACTCTTCCTCGATCTTCTAGCGAGACTGTGTTCAAAGTCCCCGACGCCCAAGGAAAGAGACCCAGGGAAAGTTTTAGGGAGTTTTGGTTTAGATGGAATGAACAAGTTGCTCGGGTCAGTTCTCCGATTGGTAGAAAAGATGTTGCTGAGCCCTGCCAACGACAGAATCTAGTGAGCATTCCTGCTAAATGCTTTCAGCCTCAATACCGACCCCATAAATATTCTCATACTCCAGATAATCCTCCCCAATGCTACTTTCCTCCACAGAATTCCCAAAGTCATACCTCGCCTCCCCAGTACTCTATCCACAATTCACCGCCATATGCTCCACACTCACAAAAACCACAACAGCTTGCACCGCCTCCACAAATATCTTACCCACCTCAACGAGCATATCAACCCTTTACCCGAAAGAGGTTCCCACCAAGGTCGGAGTACAAAATGAGAAGGCAGTAACAAAGATAAAAGTCTTTCGCTCCAATCGGAGAATCCTACACAAGTTTGTTTGAAAAGTTAAAACAGTCAGGCCTGATTGAGCCGCTCATCGGCTATACTCCGGACCCATATGCAAAAAGGTTTTGATCCTACTGTACGGTGCATGTACCACTCTAATGTACAAGGGCATAACATTGAAGATTGTCGTGCTTTGAAAAGGGAGATAGAAATAATGATTCAAGAAGGGATAATTGTGGTCCAGGACAGTGACACCCAAAACATTGCACAGAATCCTTTATCTGCACATGATGATGCACACTTTTTGGGGAGAGATGCATGGTGATAGGGAGTATGAGCATCCTTTTGGAAACTTGTTGACTGAAGTTAATGATATTTAAATTGGTGAAAGTCCCAATAATTTTGATGTGCAACCCAGTGGCTAAGATGTCGAGCTTGGTAATTGGAAAAAACTCCTTTCTTGGCTAGCCAGGGAGGAGTTTTGGTGGTTTATTTTGTTGTCATTTCTGTTGTCCAGGTTATTTCAGGGTTGTAATCCGGATATTGTCTTGTGGCTCAAACCCTTCTTTTTCTGATTTTGCCTAGTTCGTTTAGTGGTAGTAACTCGTCTAGTGTTATCTAGGATTGTTCCAGGGTCGTAACCCATGTCTATTTTGCTTGTTTTGTTCAAGCCATTTTCACCGTCTGTATAATGCAATCTCTTGTTTTCTGTTAGTTCTAGTCAGTTTTTTGTTTATGTCACTTTTCCTTTTATAGTTCTTTTCATGCTAACTCTAGTGACATGACATGTACGTATAATTCTCAGCCTGGTCTTGAAAGTTAGTCTAATCATGAAGCAATGACATGGTTTTGAATATGATAAAAGGAGGCATTGAGGAAACAAGTAAAGATTCACACATTCTGAGATAACCTGAGGCTTGAATTGAGTGAAACTGAGGCAGTTATTTTGGGAAATCAAAAGGTTGATAAGAGCATACAATAAGGAAATATCTCTCAAGCAGTTTAAGGAAAATCAGTCAGTGCTGAAATGCATTCTTCCACATCAATATAAGGTTGAGTCAAGTCTGCTTCGAACTGGAAAGGATCATTTATAGGGACAAAGGTATTGCCCATCGACACTTTTGGACAAGGTTTGATAGACTTTTTGATCGAAAGCGAAATTTTGAAGTTTTTTGGAATTCTTAGGCTTGAATCTGATGTCAATTTGGTGTTTCGATGTTGTTTTGAGTGTTCTGAAGGTAGGAACAAGTTTGAATGAGGTTATGATATGTTGGCATGTTTGGTTGAGGTCCCGAGGGCCTAGGGTGAGTTTCAAGTGGTTGAACGGATCAAATTCATGTTGAAAGAGTTGCAGAAAATCTGCTATTTGTGTTGCAGGCATTTGGCCTTCGCATTCGCGAACGCCCACGTGCTTCTTCCTCTCTCCTCTTGACACATAGCCTAACAAACTTTTGACAATCAAATCTTCTTCAACCTCCCCCAAGCATTTTTTCTTTTTTTGGGACGAATTTGGATAAATGGGAGCTGTAGGAACTGTGGAGATGAAGATCCTAGGCTTTCATTTGTCCCATTTTGGTTCGAAAAGGAAAAATTTGGATCGAGGAGTATTTTCGGATTTTTGGAGAAGCTTCTAGGCTTGGGTATAAGAGGAATTTCTTTGGACAGAATAGGAGGAGATTTTGCGGAGGAAAATTTTTGAAAAAATGTAGGGTTTTGGGCTTCTCATTTTCATTCTTCTAATTTTTGTTTTTCAGATTCGTATATAACAACAACAAAAATATTCAATGTTCTTTTTTCTCTTTTGTTTCAATCACTGCCTAATAATTCAAATATATATATATATATATATATATATATATATATTCCATCTCTTCTTTTCGATCTGGATTTCGATTGAAAAATGGAGTTTGATTGAGAAGTCGTCAAGTTCGAAGTTTTGTCGCCGTCCGTGGTTTGGTTTATGATTGTGTCCGAAATTTTGCTGCCTGTTTTGCTATTGAATTTCCGGAATTGAAGTCATCGTACCTGCTGAATTTCTTTGTTGTCAAGAAATATTCTAACCTAACAGGTTCATCTCTATTGCTATCATCTCTAAATTAACCTTATTTTTCTATAAGCTTTGGAAGAGCTGTTTAAGGATGGGTAGGATTTGGGTATGAGTTGTTTAGGTAAATGAATGATTCTATTAAAATTTTGGTCATATGAAGTTAAAAAGAAATCAAGTGAAGCTTTCTGTTTGATTTTCTTAATTTTCTTGAGCGATTTGCTTTAATGAATAATCTGTCAAACTTTGAATTTGGATTGATTTTGTTCTGTGAAAATAGTTCTAAGATCCCCTGTTTGAGTTTGAGGCTCATGTCTGAATTTTCTTCCACCTTCTTAGAGTTATTTTAGTTAAAGAGCAAATGAAGATGGTGAAATTATTTATTGTTTGAAGGATTGCGTGCTTTTATTTGGATTCACCAGTTAATCAAATATTTTAAAGTGGGTTTTAAACTATGTTTAAGCTAAGGTTATCTTCCCAACTCTGTTCCTCCTTAACATTAGAATGATGTCTTAATTTGTATGACTTAGATGCCTAAATGATCTTCCAGCATGTTGCTTTTAAAGAGTTCCTTTGGTTCTTTCAAATTTTACATTAACTCCATGCTACATTACTTCTCTGTACGAGTCTTGGCAAAGACATGTCTTCTTTTGGATCAAATGAATTAGAATACAATTATTTTGTTTAGAATTCTTAATGTGCTTAAGATCGGTCCACTATTTCGTGGCATGTTCTGGGTGATTGATTCTTTTGCATGCTTTGTGAATTATCTGGCAGACAACGGGAGGAGAATGAGGCATGTATGTTCACAAGCAAGAGATAACTGGGTCATAATTAGCTCTAAGGAAAGAATGCAAATGCAAATTTGGGTCTAGATTAAGCTGTAGGATTTGATGTAGATTGTAAGGCTAATTAGTTAATCGGGGTGGGGTAGTACATTGAGCAGCTCTTCTGATATCTTCGAAAATCTCTTTTACTTTTTTTGCCGTTCTTAGCTCCAATTCTCCTTAAGAGTTTTGAACGCGTGCATGTCTATCCTTTATTTCTCGTTGTTTGTATGTATGAAATGAATTGTTTGTTGGGTCGTGGGGGTTGGAAAGATCGAGACCGTTAGCTGTTAAACTTTAATTGCATGCTTAGGAACTGGGCTCGGTCTAAATAAATTAAAAAGAGTTAAAGAACACAACATGAGCATGAATTGAATTTTTTTAGCTTTAGTCGGTCGAGTAGCTTATTCGAATGTTGTGAACTCATTCCTGCCTTTGCAATACCAGCGCATCTTGTGCCACAGAAGCAGTTGTGCTCTGCCTCTTCCCCTCTATCAGAAGATTGCCTTGTGTGGAAGGTCGACTCTAAACTTCAGTCAATGGGAGGAATCAAGTGGTTTCCAAAGGATACAGTTATTCTATATGACGCTCTCTCTGTATTGGATGGATGCCTTAGCTGTGGGATAGAAGGCTTTTCTTTCAAGTCTTCTTTTCTTTGATCGCAACTCGCCTCGTCGATTCTTCCCCTCGTTCCTTTTATCTTGGACATTGAGATGTTTATGCAAAGCATTCTTTTCTACCCTATGTAGGCCAGCACGGTGGGGGGTGACAGAGGACGCGCTCGTACGGTTCATAGAAGGATATGAAAAAGTACTTATTTGTTGGGAACTTTCACTCCTCTATATTCTAAATATGCCTCTCTAGGAGCATTACGATCTGCTCGGAATTCCATTTTGATCTGTAAAGTTCTTCAATTGATCCATCAAGGATAGAAGGGAGCAGGGGTATAAGTAGGGGCTTCTTGAATGGGATGGCTTTTCTGGATGGATAGACATAATGCTTTAACCTTCCCAACAGGTAAATTCGTAGGCGTCTATTTTAGCGAAGAATTTTTTTATGCCCGAAACTTGGGTTATAGAATTTTCCCGCTAAGGGGCTACTTGTATGAGAAAAAGAAGAGTCCTTTCGAAGGCTTTGTATCAGACATCTTCGCTAGAAGACTTCTCGTATTCGGACTATCAAGATCGACTAAATGAGAGTGTGGCTGACATGGTAAAAGAACAAATCAGCTACACTTTTCTGGACCCCTTTTTTGGGGAAAGGATAGTGGGTAGGCTTATCTTTCCCCTAGACTACTTTACTCACTGGAAATCATTCCCGAGGGGGCATTGTTGAATGAATTGACTTCGGTTTGATTTCCTGAAACACAAGCGGATCGGAACAATAGAACTAATAATAGAATAAACATAGAATAAAGAAAATATTTGAGAACTCGGGAAAGGAGAATAAGCCTCTCTAAGGGAAGAAGGTTTATTATTTTAGTTCTTTTGTTATTTTCTTTATTAATCATATGTTTCGATAGGAGAATGTTTAGGCCGACCACAGTCGGGTAGGCAATTTAGAACATTTTTTGTTTTTCTTTTTCAAGGTGAGAGGTCGTCCCTTTAATTTATTATTTAACAGGGGAATGCCTCGTAGAGTTTGTATATATATTTTTGTACTCTTTTATCAGGGGTATGCCCCGAAGTAAATGTAAATGGAGGTCGTGGCATCATCAGTGGAAGCATAATATAGGCTAGTAGGACTTATTTTATTTTCTTTTATCAGGAAGGGGATGACCTCAAACCTTTTTTTTTTGCTATTTATTATCCCTTTGTATGTTTCCTACCCGCAACCCGAATATTCTTCAAATCCAACTAGATCAAGTGTGCAACCGTGCTAGTTACGGGACTCGGGAATGCCTAACACTTTCTCCCCGAGTCAAATGAACCCCCTTGTAAGCACGTGATTTTTGCTTCACGGACAATCGCTCCAAAAGAAAACAAAAATAGTGACAAATGACTCCGCTGTACAATTCTTTCGATTTTTTCATGGCATGTGCTGTTTAGTCATTTGTGGTTCGCTCCATGTTGCATATGATCTTATCAATCAAAATACAAAGTATATCTGTCATGTCAATCAAACCGTAATTCGGTCATTGAAAGAAAATTCAAAAAATATATATATGTGCATCGTCCGTTCTAGGTGGTGATTTAACTTACTTAAATATTTTGTAATAATTGTGTTAAAATGTTACATTGTTGTTTGTTTTAATTTCATTGTTTTATTATTATTATTATTTTCATTTTTTGTTTAAAAATAGAAAACAAAAGAAAAGAGTGAATGAGAATCAGTTTGGGCCCAAGAAATAAAACAAAAATAGGCCCAAACCAGCACACAAGTCCGGTCCAAACCAGGCCTGCCCAGGCACCCCCCAAAACGACGCCGCATCAGGCGTCTGATCTGATCCATTCAACCACACTAATCCAACGGTCCACCTCAGCACCCGCAACCCGACCTGTTTAGCCGGTCCAACCCAACCCATCACTTAAACCCAAACGACCCCGTTTTAATGCAAAACGACCACATCTCACCCCTCACCATCAGATCCCAGCCGTTGAGATCAGATGATCTAACGGCCTGGATCTAATCCTATACGCCGTATATAAGCCTTCCCTCACACCCCACGCCCCCTATCCGAACCCCACCTTTCCCCATCTTCTTCACCAAGCCCTGAAACCCCCCGAAACCCTAGCAGCCGCCCTAGTTTCCCTTTCACCAGAACCCGGCGGCATGAACGCCGGTGACCACCTCCTGAACACCCTAGGACCCCCTCACTCTCCTGAACACGGATCTATTACCCCCTAGCATCGAATCCCCTTCCTTCATCTCGAATCTTCATTTGAAGATTCGAGTCGAACCCGGACCTATGCCAAACCTCACTATCTTCATACCAGACAATCCCCTGACCCCCCTCGTGACCAAACCACGCTTGGTTTGGTCCGAATCTACCCACAACTCTTAGAATCTCAAATCTGAGAATCCAAAACCTAGAACATGAATAGCCTTGGAAACCGGCCAGTCTTAACAAGGTTTGAGGTATAATAGACCTTAATCAAGGTGTTCTCATGTGAGAACACCCTGATTAAAGTTTGTTCGGCCTCAAGGGGTCAAAATTGAGTCAGATTTGGTTGAATTTGGTTTGGACATTTTCTGGTAAGTGTTTCTTGTCCTTTTTGTTTTATTCAACTACTAATTAAGTTGTCAGCATGTTTCGTTGTGTTTGTTTGTTATTTGTTGTTATTTTTCATCCGAATTTCTTCCATCTCTGTCAAAAAACCTTTTATTTGGTCAGTTGATTTTCTGTGTGTTCTGAATATATTCTGTGGTATACATGATCGTCAATTAGATTAGTCGTCAAATGAGTTAATTCATATAGGTTCCCAGTTGATTGAACAAAATTGTCTGAAGTCATTCGGGACTCTGTACGTGTTGTTTATATGAATGATTGATTGTTATGTGTTACGATTAATATAGTCGAGTCGATGTATGTCATCAATTAGTTTCAGTCATTAATGGTAACAACTTGATTCGTGTTGTTTATTTCTGCTGTGATCGCATTTGAACCCCATTAGGAACTGAATTGTATTGCCTATTGGTTTTGTTCAATTTGAATTTAAGAACATCTAGGGGGTAGGTTATAATGGCAATTCAGACTTTGAGCTTAAATGGATGCCATGTTCACTTTGTTCAGATTGTGGGCAGCATGCGTATGGTCAGCTGTTTTGGATTAAAATAGTCTGACAGCACATGCTGTCAGATTATATTCTTGCTGCCCATGGTCTGTTTTAGTTTAATAAATATTAAAAGGGGGTTGTCAGGGATCTCATGGGAGTTTGGTTATTTAAAATAACTGAGTGGAAAAACAACGGGGAGGGAGAATTTTGAGTTGTCACACAGCCTGTAAAGTGCTGAATTCAGGCTATAAAAGAGGCAGACCTTCCATTTAGAAAGGGATTCTTTTGGAGCTTAAAAAAGGAGGTGTGACAGCTCTGGCGACTCAGCTGGGGAATTAAAGTACCCAGAACCACTAGTTCAGGGTTCAAGAATTCGAGCTTAAAATAACTGTTATAGTTGGCTTTATTTTTTATCTGATTTTTACATGATATATGCTTAATGTGCTAAATGATGCTTTTACCGCTTTAATATTATCTGAATTGTGTATATAAAACTGCTGCGAAACCCTTCTTCTTTCTGAGTCTTCTAAATTTATGGTGTACACGTGCGCGTGACCCACCTTCCTGTTAGAAGTCATACCAAATAAGACGAAGTTGGGACAAGTAACTAGGCCGGGTAGACTTTCGTGCTCCCGGTACGTTGCCCCCGCTTCGGCTCAAACTGTCCGTTTGAGTAAGCCAGGTTTAGAACAATACGCCTCAGGTTTTTACCTAGAATAACTCAGCCATGTACCGGATCCCTAGTAGGAACGTCTATTTGCATCATGTACATCTGACCTTGGAGACTCAACACAGGGGTTGGGTCTGTCTAGGACAGGTGAACCCGAAATAAAAAGACCATCCTGATGCATCCTACTTGCTACCTGTGCATTCATTTGCCTCGAACATGCTTGTTGACCGGCTTAAATGAAATCATGGTGAGAACTGAGGAATAAAATGGGTTGTGTTTTAAAAAAAAATATAGTTTCAAATCTTGAAATAAAGGTATTTAATCTTGAAAGGTATTTAATCTTGAAAATAGTTTGAAAAATTCCCAAAATAGTTTTAAATCTTGAAAGTAGTTTTAACTGAAAATGATTAGAGTATATTTTCAAAATGAGTCTTGACTTTATTAAATTAAATTTCAGATACAAAATGAGCACCACACAAAACCCCTCATCCACAAATACAGAAGAGTTTCTATTCCAGCTTCAAATGTGGTGGTGTGAATTAGGCGAAGATGGTCAAAAGTGGGTCATCAAGCATTTGGGAAATCTCCCGGATATTATGAAAGTTAAACCCCGTGATGATCTGATTGCGGCATTAGTAACTTTTTGGGACCCTGTTCACAATGTCTTTCGTTTCTCTGACTTCGAGCTCACTCCTACATTAGAGGAGATAGCTGGATATGTTAGTTTTGACGGAAGTTTAAGGAATCAAAGCCTGATATTCACAAAGGCTCCCTCGGTACATCGATTCTTCGGTCTTCTGAACATCAGCAGTCAAATCAGGAAAAGCAATGTCATCAATGGATGTTGTTCTTTCAACTTTTTGTATTCAAGGTTCGGAAAGTCAGATGGGTTCGAAATTCATGAGAAAGGCCTTACTAACAAGCAAGACAAAGACGCATGGCAGGTTCACCGTCGCTTCGCCTTCATGGTGGCTTTTCTAGGAATCATGGTCTTCCCAAACAAAGAGCGAACAATCGATATTCGCACCGCAAAGGTTGTGCAAATCCTCACCACCAAAGAAAACCACACCCTTGTCCCCATCATTCTCTCAGACATTTATCGGGCTTTAACTTTATGTAAGGCAGGAGCGAAAGTCTTCGAAGGATGCAAAATTTTGTTGCAAATGTGGGTGATGGAACATCTCCAACAACATCCCAAGATTATACAGTATGGGCCAAGAAACGATAATTGCATCGAGGGTTATGAGGAAAGAGTAAAAAATTATCAGGTTCCAAAAGGGACAGAAGCATGGGTATCTCATCTAAGGACTTTAACGACAAATCAAATTGAATGGACTTTGGGATGGCTCCCGATGAGGGAAGTGATACACATGTCAACCTTAAATAGTTATCTGCTACTATTGGGATTGAGAAGCATCCAGCCGTATGCGCCATTGAGAGTCCTAAGACAACTAGGGAGATATCAAGTAGTTCCTGATGATGAAGATTTGAGTACGCAAGAAATCGAATTGCACCCAGAAGCCACTATTCCTGAGGCTCTACTCCAGCAGATGTGGAATGGATGTCGATACTTGAAAAGTGATACTCAAGTCCCAGACACATCAAAGGGTGAGATAAATCCTGGATATGCAAGGTGGTTCGAGAAACGATCTCGCGTGGATGATGTACCAGAACCTGAGCTAAGAAGGCCAACCAAAAGACCCCATATTCAAAGCTTTAATGATAAAATCCAAGAGCGGTTGATCTGGGGAGAAAAAGAAAAGGGGTACAAAGCAAATATCCATGCCCTAAAGGAAAATCTAAGGAACCTCAGTCTGGAGAAAGATTTGCAAGCACAAGAAGCTGAAGGCGAGAAGAAAAGTCTAGCCTGTGAGAATGAAAGTCTTCATGCTCGATTTCTGAGAATGAAAAAGGCTTCTGAAACGCCAATGAGGAATTGGAAGGATCAAAAAACTATCGCCAATATTTTTGAAAGAATGCAAGATTATGATTCCGTTCTTGCTGCAAATGAAAGGGCGTTGAGCAAAGCAAAAGAAAGGATCCAACAATTAAACGAAGAAGCCAGATCTGATAAGGAATGCCAAGATAGGCAATCCGAGAAAGACAGGGCACAATTCAAAAAGGAAAAAGACCATTGGATACGATCAGAAGACCAACTTCGTGCACAACTAGAAGAGGCAAGAAGGTACAGAGAGCATCAACAAGCAGACATTGACAAAGAAAGAGCGCAGGCTAGACTAGAGCAGGCCAGACTCCAAGCTCTACTAGAGTCAGCCCTAGATCGTGAAGACCGTATCAGAGATATAGCCACCACTCGCCAGCAGCAATTGCAGAATCAAGGCCAACATCTCCAAGATTTCAGGGCACAGATCCACGACCTGGCGGTCTACACCTCTCAAAGTTATGTAAACTGCCAAGGAATGGATTATGAAAGGTTTACAGAGCATGCACCCACTTTTGCCCGTCATCTAGCAGTGGAGTTGGAAAGGATGTATCGTACGTTGGGAGGTTATCCAGGTCAAGCCCCGCCTTGAGCAAATGATCTAATAATTTACAACACAAGTGGAAAGTGGGGCACGTTGTGAGATATTAAGAATTGTATCTTTTTATTTCGATTTAAATGTGTGTATTTCAAGACATTTTCTTACAAAGTTTTCAAATGTAATGTTTGTTCATCTTTTTTATAAATGAAAATGTTAGCCTCATGGCAGAACTACGCCTGGTCTGATTCGCGCGGGGACGTGATACGTAGGCAATCCCCATAAGATTCGACCGCTTTAATAAAGAAAGAAAAGAAAAAACAAAAATAACAATAAAAGGACAAATGAGCAAGCCGGGATGACGCATGTTGTTCGAAGCAAAGCATGTAGAAACGGTTAACTGCCTAGGAGCATGGCATCCTTTATGTGTTATGATCAAATCTGTTAAACTCTAACGCTAACAAAGTTTGTTGTTGTCTGATCCAGACAAGTTAGTTGTTAAAGAACTCTGGCAACACACTCCTATCAAACCAGATCCAAAGGACCGATAGCAACAAGCATGACTACTTCAGAGAATAGTAATGAGGAAGAGAGGCCGATGAGCCAGTTGTTAAAAGAAGCGATGGAAAAGATTGAAAGGATGAGACTAGAGATGAATGCAATGCAGCTAGCCATAGCCAAAACACAGAAGAGCCCTGAAACACTGGGACACATGCCAGAATACCCTCACTCCAGCCCTTCCACAAGCCACCCAAATCCCCTTTATCATCAAGAAAGAAGCCCTCATGATTCCCAAGCTCCACCACCCCATCAACCTCTCCCAACACCCAATATTCCCATTTTTGTGGGACCAACATCAACCCCTTTGCAAAGAATGACCAGTGAGCCATTGTTTCAGGCTCACGATACACAATACTATCCCCCCGAGCCTACGTTTCATGCTCCCGAGCCACAGACTTACAATTCACACTTGGAAGTGCCGACAGAGATTGAGAAGCCGGTCAAGGCCCCTGAACAGGATGAGGTATTGAGAAAGTTCAAAAGCCTGGAGCAGTCTTTCAGGAACTTGCACGGGCTGGGCAACCAAGTCAGCGTAGCATACAAAGATCTGTGCCCTTTCCCAGACGTCCAACTCCCGGCTGGGTTCAAGATGCCTAGGTTTGATTTATATGAAGGGCACGGTGATCCCATGGCACATTTGCGGGGATTCTGTAGCAAAATGAGAGGGGAAGGCGGCAAGGATGAGCTGCTGATAGCTTATTTCGGCCAAAGTCTGAGCGGATCTGCACTAGAATGGTATACCAGGCAGGATTCCAGTAGATGGTATACTTGGGACGATCTGGCGCAGGCTTTTGCAGGTCATTTCCAGTACAATCTCGAGATAGTCCCTGACCGTCTCACATTATTAAGAACTGGGAAGAAACCCGGGGAAAGTTTTCGCGAGTTTGGGTTCCGCTGGAGAGAACAAGCAGCTAGAGTCGATCCTCCCATGAGAGAGGGAGAGATGGTGGACTATTTCTTGCAAACATTGGATCCAACCTACTTTGGTCACTTGGTGACAACAGTGGGAAAATCTTTCAACGAGGTGGTCAAGATAGGGGTCATGATAGAAGAGGGTCTGAGGTCTGACAAAATCTTGAACTATTCGGTACTCAAGGCCACAACCCAGGCTATTCAAAGCGGCACGGGAGGTGCGCTGAGAAGAAAGAAAGAAGAGGTTGCCACAATCGAGGCAGGCAGTTGGTCCAGGGCTGGCCGGCCACACTACAACCAACCCAGACCTCACAGGTCAAACTACCCATACAACCCACCACAAAATTTCTATCCACCTCGAGAACCACATTGTTTCGTACACCAGGCCCAAGCATACACTCAGCCTCCGGTTCGCCCGTAATGGCGCGCGCCGGCTCCCCAGAACATATATGCACCACCACAAAACACCTACCCTCCACCGAGGGCGTATAGAAACCCTTCAGGGGCAGGCTTTCGGGGAAATCCAGATGCTAGGAATGACAGGTTGCGGAAACAGAGAACTTTCACGGAGTTGGGAGAAACCTACACCGCTTTGTTCCACAAGCTGAGGCAATTGGGTTTGGTTAGTCCTGTCCAGACTCGAGAACCAAATCCCCCACCTCAGAATTTGGATCGATCAATAAGTTGTGAATACTGCTCAGGGATGCTCGGGCATGACACCGAGAAGTGTTGGAAGTTAAGGCATGCCATACAGGATCTTATCGACACCAATAAGATCGAGGTCCAGACACCGGAAGCTCCTAACATCAACCAAAACCCACTGCCAGCGCACCACGAGACTCATATGATTGAGTTGGTGTATGAGGGAGGAGAATTGAGAAAACCCTCACAAACAGTGATGATGATCCAAGCCGCCCAAAAAGAAGTCTTAACCAGTGGGGGAACGAGGGTACAGTCACAGGGAGAAAGCGTCAAGCCAGTAGTGATATTGGGAAAGAGCCCGTCCGCCATGACAAGCAAACCCGAGCCAAACAAGTTGGTATTATCAGGGGTTCCGCCCGCACCTGCTGTTGTGTTGAAGGGGGCATATAGAGAACTGGTCACCATAAAGCCGGTAGTCCAGCTGCCGATGATTGATAGCAAGGCTGTGCCTTGGAAATATGAAAAGGCGGTGGTGATGTACAAAGGAAAACAGGTGGAAGAAGTTAGTTGTGAAGCGCAAGGGCTGACTCGATCAGGTCGATGTTTTGCTCCGGTGGAGCTAAGAAGAACCAACCCAGTTGCAACCAAGAAACCTGTGTCCGAAGAAGAGGCTGAGGAGTTCCTGAGGAAGATGAAAGTGCAGGACTACTCCGTGGTCGAACAGCTGAGAAAAACACCGGCCCAGATCTCGTTGCTGTCATTACTGATCCATTCTGAGGAGCATCGACGGGCTTTGATGAAGATATTGAACGAAGCTCATGTACCCAATGAGATTTCTGTAAACCACCTGGAAACCATTGCCAACAAGATTTTCGAGGTGAACAGGGTAACGTTCTCAGATGATGATCTGCCGGTGGAAGGTACGGAGCATAATAAAGCTCTGTACCTAGCTGTCAAATGTGAAGACTCGGTGGTAACTCGAGTACTGGTGGATAACGGCTCAAGTGCCAATATTTGCCCACTATCTACCCTGAATCAACTAAAGATCGACCACGGAAGGATCCACAAGAACAGTATCTGTGTCCGAGGGTTCGACGGAAACGGAACAACCACTGTGGGGGATGTTGTACTTGAACTGACCATCGGTCCAGTCCTGTTTACCATGGAATTCCAGGTGTTAGACGCCACAGTATCTTACAACCTGCTGTTAGGACGACCATGGATTCATGCAGCCAAGGCGGTGCCCTCCACCCTACATCAGATGGTGAAGTTCGAGTGGGAAAGACAAGAGGTCGTGTTACACGGCGAGGATACAACGTGCACCATGGGCGGAGCCATTGTACCTTTCATAGAGACCGCTGATGACAAAGGTCCTTGGGTCTACCAGATTTTCGATACAGGGTCGGCCAACAAAATTTCTGAAGGAGAAATCATCCCGCACCCTAAGGTAGCTGCCGCAACAGTCATGATGGTCTCAGAAATGCTGGGTAATGGATTTGTGCCAGGAAAAGGCCTGGGAGTCGAGCTTCAAGGGATTGTCCAACCTGTCTCCCTTCCTAAAAATCTGGAAACTTTCGGATTGGGGTTCAAACCAACCGCAGCAGATAGGAAGCAAGCGCGAAAAATGAAGAAGAGGGTCTGGTTTCTGCCTAAGCCGGTGCCACGTCTCTCAAGGTCTTTTGTTAAAACAAGTGCCAAGGGGTCACCGGTCCCAAAGATTCTAGGACCTTTGATCGGTATAAATGAGGACCTGAATCAGAGTTTTGAGAGGCTATTCGCGGATGTCAGTATGGTGGAAGCTGGAGAAGGTTCCAGCAGAGCAGAGATACAGTTTGTGGGGCCTGAGGCCAAAACCAACAATTGGACTGTTACTCCTCTTCCGGTCCGAGGGGAGTCTTGGTAGTAGGCTTTGATTTATGTTTTGTTTGTTTGTTTTGTTCGGATTATTCCAGGGTGTAATCCAAATTTTACGTTTGTCTTGTAAAAGTGTGAACCCTTTTATCCCGCAAGTTTAATAAAGTTCTCTCTTTTTGTCCTATTTTAATTTTTGTTTTGTTCTTTTTCTTTCTGAACAGTTCTCTTTTTACTGGTTCTAATGACATGGCATGCACAGCGGATCTTCGACCTAGTCTAATAAATCAATCTGAATCCGACTCAATGATGCAAGAGGACGTTTGTGACAATGAATCTGAATGTGACGAAGGTGAAGCCTTCGAAGGGATAAACCGAGAACTGTACCAATTTGAGGAAAAACCCAAACCCAACCTAAATGACACTGAGGCTGTGAATCTAGGAGACGCTGATAACGTCCAAGAAACCAAAATTAGCATCCACATTGAGCCGAATGTCAGGGAAGAATTGATCAAAACCCTCACGGAATTCAAGGATGTTTTTGCATGGTCATATGACGATATGCCTGGATTAAGCACCAATTTAGTGGTTCACAAACTGCCCACTGACCCGGCATACCCTCCGGTCAAGCAAAAACTAAGGAAATTTAAAACAGAAATGAGTGTAAAGATCAAAGAAGAGGTGATTAAGCAGTTGCAGGCGAAGGTCATTCGGGTCACTCGATATCCCGAGTGGTTGGCCAATGTGGTACCAGTCCCAAAGAAGGATGGAAAAATCAGGGTGTGCGTCGACTACCGCAACCTCAACAAAGCAAGTCCCAAGGACAATTTTCCGTTACCCAACATTCATATCCTGATCGATAATTGCGCGGGGCGCGAGATCGGATCCTTTGTGGATTGCTATGCGGGTTATCATCAGATCCTAATGGACGAGGAGGATGCGGAAAAGACAGCGTTTATTACTCCATGGGGAACCTACTGCTATCGGGTAATGCCGTTCGGATTGAAGAACGCCGGGGCAACATACATGCGAGCAATGACTGCTGTGTTTCATGACATGATACACAAAGAAATCGAGGTGTACGTCGATGATGTGATCATCAAATCTTGGCGTCAGGAGGACCATGTAGCAGACCTAAGGAGATTTTTCCAAAGACTCCGGAGGTATGATATCAAGCTTAACCCGGCCAAATGCGCATTCGGGGTTCCATCAGGAAAGCTGCTAGGATTCATCGTCAGTCGACGGGGGATTGAGTTAGACCCATCCAAAATTGAATCCATCCGAGATTTGCCACCGCCAAGGAACAAAACAGAGGTAATGAGTTTGCTGGGTAGACTCAATTACATCAGCAGGTTCATCGCTCAACTCACAGCAACTTGTGAGCCCATATTTCGGCTGCTGAGAAAGGATGCTGCGGTAGATTGGACGGCAGCGTGTCAGGAGGCCTTCGACCAAATCAAAGGGTATCTGTCTAATCCACCCGTATTGGTCCCGCCTAAGCCAGGGAAGCCCTTAATTCTTTATCTGACGGTCCTGGAAAATTCATTTGGTTGTGTGCTGGGGCAACATGATGACACAGGAAGGAAGGAGCAGGCCATCTACTATCTTAGCAAGAAATTCACAGTACATGAGGTCAAGTACACTCAACTCGAGAAAACATGTTGCGCCCTAACTTGGGTAGCTCAGAAGTTGAAGCACTACCTGTCTTCGTATACTACTTATCTCATATCCCGTTTGGACCCATTGAAGTATATCTTTCAGAAACCTATGCCCACAGGAAGGTTGGCAAAATGGCAAATTCTGCTCACAGAGTTTGATATCGTCTATGTGACGAGGACAGCCATGAAAGCCCAGGCGCTGGCCGATCATCTGGCAGAGAATCCTGTTGATGAAAAATACGAGCCTTTAAGAACGTATTTTCCCGACGAAGAGGTAATGCATACAAATGAGTTGGAATTACCTGAGGAGCCGGGTTGGAAGCTTTTCTTCGATGGAGCTGCAAACGCAAAAGGGGTTGGAATAGGAGCAGTACTCATTTCTGAAACAGGACGCCATTATCCTGTTACGGCTCAACTACGCTTCTATTGCACCAATAATATGGCCGAGTATGAAGCTTGCATTCTGGGTCTGCGCTTGGCTGCTGACATGGATGTCCAAGACGTCTTGGTCTTGGGAGACTCGGACCTCTTGGTACATCAAATTCAGGGTGAATGGGAAACACGAGATTTAAAGCTCATACCATACCGACAATGCTTGCATGATCTGAGCAAGCGATTTCGATCGGTGAAGTTCAAACATATCCCGAGAGTTCACAATGAGGTTGCGGATGCCTTGGCCACCTTAGCATCAATGCTGCACCACCCTGACAAAATGTATGTTGATCCTCTGCACATCCAGGTCCGTGATCAGCACGCTTATTGCAACGCCGTAGAAGAGGAACCAGATGGCGAACCCTGGTTTCATGACATCAAGGAATACCTCAGAATGGGGACATATCTAGAACAGGCCACTAGAAACCAAAAAAGAGCCCTTCGGCGTCTGTCGAATGGTTTCTTCCTCAGCGGAGGAGTGTTGTACAAAAGAACCCCGGATTTGGGATTGTTGAGATGCATAGATGCCGGTCAAGCCATGACGGTTATGGCAGAAGTATATGCTGGAGTTTGTGGGCCACATATGAGCGAATATATATTGGCAAGGAAGATCCTTCAGGGCAGGGTATCATTGGCTCACCATGGAACACGACTGTATCACTTTCGTAAGGAAATGCCATCAGTGTCAGATACATGGAGATCTGATTCATTCTCCGCCAACAGAGTTACATACGATGTCAGCACCCTGGCCGTTTGTGGCATGGGGCATGGATGTCATTGGACCTATCGAGCCGGCAGCATCCAACGGTCATAGGTTCATTCTAGTAACCATTGACTACTTCACCAAATGGGTTGAGGCTAAAACCTTCAAGTCGGTAACTAAAAAGGCAGTGGTGGATTTTGTGCACTCCCATATCATCTGCAGATTTGGGATCCCAAAAGTAATCATCACGGATAACGGTGCGAATCTTAATAGCAGCCTGATGAGAGAGGTATGCCAACAATTCAAGATTACACACCGCAATTCCACCCCATATCGTCCCAAGGCGAATGGAGCGGTCGAAGCAGCCAATAAGAACATCAAGAAGATACTGCGAAAGATGGTGGAAGGGTCCAGACAATGGCACGAGAGATTACCCTTTGCTCTGTTAGGTTACCGCACTACCATCCGGACTTCCATAGGTACAACTCCTTATTTGTTGGTGTACGGAACTGAGGCTGTAATACCAGCGGAGGTCGAAATTCCGTCCCTCCGGATTGTCGCTGAGGCCGGGATTGATGATGAGGAATGGGTCAAAGCTCGATTGGAACAGTTGAGCTTGATAGATGAGAAAAGATTGGCAGCAGTGTGCCATGGTCAGCTATACCAGAAGAGAATGGCGAGAACA
The DNA here is from genome assembly GCF_000393655.2 of Nicotiana sylvestris. Lineage (NCBI taxonomy): Eukaryota > Viridiplantae > Streptophyta > Magnoliopsida > Solanales > Solanaceae > Nicotiana > Nicotiana sylvestris. The sequence goes on from NC_091063.1 coordinate 150,112,523, forward strand.
TATAATAAGAAGGTACGCCCCAGGAAGTTTGAAGTAGGGAAGCAGGTATTGAAGAAAATCCTCCCACATCAGGTCGAGGCAAAAGGCAAATTCGCCCCAAATTGGCAAGGGACTTATATCGTCACCAGAGTGTTGTCCAATGGTGCTTTGTGTTTGACAGATATCGAGAGAAGATGTGTCGACATGGCTATCAATTCTGATGCAGTCAAGAGATATTATGCGTGATTTCTTTAGATTATGGCAATTTTTGGTTCGTTTGTTTGTATCTGGTATTTATTGGATAATGAAATGACGGAGGCAATTCTTTCTTCTATCCAAACACTTTAACCCTTGCTTCCCCCTTTTGAGCCTTAAGTTATTCTTTCATACCCCTCTTTTGGAATCACTAATGGAAAAGACATGAAAAAAAGGAAAATGAAAAAAAAGGAGAAAGAAAAGAAAAAGAAGATAAAAATCATAAGAAATACAAAACCGTGGGAACTACGTTTGACCTGATTCCTCAAAGAGGATACGTAGGCGCCTCACGGCTCGGTCATAGTGTGCATCATAGTGTATATAGGATGCATAATGTACATAGTGTGCATAATAGGCACAGTGTGCGTAATGCACATAGCTCAACATAAGTATAAAAAAATAAAATTCCCCCAAGCAAGAAAACTGGGGAAGAGGCTATGTTTTAAGTTCCAACAAAGGTTTGATTCCAAAAGCTGTAGCAGATCACCCATCAAAATTATTTTCATTTTTGATAGCCTTTCTTTAGCCCCACACCAAAACCAACATCGACGTCCAAAAGACCTCCCGATCAATATCCAAGAGATGCCAAGTCAGGCAAATAAAGCCGAGAATAATACACCGATCCCCAGCAAAGAAGAGATCATAAGACTGGGAATGAATTGATGGTCAAAGGAATCTCCAGAAGAGAGGGTCATATCGACAACACCCCATTCCTCAATGAAGAAATAAAATGAGAGAGTCTTATCGGTGAAAACCTTCACAGGCACCGAAAGGCGACGTAAGATGAGAGATATAAAATGAGAGAGTCTTATCGGTGAAAACCTTCACAGGCACCATAAGGCGCCGGGAGATGAGAGAAAAGAGAGAGTCTCATTAGTGAAAACCCCTCGAAGGGCACTATGAGACGACAAGACAGATCAACAAAAAGCAACCACATTCGCAACGAAATGGACACTCATTTATCATCCCCAGCAAGTCAGACCATCGGGCAAATCGATTGATACAACTAGACTAGGTCGGGAATCTATGGTGCACGTCATGATCACGGGGACCAGTCATGTCCTCCAGATAAGTTCTTCTGAGTTTCTTCTCCCACCAAATATTGGTTCAGAAAGATTTTCTCCTTTTTCTATCTTTTATTTCTCTTCCTAAAATTTGTCTTGAAAAGGATTTTTTTTCAAAGCTTACTACCAGAGACCGGAGGGGGATTCATCAAATGCAGGATAACCCCAACAGTCCTAAAGGCTGGCCCCAAGCACTGCAATGTTGTGCCCTGCGGTTTTGGAGGAAGTAAACTCCTAAAGGGAGTGGTTTCGAGAGTAAAAGCAGACTCCCACAGCATGTACTATAAAAAGAGAGAAGAAAAGGGGGATAAATGGAAAACCGTCCCCCAACAGGCCGAAAACCCCCAGCAAGCAATTTTGTCCGCCAAGCAATTATGGGGACACGGAGCAAGAAAAAAGGAAAGAGAAGGAGAAGCATCCACCGGAAAGGCACCTCTTCCCACCATAAGTGAAACTGACTGAATCCTTCTGTCTGCTGCAGGAAAACAAAGGATTGATAATGACAGCAAGACGCAACGCCAGGGAAATCACCAAAAACCGGGGCAGAAAATTTTTACCGATTGTCAAAAATTTTCTCGGAAGAACGGGGAAACAATCTCAATACATTTAAGTTCTAGGTTGCCCACCAGTAAAATGCGGGAATACTTTTAAGTTCTAGGTCGCCCACCAGTATAATGCGGGAATACTTTTAAGTTATAGGTCGCCCACTAGTAAAGTGCGGGAATACATTTAAGTTCTAGGTCGCCCACCAGTAAAATGCGGGAATACATTTAAGTTGTAGGTCGCCCACCAGTAAAATGCGGGAATACATTTAAGTTCTAGGCCGCCCACCAGTAAAATGCGGGAATATATTTAAGTTCTAGGTCGCCCACCAGTATAATGCGGGAATACATTAAAGTTCTAGGTTGCCCACCAGTAAAATGCGGGAATACTTTTAAGTTCTAGGTCGCCCACTAGTATAATGCGGGAATACATTAAAGTTCTAGGTCGCCCACCAGTAAAATGCGGGAATACTTTTAAGTTCTAGGTCGCCCACCAGTAAAATGCGGGAATACATTTAAGTTCTAGGTCGCCCACTAGTAAAATGCGGGAATACATTTAAGTTCTAGGTCGCCCACCAGTATAATGCGGGAATACTTTTAAGTTCTAGGTCGCCCACCAGTAAAATGCGGGAATACATTTAAGTTCTAGGTCGCCCACCAGTATAATGCGGGAATACTTTTAAGTTCTAGGTCGCCCACCAGTAAAATGCGGGAATACATTTAAGTTCTAGGTTGCCCACCAGTAAAATGCGGGAATACTTTTAAGTTCTAGGTCGCCCACCAGTAAAATGCGGGAATACATTTAAGTTCTAGGTCGCCCACCAGTAAAATGCGGGAATACATTAAAGTTCTAGGTCGCCCACCAGTAAAATGCGGGAATACTTTTAAGTTCTAGGTCGCCCACCAGTAAAATGCGGGAATACATTTAAGTTCTAGGTCGCCCACCAGTAAAATGCGGGAATACTTTTAAGTTCTAGGTCGCCCACCAGTAAAATGCGGGAATACATTTAAGTTCTAGGTCGCCCACCAGTAAAATGCGGGAATACTTTTAAGTTCTAGGTCGCCCACCAGTAAAATGCGGGAATACTTTTAAGTTCTAGGTCGCCCACCAGTAAAATGCGGGAATACTTTTAAGTTCTAGGTCGCCCACCAGTAAAATGCGGGAATACTTTTAAGTTCTAGGTCGCCCACCAGTAAAATGCGGGAATACATTTAAGTTCTAGGTCGCCCACCAGTAAAATGCGGGAATACATTTAAGTTCTAGGTCGCCCACCAGTATAATGCGGGAATACATTTAAGTTCTAGGTCGCCCACCAGTAAAATGCGGGAATACTTTTAAGTTCTAGGTCGCCCACCAGTAAAATGCGGGAATACATTTAAGTTCTAGGTCGCCCACCAGTATAATGCGGGAATACTTTTAAGTTCTAGGTCGCCCACCAGTAAAATGCGGGAATACATTTAAGTTCTAGGTCACCCACCAGTATAATGCGGGAATACTTTTAAGTTCTAGGTCGCCCACCAGTAAAATGCGGGAATACATTTAAGTTCTAGGTCGCCCACCAGTAAAATGCGGGGATACTTTTAAGTTCTAGGTCGCCCACCAGTAAAATGCGGGAATATATTTAAGTTCTAGGTCGCCCACCAGTAAAATGCGGGAATACATTTAAGTTCTAGGTCACCCACCAGTATAATGCGGGAATACTTTTAAGTTCTAGGTCGCCCACCAGTAAATGCGGGAATACTTTTCAGCTCTAGATTTTGGAATCAGTAACCCCACCTCAAGGCGGAAGGTTACAACAGAGACCCCCAAGCAGGAAACAATAAAATCCTCAGCACCAAGAAGCAGAAGGCTGCAAAGGCAAGCGCGCGATTCAAAAGGAAGAAGGAACGCGTCTCAAAAGAAGTAGTTTGGGAACGTTATAGCATGCCCAACATAACAAACTGTGATACCACTGAAGAAACCATTGGAAGGTTTAAAGAAGAGGGCCATGTTCCCAGCAGATCAAGCAAAGTGATGAAAACTGGCATTCAGAAAAGGCGAAGGACCAGCATCATCTCCCAAGTTCACAAAATAAAGGCATCAGAGGAAAGCGTTAGCCGACAAGAAAGCAAGGAAACAAGAACAAGTTGAAGATAGATGAGATCTCATACTCTAGCTTAGCTTCTTGTTTTTCCTTTCAAGAACAATGTAACAAGGAGATCAGTGAGCAGTAGCATCCTACAGCAGCATGCAACAACGCACAACAACAGCGAGCACTACAGTCACACGGTAGTCCCAGCTACCAAAATTTCCCGAACTACATTGACCTGATTCCTGTTCAGCCTAGGATATGTAGGAAACCTTTGAAGCAAAGGTTCAGTCAAATCTTTTTCAAAAAACAATGCTTCACACGGAGTATTCGGACGGGCAAAAATCGCTCGCTTTATCTTTGCGCGAAAACCCTTCGTGTCTTCATGCAAAAAGGGGCAGCTGTAAGCACGTAATTTTTGCTTCACGGACAATCGCTCCAAAAGAAAACAAAAATAGTGACAAATGACTCCGTTGTACAATTCTTTCGATTTTTTCGTGGCATGTGATGTTTAGTCATTTGTGGTTCGCTCCATGTTGCATATGATCTTATCAATCAAAATACAAAGTATATCTGTCATGGCAATCAAACTGTAATTCGGTCATTGAAAGAAAATTCAAAAAATATATATATGTGCATCGTCCGTTCTAGGTGGTGATTTAACTTACTTAAATATTTTGTAATAATTGTGTTAAAATGTTACATTGTTGTTTGTTTTAATTTCATTGTTGTATTATTATTATTATTTTCATTTTTTGTTTAAAAATAGAAAACAAAAGAAAAGAGTGAATGAGAATCAATTTGGGCCCAAGAAATAAAACAAAAATAGGCCCAAACCAGCACACAAGTCCGGTCCAAACCAGGCCTGCCCAGGCACCCCCCCAAAACGACGCCGCATCAGGCATCTGATCTGAGCCGTTCAACCACACTAATCCAACGGTCCACCTCAGCACCCGCAACCCGACCTGTTTAGCCGGTCCAACCCAACCCATCACTTAAACCCAAACGACCCCGTTTTAATGCAAAACGACCACATCTCACCCCTCACCATCATATCCCAGCCGTTGAGATCAGATGATCTAATGGCCTGGATCTAATCCTATACGCCGTATATAAGCCTTCCCTCACACCCCACGCCCCCTATCCGAACCCCATCTTTCCCCATCATCTTCACCAAGCCCTAAAACCCCCCGAAATCCTAGCAGCCGCCCTAGTTTCCCTTTCACCAGAACCCGGCGGCATGAACGCCGGTGACCACCTCCTGAACACCCTAGGACCCCCTCACTCTCCTGAACATGGATCTATTACCCCCTAGCCTCGAATCCCCTTCCTTCATCTCGAATCTTCATTTGAAGATTCGAGTCGAACCCGGACCTATACCAAACCTCACCATCTTCATACCAGACAATCCCCTGACCCCCGTCGTGACCAAACCAGGCTTGGTTTGGTCCGAATCTACCCACAACTCTTAGAATCTCAAATCTGAGAATCCAAAACCTAGAACATGAATAGCCTTGGAAACCGGCCAGTCTTAACAAGGTTTGAGGTCTAATAGACCTTAATCAAGGTGTTCTCATGTGAGAACACCCTGATTAAAGTTTGTTCGGCCTCAAGGGGTCAAAATTGAGTCAGATTTGGTTCAATTTGGTTTGGACATTTTCCGGTAAGTTTTTCTTGTCCTTTTTGTTTTATTCAACTACTAATTAAGTTGTCAGCATGTTTCGTTGTGTTTGTTTGTTATTTGTTGTTATTTTTCATCCGGATTTCTTCCATCTCTGTCAAAAAACCTTTTATTTGGTCAGTTGATTTTCTGTGTGTTCTGAATGTATTCTGTGGTATACATGATCGTCAATTAGATTAGTCGTCAAATGAGTTAATTCATATAGGTTCCCAGTTGATTGAACAAAGTTGTCTGAAGTCATTCGGGACTCTGTACGTGTTGTTTATATGAATGATTGATTGTTATGTGTTACGATTAATATAGTCGAGTCGATGTATGTCGTCAATTAGTTTCAGTCATTAATGGTAACAACTTGATTCGTGTTTTTTATTTCTGCTGTGATCGCATTTGAACCCCATTAGGAACTGAATTGTATTGCTTATTGGTTTTGTTCAATTTGAATTAAAGAACATCTAGGGGGTAGGTTATAATGGCAGTTCAGACTTTGAGCTTAAATGGATGTCATGTTCACTTAGTTTAGATTGTGGGCAGCATGCGTATGGTCAGCTGTTTTGGATTAAAATAGTCTGACAGCACATGCTGTCAGATTATATTCTTGCTACCCATGGCCTGTTTTAGTTTAATAAATATTAAAAGGGGGCTGTCAGGGATCTCATGGGAGTTTGGTTATTTAAAATAACTGAGTGGAAAAACAACGGGGAGGGGGAATTTTGAGTTGTCACACAGCCTGTAAAGTGCTGAATTCAGGCTATAAAAGAGGCAGACCTTCCATTTAGAAAGGGATTCTTTTGGATCTTAAAAAAAGGAGGTGTGACACCCCTTACCTAAAATCTCTGGTGCAGTCAGTTTTCAAGTCGAACGTGTTTTGAAAAGAAAATTGCTTTTAAATGGTGACTTGGCACACAGAGATTATATGCCAAAGTGGCGACTCTGAATAATTTTTTTATTTAAGACACAATTTTGTCACTTTCAATCTTGAAAAACCCTTTTGAGCATCAAAAATCTTTTATTATTTTAAGAGGGTTAGTGAGATGAAAAAAGGGGTATGACAGCTTTGGTGACTCTGTTGGAGAGTTGCAGGTTCGAGCTGATACTTTGATTTAGTTGGTTTTTTAGAATATTCAGTTGAGGTGTTTTTATTCTTTATTTGGTTTGTTTGCTTTATTTTGTTTTACTTTATTATTTGCTAGTTGTTTATGTGTTTACAATTTTTTCTTATGTGTTTACTGCTTTATAATTGTCATCATTCGCATAACCATGGGTCTTCTTTCTGCAGCAAGTCTTTCGGAGTACGTTTGAGCGTACACGGCCTTTTCGTTAGTCACCCATGTCTTTAGGGGGGCGGAATGGGAGCATGGAGTGGGCAGACAGCTAGAGTAGTCACCATCAACCACGTGCCACCCCGAATTGCCTTGTCTAGTGAACCCTAAACTTAGGTCAGCCTTTAGGTCATTCTTATTTGCATCATGTCATTTAGACCTAGCGGGGCTCGGTCCAAGGCATCGTTTTCCTTTGTAGGAAGCCTATCCAAATTATGTCAAAGTGCACCCGTAACCCAAAAAGACATTTAATCATTCCTATGTGCTACATGTTGCATTCTTTTAGGGTAATAGGTCATTTGGCGGGACCAATGTTTGTTGGGCACGAATGAGAAAGAAAAGACGGTACATTTAAAATGAAGCAAGTAGGGCCCACTCACATTTTTCTTCCATAGTTTTCCTAAAATGAAAATCAAAAAAAAAAGAGAGAAAAAAAAAATCCAAAAAGATTTTACATTTCCATCATTTTTCAAAAAAAGACAAAAATATGCTTTCTCCAAAATTAGTTGTTTTTTTCAAATTCTATCTCATATTCAATCTTCCCGAACTAGGCATACCTGATTCTCGTCTTTCGGGGGCGGGATACGTAGGCAGCCCACATAGGGTTCGGTCTTCCTAGTGAGTCTTATGTTTTTGACTTCGGTGGTCGTAGCCAAATCTTGCATGTCTCATCACTTTTGGCCACATCGGCCGTTTTGCAAAATGGGGCTATTTTCGCAAAGTGGTTTGTTGAACTGTGTGCGGAGAGTCTTGAATTCAAAATAAAGCTTTCTCCTAACTTTAGGGTCCGTCCTTGTCAAATTTGCATGTTTAGCCGCTTTTGGGCCACATCGGTTGTTCTCGCCAAATGGGGCCATTTTTGCAAAAATGATTTAGTGACCCATGTCTTATAATCCTAAGTCCACAACTAGGTGTCATATTATTTTAAGGTCCATCCTCGCTGAATTTGCATGTCCAGCCACTCCTTGCCATATCGGTCGTTCTTACAAAGTGAGGTCATTATTGCAAAGTAATTTTGGAGACCTGATTCCCAAAAGTTTGGGGGATACATAGGCCTAGTGAGGTATTTTCCATGTCTTAGAGGTCATCCTAATTGAGTTTGCACTTCTAGTTACCTTCGTCCACATAAGCCATGTTGCAACAACAGTCGCAGTCATGTCTTGTGTGTGTCCGATAGGAAATGTCAATATCACGTAGTGTCTTGAGTCGCTAACTCTGTTTGGCCTTATTCTTTTCAACAGGTATGGATCCACTTACCAGGGCTAGAGTGTCAATGGTGGTCAAAGTCCCTAGGAGGCTAGTAAAATGGTGGAATATATTCACATTACTTGAGCAGCGTGACTTGATGGACAAATTAGGGACTCTTATCTCCTTGATGGACATTACCTCCCCCTCCCCCCGACCTTGTAGAAGCAATGTTGATATTTTGGTACCCACAGGGGATAGTATTTAAGTTTGGGGATCTTGAGATGACACCCACTTTAGCTGAGATAGCGGTGTTGACTCGCTTGCCATACCTAGGCAAAAGCCGATTTACACAAGGGCTCATTCAAGCACACTGTTCCTTAAGATCATAGGGATGGACTTAGATAGTTACATGAGATGTCTAGATCAATCTTGGGTGCCTTTGGACTTTTTATTTGAGAGGTTTGCTCGTCCTATTGGGTATGAGACCTTTATAGATGACTTTTTCATACCATATGATTCTTGGAAGAAGAGGCATCCTACGGTCTTTGCTATTGCATTGTTGGGTCTCTTAGTATATTCCCTTTGGAGGGTAGACACATAAGCACGCGCCTGGGTTCAGTAGCCTTTGCACTTTTCCATGATAAGCACGGTAGTAAGGTCACCTTGGTTCCAATAATTTTGGCAAATATCTACCATGGTTTGACCAGGATTCAAGAAGGTGAGAGGTTCTTTGAGGGTAGTAACTTGTTGCTATAACTATGGTTGATAGAGCATCTACATCCTGCCACTCTATTTGAGAAAGATGTGATTGATCGTTGCGTGAGAGATATAGTGATGTTCATTGAGCATAGGATGACGTTTGATAAGTTTGCCTTACCATTCGGAGTTCAGGCGTGGATTGATTACCTAGGATCTTTGAATGAAGAGAAAATATTGTGGTCATACCTTTGGATTGAGTTGGATGTGATTTTAGCAGGGTCCTGCATGCAAGATTTCTTGGTATTGATTGGGCTTTGGTGTACTAGACCATATACCCCTGCTAGAGTGATGTGTCAGTTAGGAAGGCGACAAGAAGTCCCCTACATACCCGATTCTCATGACTTCATTAGGGAAATTGATAATATGGCTCATAGGGAGGTCGACATTCAGACCTATTGGCGTTATGCAACGAAGATGGGTAGGGATACTTTAGTAGTTGACCCGCATTCACTTGGGTATACGCATGAGTACTTATATGCCTACAGTCTACTCAACGGGGGGTTAGCAGGACATTGCCCGACGTGTTAGAGGAGTATTTGATGAGGAGGACACCTCACGGATATTGCTCATACAGTTGATAGACCGATTTACCCAGGCAGAAGAGGCACACGCAACAGAGAGGGTCGGGGTTTGAGCTACATTCCAATCTTTGAGTTCACAGTTGGCAGGGTTGGTAGAGAACATGGTACAACACTGTGAGTACCTCGCTAAGGCCAGCCTCCCAGATGCAGACGCATATTCCTTGGTTCTCATTCCTAGCTTCGAGGTGTCCTTGCAGCGTATAAAACAAAGTTTAGATTCAACAGGATTGACGGGGTCCTCGGGATCCTCATCAGATCCATCCCAACCAGGATCATCGCATTTGGGAGCTGCTTGAAGAGGCTTTTTATTTATGTGTTTTGAGTCTGTTTTATGTTGTCTTTTACTTTCGTGTCTTGTCCAGTAGTATTGAGTCTTTTGAGCGGTGTCAGAGTCTGTCGTAGTTTAGTTAAGTCTGTCGAGTCATTTGTTATCGTACTTCCTATTTTGTATTTTGAAAATCAAAAAATTATAAAAGAAAATCCAAAATACTTAATTTTAGTTTATTTTCCGCTACTTTTCCAGAATTACGCTTGGTCTGATTCGTGTGGAGCATGATACGTAGGCAACCTATATCGGGTTCGATCAAATCAATTTTTTAAAAAAAAAGAAAAGAAAAAGGAAGAGATGGAATTGTGGGATGCAAGAGGTGTAAGAAAAGAAAAGAGGGATAAGCAAAAAAAAAGAGTGAAAAGAAAATAATGTAAGCTAAGAAGTGCCAGAAAAAGAAAGAAAAGATAAGATTAAAATGAGCAAATTGGGATGATACCATATGACCTTGCGACCCTCAAAATCATTCCAGAAGCGTTAATTGTTTATAGGTGCATTGCATGTAATGTGATATTATTATTTGATAAATGCCCTAACACTAACATGTCGGCTTTGTTTTGCTCTTCTCTGTTATCTTTATTATAATTACATGAAGGTAGTTTGTTTGTTGGTATTCTGGCGAGTCATCCATACAACACCAGATCAAAGCACAATGTAGTCATGGCTAGCAAGGAATTTGACACAGGAGTTGTTGACCCATCGAGGCAGATTGTGGAGTCGGAATCTGAATTGAAAGAGGAGGTCCAAAGGTTGAAATAACAGATCGTAGAAATATATCAAGCTTGGATCAGGGGGCATCCTCCACCTTCATTCCCTACTAACTACACTGAAAACCCGGCCATTATCCCACCACTATCACAAGCCCAGATTCCAACTACCATCGATCCCTCCACTCAACACACTCCAGGCTTTACCCCTTACCACAACTACCCCGACACTTTATCCCAAACTTTTCATACTCCACCAGCCAAAACAACCTCATATCCCGCTCCAACATCCACTCCTTTTTTTTGTAGACCCTCTATAAGCTACCCTCTCTTGGTCTTCTAGTGAGCCCACATTCAAAGTTCCAGATGCCCAGTACTATGCTCCAGAACCAACCGTCAAGGCCCTAGATCCTTATTGTTACACCCCACACTTTGAGCCTCTTGTTGAAACCGAGAAGCCCACTAAGAATGTGGAGTAAGACGAGATATCCAGGAAGGTGAAGAGTCTAGAGCAATCTTTGAGGAACATGCAAGGGATAGGAAGCCAAGTAAGTGTCGCTTACAAGGACTTGTGTTTGTTCCTTGATGTCCAACTGCCCGCCAAGTTCAAGATGCCCAAGTTTGACATGTATGATGGACACAGAGATCCTGTGACCTATTTGAGAGGTTATTTCAGTAAGATGAGAGGTGTCGGTGGGAAAGACGAATTATTGATGGCGTATTTCAGTCAGAGTCTAAGTGGGGTAGCTCTATAATGGTACACCCGCCAAGGTGCTAGCAGGTGGTACACATGGGATGATATGGCTCTGGACTTTTACCGACACTTTCAGTACAATATAGACATTGTCCCGGATCGCTTATCCCTGAATAGGGTGGAAAAGAAGCCTAGTGAAAGCTTTAGGGAATACGGGTTCAGATGGAGAGAGCAAGCTGCACGGGTCAATCTTCTGATGAAAGAAGAGGAGATGGTCGAGTACTTTCTTCAAGCCCTGGAGCCTACTTACTTTGGCCATTTGATCTCAGTCATAGGTAAACCCTTCAATGATGTGGTAAAGATGGGAGAAATGGTGGAAGAAAGACTCAAGTCAAGCAAGATCATGAGATACTCTACCATAAAAGCAACTACACAGGCAATCCAGAGTGGCACAGGAAGTTTGTTAGGCAAGAAGAAGAAGGATGATGTCGCTATGGTTGTCTTTGGGCTTTGGTGCGACCCAAGGGGTTCGCCTCACCAGTACACTCAGCCTTAACCCAAACCCCAAAGCCTACACCCAAGCTCCATATAATCCACCTCAACATTATTTCCCACCACAAGACCCTCAATACCCAATTAGACCACTGCAATACCATGTTCACCACACATAGTCATATGCTCACCCGCAATGGCGTGCTCCAACTCCACAAAATCCTTATCCATCCTACAACCCTAATGAAACCTTACTGGTCTAAACTTTCGACCAAAGCTGGAGTATAGGAGAGAAAAACAGCAGCAGAAAGAAACTTTCACCCCTCTAGGAGAGTCCTATGCCAGTTTGTTCCAAAGGCTAAGACAATTGGACGTGTTGAGGCTGATTGAAGCAAAGATACCAAATCCGCCCCCAAAGAACCTTGATTATTCTCTGAGGTGTGCATATTGTTCTGATGCTCCAGGGTACAACATAGAGCAGTGTTGGCATTTGAAGAGGGCAATCCAACAGATTATTGATACAAACCAAATTGTAGTCCAAAGCACAGAGGCACCAAACATCTACCAAAACCCTTTGCTAGCACATGATGAGAAACAAATGATTGAAATAGTTGGTAAGGATGGGGAGTTCAAGAATTCTACCAAGTCCGTCATAATGATTCACGCTAGTGAAGGTAATTCAGCTAAGGCTCCAGAATCTACAAAGACAATTCCATTGACAGTTGAAGGGGTGACGGAAAAGCCAAGCATGCTCAACGTGAAACCACCTGTGTTGGTTGTGAAAGGTCCTCCGAAGGATGTTGGAGCAAGCTAGGAAAAGTCGAAAGTGGTTATGCCAGAGATCCCAAACAAGTCTGTCGTAGTCGTGAAAGGGGCTCCTATTACCCCTGTTGTTATTAACCCAGTGACCCAGTTTCCAGTGGTTGATACAAAGGATGTCCCGTGGAATTACAAACAAGTGATAGTTACATACAAAGGGAAAGAAGTGGAGGAAGAAGTCAATGAAACTGGAGGACTGACTCGTTCTGGGAGATGTTTCACCCTAAAAAAATTGAGGAAGGCAAGACATTCAATGATAGCCAAATTCCAGTAAAGATGTTGATCACCGAAGAAGAGGCTGAAGAGTTCCTGAAAAAGATGAAAGTGCAAGACTATTCCATTGTGGAGTAGTTAAGGAAAATACCGGCTCAGATCTCTCATTTGTCTTTGCTGATACATTCAGATGAACACCACAAAGCCCTGATAAAGATTTTGAATGAGGCACATGTTCTGGATAAGATCACAGTGACTCACTTGGAAAAGATTGCTAACAAGATCTTCGAAGCAAACATGATCACTTTCTCAGATGATGAACTTCCTTTAGAGGGTATAGAATACAACCGAGCTCTTTATCTCACAGTGAAGTACGAAGATTCTGTTGTCTCAAGTGTACTGGTTGAGAATGGCTCTAGTGCAAATATTTTTCCTTTGTCTACTCTACAGAAGTTGAAGATTGGGGCTGAAAGAATCCACATGAACAGTGTATGTGTTCGAGGCTTTGATGGGGGAGGTAAAGATTTTGTTGGTGATATAATGACGATAGGTCCAGTTGAGTTCACTATGGAATTTCAAGTGTTAGATGTGGTTATCTCCTACAATCTGTTGTTGGGCAGACCCTAGATACATGCGGCTAAGGAATTCCCTTATTCTCTACAACAAATGGTAAAGTTCGAATGGGACATGCAGGAAATAGAAGTGCATGGTGATGAGGACATATCTGTTTATAATGATACACATGTTCCATTTATTGAAGTTGAAGATGATAAAGGGCCTTGGGTCTACCAAACTTTCTAAACAGTGTCTGTTGAGAAGATTCCTGAGGGAGAATGCATTCCATGTCCGAAGCTATCCTCCGCGTCCGTCATGGTAGCAAATGAAATGTTGAAGAATGGTTTTGTTTTGGGTATAGGTCTGGGTTCATCTCTACAGGGTATGGTGCATCCAATGTGCCCACGTGAAAATCTTGGTACATTTGGTTTGGGATTCATGCCCACAGAGAAGGACGTGAAAAGGGATAAAAATATGAAACAGAAGGTATGGTCACTCCCTAAGCCTGTTCCACACATCTCCAAATCTTTTCTCAAGCCAGGGGCTGCAAAACGTCCAATATCATCGTCCCGAAACCTGTAGTTGATGTTGATAAAGAGCTGATCAAGAGGTTCTAGAGTCTATTTGATAAGGTTAATATGGTGGAAATTGGGGAAGGTTCCAGTAACGCAGATGTGCAGCTCGTTGGGTCAAATGTGAAGCTTAGCAATTGGGAAGCTACTCTTCTCCCCACCCGGAAGGAGTTTTGGTAGTTTACTATATTTTCCTTTCTGTTATTTGGGTTATTCCAAGGTTGTAATCCAGCTTTTTATTTTTCGCTTGTTTTGATATTCAAACCCTTCTATCCTTTTATTTTCAATGAAATGCAATTTCCCGTTTTTCATTATTCCTAATAGTGTTTCATTTTTGTTTTTCTTTTGCATAGTTCTTTTATGCTGGTTCTAATGACATGACATGTATGAGGAATTTTCAACCAAGTCTTAAAGGCCAATCTAATTTTGAAATAATGATCCAAGAAGTAGAATATGATGAAGAAGTGGCATTTGAAGAGATAAGTAAAGAGCTAAAACACTTTGAAGAGAAACCAAAGCCTAATCTGAATGAAACTGAAGCAATCAATTTAGGAGATCAAGATAATGTCAAGGAAACCAAGATAAGTGTGCATCTGGAACCGCAACTCAAGGAAGAAATGATCAAAATATTATTCGAGTACAAAGATGTCTTTGCATGGTCGTATGACGATATGCCAAGTTTGAGCACTGATTTGGTAGTTCATAAATTGCCAACCAATCCTGCATTTTTTCATGTCAAGCAGAAGTTAATAAAGTTCAAGACTAACATGAGTGTGAAGATTAAAGAAGAAATCACAAAGTAACTTGGGGCAAAGTTATTCGGGTCACACAATATCCCACTTGGTTAGCTAATGTTGTGCCAGTACCAAAGAAGGATGGTAAGACCAGGGTATGTGTTGACTATCGTGATCTTACGAAGCCCAAAGGATGATTTTCCATTGCCGAACATCCACATTCTGATTGATAATTGTGCTAAGCATGAGATCGAGTCTTTTGTGGATTGTTATGCGGGATATCACCAGATCTTGATGGACGAGGAAGATGCAGAAAAGACAGCGTTCATCACACCATGGGGTGCATATTGCTACCGGGTAATGCCCTTTGGTTTGAAGAATGCTTGGGCAACTTACATAAGGGCAATGACTACCATAGTTCATGATATGATACATAGGGAGATTGAGGTTTATGTACATGATATGATCATAAAGTCAAATAAGCAGTCTGATCATGTCAAGGATTGTGAGCACGTGATTTTTGCCCTGTGAGAACTACTCCCAAAAATTCAAAATAAAATAGTTTTGTGTTGTTTATGATTTATTTTTATTTTTGTCTGTGCATGTTTATTTCTACTTTAATTAAGAAAAATACAAAAATATGTGCTGCATGTGCATTTAGGATTTAATTTTACAATTTAGGAATTAATTAAACAATCAAGTTTGTTTTACAAAATGGAAAAATCACAAAAATATATACTTTGCAGTTTTAGCATTTAATGTCCAAATTGTGTGATTTTATCTTTATTGGTGTTTAAATTCATGTGATAATTATTATTAAGAGCTAATATTTTAAGTTAATTGTTGATTTTATGATTTAATTTAGGATTTTGGTTGTAATTTAGGAATTAAAAAGGAAATAAGTAGAAAAGAACAAAAATAGAAAAGAAATCGGAATTGGGCCCAAATTGATTTAAATCCCCAAGGCCCAAATCCTTACAGCCCAATTCGGACACCCCAATACCCGGCTTTTACCCCACCATCTGCTCAATCGAAACGACAGCATTTCAGGATCAACAAATCCCAACCGTTGAATCGTTTTGATCCAACGCCTCAGCACAATCCCCACAACCCGACCCATTTGTCCCCGGATCGACCCAGTACCCCAACGAAACCAAACGACATTGTTTCCTATAAGGGAATTGATCCAAGCCATTGATCTCACTTGATCGAACGGCTTGGATCCAATCCCCACGTATGTATATAAGGGATCCAAACTGTGCCCCACCCCCCAAACCAAACCCCCCTCGCCCCATCGTCTCTCTCAGACCCTTTAGAGACGCCCCAAACCCTAGCCGCCCTCGTTCCCTTTGCCTATAAACCCGGCGACACCGGCTCCAATGGCCATGAAAATAACACCCCTGAACCTTCTGACCACCCTCGTTACGAATCCGTTAACCGTTTGCCTCGAATCAACCTCTAGCTTCTCGAATCTTTAATCGAAGATTCGAGCAAAACCTAAACCTACCCCAACCAGTCCCAAGTTCACACCCCAACTCCACCTGACCTCCCTCGTCCCAAATCCCATGTTAGTCTTGCTCAAATCAAGTCGGAACTGGACGAATCCTAAATCGACTGCACGATCCCTAGAAGAACAAAACCTAGGAATCGATCCAAAAGATTTGAGGTCTTAACCGACTTTAGTCAAGTTTTCTCAGTCGAGAACACTCGATTAAGGTCCGTTTTGGCTTCAAAGTCTCAAGACGAAGTTCAAACTAAAACGGATGGGGTTTGGTCTGGAAGTTTCGAGGTATTTCCTTTTGTTTTCCTTTTCCTTCTGTTGTTTGTTTTATTTTGATGGAGTAGTTCGTCATTTTCGTCAAGTAGTTCTTCCTACTCTTTCGGACCCTTTTCTGGGTCCAGTTTCCTTCTGTTGATTAACATGTGTTATAAACAGTTTCGTCGATTAATCCGTTCATGTCTGTAGTTTAGTAGTTCTCGTCAAGTTGTTTGGTATCGTTTGTTTTGTTTTCAGCCTTAGGGTTCCATTCAGTATATCCTCAGGGTCCCTACATTTTGTGTTTAAGGCTGATTTGGAACTATGAATATTGGTTCGAATTGCTTCATTTCATGAGATGTTTGGTTCCCTTTTCTTTGTTGTTCATCATTTTGCACATGAGTTCAGTTTGTTTGTCGATTCAGTATGTTTACAGTGATCATTCATTTTGACTAAGTTTGATTTAGAATTGTGAATGCAGTCAGTTAATCCCATGTACATGTGCATCTTAGCAGCTTTGCATCAGTCTGCTATTTGATCTAATCTGAGTTCTAAGTTCAAACTGCTAGGTGAATTGAATTAAATTGGTTATAGCTGCTGTAGTTTGCTGATTAATTAGGAATCAGTTTAGTTATCTGATTAAGGAGATTGGTTATAGCTGATGAGGTAAAAGGGATTGGGTAGGACAGTAATTTCAGGGACTCTAGGAGGGTATTTTGGGATTTAAAAGGTTTGAAATTGGTTTAAGTTGAATGGTCTGATAGTAGGGTACTAAAGTACCATTAAATTAATGAATTGTTTAAGTGCTAATAGGGAACAAAACATAATGGTAGGGGAAGGTTTAAAAGAAAATGGATTAAGAAATAGGTGTCCATACCTATTTGAATTTAAATAAGGAAAGGACAAGGGATAATGGGGAAAAGACATACTCTAGTGGAATTAAAAGAAGATCATGGGCAGAATTAGTTTAAGATATCTGCCTGAGTGCTTTTGAGAGGGGGCAAGGTCAGTGTTGGGTATAAATAGGGGTCTGGACAAAATTAGGAAGGGGGGCTTTTTTTTGGGAGTTTGGTCTTGGTCTTCTTTTTGGTCAGACCTTAAGCAAAGAAGAGAGCAATCTAGGGAGGTTCTTTTTTTTTTTAGTTTTTTGAGAGAGTTTCCCTTCTTGAATCATTTTCTGAGAACTGGAACTCATAGAGAGATTTGAGGATCAGTTGTCTCGAGAGCTTTTAAAACTGAATTCTTCTACACTTTAGAACCTTAAGAGCTTGAGAGAGTGCTTGAGACAATCAGCTCACACTGTCACATTGATTGCAAGAGCAGAAATAGTTCAAATCTCTCTGTTCCTGTTCTGTACTTGGGTGTTCAGTACACTTGAAAGAATTTAGTGATTTATTTGAGGGTTGCTGGGTATTATCTGATTGTTGAAAGGTGTTCTATGACTGTCTAGTCTAATTCCTAGTAGATTCAGTGTTTTGGTTAAGCTTCTTTCTTCCTAGGCTTTGTGACTGTGGTTTGGTCTTGAGCTTGGCCCTATTTGCTGCTGTTGATTGTCAACCTGTTGGTGTTATTGTTTGTTGCTACTACTGTTGTATTGCTGTGGTTGATCTCTTCTTCTTCCATTGTAACTGATTTCCAGGTACACAACTGTAACTTTGGCATTTGTAAGCTGAAAACATGGAGTTTGAATATACGTGAAGAGTTGAAATTTTGTTTTGGTTTCTATATGACTAATGTATTTAAATTATTCAGTCACTGTTGTTAGTATATAGATCCCTGTTAGTATGTAGTAAGTGGACTGAAATGGAGTTGTATGAGATTTTTTTTTAATATAGTTCATATTGAAACATGGTAGCATCTGGTAACTGATTCCTGTAATTAAAAATGAGCTTGTTGGACTGTTAAATTAATTGGGACTATGACTGTTAGATTACTGGATCATTGGATTCTGTTCGACTAAGTCTGAATGTCAGTTTTTATGCCAATGGCTAATTCTGGAAAGTACCACATCAATTGAAAGGAAAAGGAAAGTGTAGAATGTAAATAGTATTGGAATTCGGTTAAAGCGTCGACTGTAGGCATTAGCTATAGTTAGTTTAGTGTGTGTGTTCAGTTTAAACACTTAAAGCTAGAAATAACTGGAATTAGAATTCTATTTTGGAACATGTGATATTGTGTTTGCATTAAGGGTCGTTGTTCAAATTGGTAATAGCAGTCATGTAAATGTCGAACTAGATGTTAGGATGGCAGTGGCATAAGACGTTGGCTGGTCCGTTAGTTAGAAACAGAGCTGGGGTGTCAACTGCATGTTTTGGAAATATAAAATAATTTTGCGAGTTGTTTACCTGCTTTCAGTCCATTATTAATTCGTTTTAATTACAATAGGTAACGAATTAGTGAATTGGTATTAAACTAGAGGCTTAGAAACTTCATTCAGGATCGTTTAAGTTAATATGAGCAATCTGGGCCATACCGTGGCCCAATTGTATGGATCATTCGAATTTGGTAACAAGCCCACCCCCCTTAGGCCTCTAACATGTTTGCTAGCCCGATGCTTTGATCAAAGGCCCCAAAATTGGGCATATTTAAATACGCAGGTTTTTTTTTAAATATAGTAGTTCATAAATTAACTAAGTTTTTCTTATTATTAGAGACAATGATATAAAATAGAAAATCATAGTCGCTTTTAGGTTTGCCTTTTAAATAATAAATGAGACGAGCCTCGCCAGACAAAAATACACAAATTGCGGGGCCCTTAATGAATGGTTAAAATGAAACATTTAGAATTCAGGATGGGCCGTTTAGTGAATTTCACGGCCTTCCCCAAAGATAATAACGCGCTAGTCATTTTAGACGCGCTTTTAATAATTTACTTTCTTAAACTTGGGTGCGCATTTATGTGACCCAAATCCAAATCTCAACGGAGTCGAAATGTGTCAATAACCACGGGTGCATTGATGTGACGTGGTTCGATATGTGTTTTCACGATGTTGCAATTCTCGTTAAAAATAATAATAATAAAAGCGGTAAAAAGTTAAAATTTGCATATAGGTTCAACATGTATTAAAATCAGATAAATAATCCGAATGTGATAGTTGAGCGACCGTGCTAGAATCACGGAACTCGGGAATGCCTAACACCTTCTCCCGGGTTAACAGAATTCCTTATCCGGATTTCTGGTTCGCGGACTGTAATACAGAGTCATTCTTTTCCTTGATTCGGGATTAAATTGGTGACTTGGGACACCCTAAATCTCCCAAGTGGTGACTCTGAAATAAATAAACAAATCCCGTTTCTATTGTCCTTTAATTGGAAAAACTCCCTCTGCGCCCCTACGGGCGAGGGTAAAAAGGAGGAGTGACAAGGATTTGAGGAAGTTTTTCCAAAGGCACCGCAAGTATAATCTCAAGCTCAATCCAGCAAAATGTGCATTTGGTGTCCCGTCTGGGAAATTATTAGGATCCGTGGTCAGTTGACGTGGTATTGAGTTGGATCCATTGAAGATCAAGGCCATCCAAAAGTTACCCCCGCCAAAGAATAAAACCGAGGTAATGAGCCTACTCGGAAGGTTAAATTACATCAGCAGGTTTATTGCTCAACTCACGACAACCTATGAGTCAATCTTTAAGTTACTAAAGAAGAATGCTACAGTCAAGTGGATTGAAGAGTGTCAAGAAGTATTCGATAAGATTAAGAGGTACCTCTCAAACCCACCTGTGATGGTCCTTCCGGATCCTGGGAGACCTTTAGTCTTGTATTTGACAGTCCTGGATAATTCTTTTGGTTGTGTACTGGGTCAACACGACATCACGGGAAAGAAAGAGCAAGCAATCTATCATCTCAGCAAGAAATTCACTCCTTACGAGGTTAAGTATATTCTTCTTGAAAGGACATGATGTGCCCTAACTTGGGTGGCACAAAAGTTGAAGCATTATCTTTCATCCTACACTACTTACCTCATTTCTCGTATAGATCCTCTAAAGTATATCTTTCAGAAGCCTATGCCCACAGGAAGACTTGCAAAGTGGCAGATATAGAGTTTGATATTATCTATGTGACTCGAACCGTGATAAAAGCCCAAGCCTTGGCTGACCACTTGGTCGAGAATCTAGTGGATGAAGAATATGAGCCATTGAAGATTTATTTTCCTAATGAATAAGTGTTATATGTTGATGAAGCTGATCTTAATGAGAAGCCAGGTTGGAAACTCTTATTCGATGGAGCTGCTAATATGAGAGGTGACAAAATAGGAACTGTACTCATTTTTGAAACATGGCAACACAAACATGTAATAGCCCAGCTTCGATTTTATTGAACCAACAACATGACTAAGTACGAAGCATGCATTTTGGGTTTGAGGTTAGCTGTAGACATGGGAGTCCAGGAAATAATGGTTTTAGGAGATTCAGATCTGTTGGTTCACCAGATTCAGGGAGAATGGGAAACCCGGGACCTGAAGCTCATACCATATCGATAGTGTCTGCATAATCTTTGTCAAAGATTAAAATTAGTAGAATTCAAGCATATTCCTAGGATTCATAATGAGATTGTCGACGCCTTGGCTATTCCGACGTCAATGTTACACCATCCGGATAAGACTTATGTCAACCCTCTACATATCCAAGTTCGTGATCAACATGCTTATTGTAATGTGATTGAAGAAGAACTTGATGGTGAACCTTGGTTCCATGATATTAAGGAATATATCAAGTCGGGGGTACATCTAGTACATGCCACAGGTGATCAAAAGAGAACCACTCGACGTCTGGCTAGTGGATTTTTCTTAAGTGGGGGAAACTTGTACAAGAGGACTCCAGATCTAGGACTATTGTCACGACCCAATTTCCCCTCCGTTGGGTTTCGTGATGGCACCTAGTCTTAAGGACTAGGTAAGCCTAATATTTACGGAAGAACAACAACAATAAATAACATCTTAAAAAATTTTCTGGAATGAATCCTTTATACAATGAGCATATTCCCAAAATCCGGTAGTACAAGTCATTAGCTCTATAGAGTTAGCTACCACTTCTATATAAACCGTTTGGAAAAGAGTGAAAACAGGTTAATACAAGTAAGAAGGTGACTCTGAAGCCTGCGAACGCAGCAACAGGTTTACCTTGAGTCTCTTTAGTAATGATCTGCACAACTACTAACGATCGATACCTGGATCTGCACAACAAAAATGTGCAAAAGAGTAGCATGAGCACACCACAGCGGTGCCCAGTAAGTATCAAGACTAACCTCGGTGGAGTAGTGACGAGGAACAGTCAAAACACCTACCGGTCTAATAAACTGTACAAATATAAGCATAGGAACAACAACAGAATGTATACATATAAAGACTACACACTTTGGCTAACAATATAACAATCGCGGTAAGGGAAGAAAAACAGCAAGTAACAGCAAAAATACCATAATAATGACATAGAAGAGCGAGTGAAATCACAAACCCAACACATAAATCACAAATACAGTAAAGGTAAGCAATAACTCAGAACCTATGACAGTGTTCACATCAAGTCTTAGCCAACAGACTCCACAAAATACCGAACCTCAGACAACTTACAGCTCACGGGTCCCAATACCTGAACCCTAACACTTGGCATATTGTGCCCCCATCACAACTCATGGTCACGCTGATAACTCACTTACTAACTAGAGCTACTCTCACAGATATGACAAGTAGATGGGGGTGTACATCTATACTCAGCAATATCAGGAGAACTTCATATCCAATGGGAGTGTTCAACTACTTGTATGCTTGTGCAAGTGTTTTAACATAACTCCTACTAGCTAATAAGCATAAGGAAAAGAACGGACGACACGTAAGATGTTTTCTCACAACTTCCACGAGATAAAACTTGTACAGGTAAGCGTACCACAACACAATATCAAACAGCAAGAATGCCCCCAGATCATCACAATTAATCCCTGACATAGCCCACCTTGTCTCACCACGTGTGCAAATAATAACATAATAAGTGCCCTCCTTATTTCGCCACACATGCATCATAATGTTCCCACCTTGTCTCGCCACATGCGGAGCCCATATATATATACATATCCCTCCTTGTCACGCCGCACGTGTAATATGTCAATAGTAGTAATAGCACGGCAGAAACATCGTGCAACCCCATAACAATAACCGCATGACAAAAACCTCGTGCATCACAATATCAACAACCGCACGGCAGAAACCTCGTGCACCACCATAACAAGTACCACAACAACAATAACAATATATACAAGAACATGACAAGTAAATCAACTCGAGAACTTTCGATCACAAGGAGATGGTAAAACTAGCTCACAAAGAATAACCACAATAGAGAATACTAAGCGTAATAAGAACAACTCAACAAGGGAGAAAATAATGTGAAGCAACGATCCCACAATATGTTGTTCAACAACAAGGAAGCTAGCACGAATCAAATAATTCCAAATAAGGAAATGTCAACTAAATATAGGATACCTAAACTTCTTTTAAGGTTGGGCAAATTACAAAGAATATACAACAATTTCAATTAAGGATGAGCAGCGGGAAGATAATTATAACCTCAATTAAGACTAAACAATTACAGGAGAGATAATAATGGTTTTCAATAAAGATAAGCAGTTATGAAAGATAGCATGACAATAAAAGAGGTAAAAATCTTCAATTAAGCAAACTGAGAGTCAAATGGGCAATAAAAATGAATCATAAAGCAATTAATTCCAATTAAAGCATGTAGAAGTGAAACTAGTAAATGGAAGCTCAATCATATCAAGAACAACTTCATACTCAATGAATACAAGGACCTGAGAACTCTAAAAGGTCAATTCTCCACAAATAAGTCCGAACACGCACTCGTCACCTTGCGTACACGGACTACAATCAACATAGAAGACTCAAATCCTAAGGAGAAGTCCCCCACACGAGGTTAGGCAAGATAGTTACCTCAATCCGGCCAATTCAATACTCAATTTAGATTTTCCTTTACCAATTCATCAACTCTCGACTCAATCTATCCAAAAACGACTTGAATACATCAAATAATGCAAGCGAAAACAATTTCAATTAACAAAACTATGATTCTTATACAATTTGCAAAAAGTCAACAAAAGTCAACTCCCTGATCCCGCACCTCGGAACCTGATAAAATTTGCAAATATTGAATACTCATTCCGATATGAGTTCACCCATATGAAAATTATCTAACTCTGACACCATTTGGTCATTCAAATCATCATTTTACATTTTTGAAAGATTTCACAATTTTCCTTTAGATTCTCATGAATTTGATGTTAAATCTAAGATATAATCATAAAATATAGTTGTAAATTGATTAGAGACACTTACCCAATGATTTGGAGAAGTTTGGATCTTTGGAAAATTGCCTATGGAGGTTTAGGGTTTGAGAAAATTGAAAAAAGGGTGAAAATCCCGTCAAAAATCTCACTTAACAGGCCTCAGATGTCGCATTTGCGACCCAGGGTTCCCAATTGCGAACCTTAACAATTTGCGAACAAGGCAGGGCTGGCATAAGTTGCATTTGCGACAAAAAGTTTGCATTTGCGAACTGGGCATCGCAATTGTGATGAAAAAGTTCGCATTTGAGACCACACCAGAAACCAGCAATTTTTCCCCTCACGAAAATGAGCATAACTTCCCCATACGATCTCCAAATTCAATGATTCTTTTTCCTATGGCTCCGTAATTTTGATATGGATCTAATGGTTCTATAAAAACTGAATTTGGTCATTTTCGCAATGTAGTATCATTTTGCTTGAAGAAAGGATGATGAAGCATCCAAAAACAAGCGCAACATATCCTAAACCTATCTGAAACACACCCAAGCCCTCGGGGCTCCAAACCAAACATGCACGCAAGTCTAAAAACATCATAAAGACTTGCTCGTGCGATCAAATCATCAAAATAACATCAAAAACTATGAATTTAACCTCAAAACTCATGATTTTCTAACATTTCAACTGAACGTCCAAATCACGTCAAATCAATTTCGATTCTCACCAAATTTCACAAATAGGACTTAAATATCATAACAAACTTGTACCAGGCTTTGAAACAAAATACGGGCCCAATACCAATGAGTTCAACATTAATTCATTTCTTTATTTCCTTTAAAAACCAGCACAACAATTTTCTTCAAAAATTGTTTTCTAAGGCTAGGGACCTCGAAATTCAATTCCGGGCATACGCCCGAGTACCATATTTTACCGCAGACCTTTCGGGATTATCAAAACATAGATCTGGGTCCGTTTACCAAAAATGTTGACAAAAGTCAACTAAAAACCAAATTTTAACTCTAGGAATTACTATATTTTTCATATTTTCACATAAAAGCTTTCCGGTTTCACGTTTAGACTATGCACGCAAGTCGATACACATAATATAAAGCTACTCGTGACCTCAAACTGCCGAGCCATGCAATTTCTCAAAACGACCAGTTGGGTCGTTACAACTATTAAGGTGCATAGATGCTAAACAAGCCTCGACTATCATGGTTGAAGTGCATTACGGAGTTTGCGGGCCCACATATGAATGGGTATGTCTTGGAAAAGAAGATACTTCGAGCAGGTTATTATTGGCTCACCATGGAACGAGATTGTATCAATTGTTCGCAAATGTCATCAATACCAGGTGCACGGTGATTTGATTCATTTTCCACCATCTGAGCTGCACACAATGTCTGCACCTTGGCCCTTTGTTACTTGGGGCATGGATGTCATTGGACCAATTGAGCCAGCAGCATCGAACGGGCATATGTTTATTCTGGTGGTCATTGATTACTTTACCAAGTGGGTCGAAGTAGTAACTTTCAAGTCCGTAACCAAGAAGGCAGTGATAGATTTTGTTCATTCAAATATCATTTGCCAATTCGGAATTCCCAAGGTAATCATCACAACAATGATGCTAACCTCAACAGTCATTTGATGAAAGAGGTATGCCAACAGTTCAATATTATGCACCGAAACTCCACTCCGTATCATCCTAAGGAAAATGGAGATGTTGAGGCTTCTAACAAGAACATAAAGAAGATACTTTGTAAGATGATGCAAGGTTCCAGGCAATGGCATGAAAAGTTGCCTTTTGCTTTACTGGGCTATCGCACTACTGTCCGCACTTAAGTAGGTATAATTCCTTATTTATTGGTATATAGAACTAAGGCAGTTATACCTGCGGAGGTTGAGATTCTATCCCTTTGGATCGTTGCAGAAGCTGAAATTGATGATGACGAGTGGGTCAAAACCTGGCTAGAGCAGTTGAGTTTGATTGATGAGAAAGATTGGCAGCAATATGTCATGGTCAATTGTATCAGAAGAGATTAGCAAGAGCATACAACAAGAAGTTGTGTCCCCGGAAATTCGAAGTTAGCCAGCCGGTATTGAAGCGCATCTTTCCACATCAGGCGGAAGCTAAAGGCAAGTTTGGCCCAAACTGGTAGGGTCGTTCATTGTGACAAGAGTGTTGCCCAATGGTGCTTTGTATTTAATAGACATAGAAGGCAAATGTGTGGATATAGCTATCAATTTTGATGCAATCAAGAGATACTATATATGATTTCTTTGCCTATCTTCAATTGATTTTTTTGTATTTGGCATGTTCAAGGTTAGAATGACGAAGATATTTTATCTGCTACCCAAACACTTTTATCATTTGTTACCCCTTTTGAGCCTTATATACTTTCTTTTATACCCTTCTTTTGTATCAGAGGTAGAGTTAGAAAATTGAAAAGAAAAAAAACATTAAAAAAAGGAAAGAAAAAGAAAAAAGAAGAAAAAAAGGAAGAAAAGAGAAAAAGAAAGGAAAAGAAAAAGGAAAAAAAAGAGAAGCAACAAAAACAAAACAACTTTTAGTTGGAACTACGTTTGACCTGATTCTTTTTAAGGATATATAGGCAGCCTTACTCTGAGGTTCGATCCCATCGAAATAAAAATCCAAAATTCCCCAGACTCAAAGAAACTGGGGAAGAAGTTTTAGTTTCGCAAAAGATCTGATTCCAAAAGTTGTAATTTTGAACCCTTTCATCTTAAATGATCTTGAGCCTTCATGCCACCATTTCTTTCTATCCATGTCCAAAAGCCTACACTACGGTCCAAAGAAAGACCTTCTGACCAATCTTTGAGGATGCAAATTCAAGTAAGATAGAGGTATGATTTACATTATGGGTAACACTTTGTTCATGGATACAACAAAAAATGAATAAAATGAGAGAGCCTTATTGGTGAAAACCCTCACGAGCATCGTAAGGCAATGGTGAGTTGAGGAAAAATTTAAAATGAGAGAGTATTATCGGTGAAAACCCTCGCGGGCACCGTAAGGCGATGGTGAGTTGAGAGATGAAAGAATGAGAGAGTCTTGTTGGTGAAAACCTTTCGAGGCACTACAAGTCGAATGAGGTTCGTGACTTTACAGAGAAATTGGATCATTGGAAGCCCGGTTTTGAAGTATGAAGACATGACATGAACTGAAAGTATGATTGGTTGGACGGATTAGGCTGATCAATCCGAAATGCATGTAATGATCATTGGAGCCAACTGCTTTACTTAGATAAGTTTCTTTTCTATTCTTTTTCATAGTCACCTTAGTTCGAAATTTTCCTTTTATTCCTAATTCTCAAAGTCACTTCGCTTTGTTTCTTTTGGGTTTATTTTTTAGAGTCTCTTTCAAGTTAGTCTTTGTTAAACAAGCAAGAAAGGATTTCAAGGCCTACTACCAGCCTTTTAATTACACAAATCAAAGTTCGGCCAGGCACATCACAAGTGACATGATTCAGAATGAGCAATATAAAGATAATTGAAATTCAGGTGGTCAAGGGATTCGTGAATTTCGAGGAAATGCAAAGGTTCAACAATTGTCGGAATGAAAATGCCATACAACAAGTGAGTGTAAGGGATTCAGGTCATTTAGAGGTTTTTATGTTCGAGTTTCAACCAGAAGGTCAAACAACTCTTTGTTAGCCCGAAGCAGCTAATCAGAATGAAGCATGGCAGTGGAAGAAGCAGACACCTTCAGCAATGATGCCACAAACTAACCACCATATTTTCAAATTGACGGTTTTTTTTTGAAATAGGTGCAAGAAATTTTGTTTGCTCTGCAGGAATCCTTCATGAGGAAAGCATGTTCCAGGTAAGTGCAGTTTAAGTTTTCAGGACTCTCATGGATAATGGGATTTAATTTCAAGTTTTTAGGACCCTCCTAGATAATGGGATTTAGTTTTAAGTTTTCAGGACCGTCTTGGATTATGGTATTTAGTTTTAAGTTTTCAGCACTTCCCCGGATAATGATTTAGTTTTAAGTTTTCAGGACCCTCCTAGATAATAGGATTCAACTAACATTCACAAATGTTCCTGGTACAAACTAGGGCAGAAAATTTTCTTTGTTTTGTCTGTTTTGTTATAATTACAGGCACCTACTTGGAGAATAAGGTATTCTTTTCAGAGTTATTTCGAATTTCAAGTCAGTAGCAGCCTAGTAGGCACCCACCTGGAGAAAGAGGGTATTCTTTTTAGAGTTATTTCAAGTTTCAAGTCAGTAGCAGGCGCCCACTTGGAGAACGAGAAAAGTTATTTCAGAGTTATTTCAAATTTCAAGTCAGTAGCAGGCGCCCACCTGGAGAACGAGGGAATTCGTTTCATAGTTATTTCAATTTTCAAGTCAGTATCAGGTACCCACCTGGATAACGAGGGAATTCATTTCAAAATCATTTCAAGTTTCAAGTTATTAGCAGGCGCCCACCTGGAGAACGAGGGAATTCATTTCAGAATTTATTTCAAGTTTCAAGTGAATAGTAGGTGCCCACCTGGAGAACGAGGGAATTTTTTATACAGTTATTTCAATTTTTAAGTCAGTATCAGGCGCCCACCAGGATAACGAGGGAATTCATTTCAAAATCATTTCAAGTTTCAAGTTAGTAGCAGGGTCCCACCTGAAGAATGAGAGAATTCATTCCAGAATTATTTCAGGTTTCAAGTCATTAGCAGGTGCCCACCTGGATAACGAGGGTATTCATATCAGAGTTATTTCAATTCTATGTCAGTACAGGCACCCACCTGGAGAACAAGGGAATTCATTTCAAAGTTAAAATCAAATTCAAATCAGAAGAAGGAGCCCGCCTGAAGAATAGGGTCAATCCAAGTTAGAAGTAGCAGAAGCTCGCCTCAATAATGCGAGTCAACAGTTCGAGATACATAACAAGACTGTATAAGATTCAAGACAAAATAGTAGATAGGATTTTATAGTTTTTCTTGTAATTTTTATTTTTATTTTTATTTGATTTTTCATTTTTCATGTAGTGACAGGAACTGTGGACCGGAACCTCGATGGCACTTCACTCGACTCTCCTCCTCGGTATACCCCATCATTTTACCTATTTCTGAACTACACGTGGTGTCATGACCCGAGTTATCCCTCCGTGAACTGTCGTGATGGTACCTAGTCTCTACGATTATATAAGCCTATCAATTTTCGGAACAAGGAATTTAAAAGTACAACTAGCCATCTAACAGGTAAATATAGATAAAGTGTTTAAAATGCCGCTCGACATACACAATAATAACACTCTCGGTCAATAATAACACCCCCAAAACCCGAAATCTCATGAATCACAAACTAGAGAAAATACATAGTGTTCTAACTCCAGAAGTCTAAACAGAAGTAATTACAGAAGGTCTATAGACAAAAGGGGGAATAGAGAGGGACTTCTCGGTCTGCAGACATGGTAGATATACCTCGAAGTCTTTGAAATCGCCTCGTTTCACTAATAGTATGGCTGAGCACAAGAACCTGGATCTACACATGAAAAACATGTGCAGGAAAGGGCATGAGTATACCGTAGCGGTACCCAGTAAGTTCTAAGCCTAACCTCAGTCGAGTAGTGACGAGATCAGGTTAAAGCCCTATTGGTTATATATATAACAAGGTAAGATAATGTGAAATGAGACAGTATAATTAATTCTAACACTCAATAAGGATGAAATAACCGAAATAAATAACTCTATATACAGCTATAGCAACAAGGGATCTCCCAGGATAGCGTCTCGTAGTCCCAAACGTAAATGTGTAGAGGATCTCCCGGGATATCGTCTCGTAGTCCAAATCGTAAATATGTAGGAAAATCTCCCGGAATGCCGATCCGTAGTCCCAAAATAAATATCCAGTACAGGGAGATCTCCCGGGACATCGTCCTGTACTCCCAATTATAATGGTGCAGGGGGATCTCCCAGAATACCGATCCGTAGTCCCAGAGTAAACATGCAGGGGGGATCTCCTGGAATATCGATCCATAATCCCAAAGTAAATACATAACAATCTCAAAAAAGAATCCTACAATTCTATTCAAGTTTGTATTAGGAAAACAGGAAATTGCTACTCTAAACATGCTACACAAAATTCAAGTAAGCAGTTAAAGCAGGTAAGACAGTTAAGTCACATAAGCATGCTTTCCTAAGCTAAACAGGAGGCTTCATATACTAGTGTTGCTCAGTTAAAAGAAAACATAGATATTTATTTAATGAAAATGGGGGTTTTTCAACAATTAGCACATGTACGCACTCGTCACCTCGCGTACACAACATTCATGTAACAACAGTACCAAGATCCTAAGGGGAGTTCCCCACACAAGCTTAGGCAAGCCACTTACCTCAAACTAAGCTCAATCAATCCGAAATCACACTCTTGCCACGAGTATCCAACTCCGAGTGGCCCAAATTTAATCAAATCAATTTCATAATGTAAATATAACTACAAATAATGAGTTTAGCTAAAGGAATCGAAGCTAAGGAAGGAAAATAGAAAAAAGGCCCAAAAATCCTCCCCGGGTCCACGTCTCGGAATCAGGTAAAAATTACCAATTTAGAACACTCATTCACTCACGAGACCACTCGTCCAAAAATCACTCAACTCCGACAACTAAAACCCAATCAAAATCCAAAAACTTGGTTGGGGAACTTTTCCCCAAAATCCTCATTCTTCCACTCAAATTCTTAGATTAAATGAGGAAAATAACAATATATTGGTGTATTAGAACCAAATTAGAGTTAGGATTAATTACCCAATCTTCCTCCTTCAAAATCTTTCCAGAAATCGCCCTCCACCGAGCTCCAATTCAATTTTTCAAGTTATAAATTTTAAACCCTCGATTTCTCTTTTTCTGCCCAGCAAAATCCGCTTCAGCGAGGGGTTAACCGCATCTGCGATCCCACTTCTGCGGCCAATACTCCGCATGCGAAATTCATTAAATCTCCAAATCCCGCACCTGCGCCCTCTTCACGTAGATGCTGTTCCACTTCCGCGGTCCTTGAGCCGCATTTGTGACACACTACGTTATGCCTTAGACCGCATCTGTGATTGCCTAATCACTTTTGCGGCGCCGCACCTGCGGTCCAAACTCCGCAGATGTGAAACTAATAGGTTCAGCAAGATCAAAAATTTCCTAAGTCCAATTCAACTTCCGTTAAGCATCCGAAACTCACTCGAGGCCCCCGGGACCTCAACCAAACATACCAACCAATCCTAAAATATCATACGGACTCAGTCCAACTCTCAAATCACATTAAACAATGCTAAAACCATGAATCACCCTCCAATCCAAGCCTAATGAACTTGAAATCTCAAGAATCTTACAACTGATGCCGAAACCCACCAAACCATATCCGATTGACCCCAAATTTTGCACACAAGTCACACTAAACATTACAGAGCTATTTTAACTTTTGGAATCAGATTCCGACCTCGATATCAAAATTTCACTATCTATCCAGAAACATCAAAAATTCATCTTTCGGCATTTAAAGCCTAAATAAGCTACGGACCTCCAAAACGCAATCCAAATACGCCCCTATGCCAAAAATCACCCAACGGAGCTAATAGAATCGACGAAATTCCATTCCGAAGCTTAAGCTATTATTTAGGAAATAAGTGTCCCAAAATACTCCAAAACTCAAAACGAATCCTCCCGGCAACTCACAATAGCAGAGACAAACACGGGGAAAGCAGTTAATAGGAGATCGTGCCATTAATTCTCAAAACGACTGGCCGGGTCGTTGCACATGGTCTGATTCCTTTATAGCCAAGGATATATATGCAGCTCCGATACCAGGGCTCGACCACATTCTTTTGTCCATCCATATTTTATTTTGGATAATTATCAAGTCAGAAATCAATTAAATTGCTTACTTAATTCTTTGCTCAAAAACTCTTCGAGTTTCCAAGCAAAGAGTGGTAGCTGTAAGCATGTAATTTTTGATCCAATATTCTATACATATCTATTTGAATTTATATTAATTCTATAGGATTTTAGTATATATAAGTACTTTTACTTTTACTTTTACTTTTATTTTTTGTTTTTGTTGTTTTAAGTATTCAAAAATCAAAAACAAAATAGGCTCATCTTATTAATACCCATCTCATCATACATTTTTATTATTTATTTGGTTTAAGGATTTTAGCATTTTTATGATATTATTTAATTCTACTAGGATTTTAACCTATTTATCTTCACTTTATTTTAGTATAATCTTAAAAATCCAAAAATAATTTCATTTCATTTATTTTAATACTTAGTCTTATCTTTAATTGCTCATTTTAATTAATTAGGAGTGATTTTACATTTTATAGGTGTTTTATATTATTGTATAAGAGGATTTCGGTCTATAGTTAATGAATTTTGATTTTAGCCCAAAAGACATAAACCTAACTCTCACAAAGTGAGCCCAATTTTATCCAGTTCAATAGCCCACTCACATGCATTAAACCCACCGGACAGACCCGCCCCATCTTCCCATTTAATCTGCACCCTTCATCCATTTTCATCCGTTCAAGCTGCTCCAATATTCTATACATATCTATTTGAATTTATATTAATTCTATAGGATTTTAGTATATATAAGTACTTTTACTTTTACTTTTACTTTTATTTTTTGTTTTTGTTGTTTTAAGTATTCAAAAATCAAAAACAAAATAGGCTCATCTTATTAATACCCATCTCATCATACATTTTTATTATTTATTTGGTTTAAGGATTTTAGCATTTTTATGATATTATTTAATTCTACTAGGATTTTAACCTATTTATCTTCACTTTATTTTAGTATAATCTTAAAAATCCAAAAATAATTTCATTTCATTTATTTTAATACTTAGTCTTATCTTTAATTGCTCATTTTAATTAATTAGGAGTGATTTTACATTTTATAGGTGTTTTATATTATTGTATAAGAGGATTTCGGTCTATAGTTAATGAATTTTGATTTTAGCCCAAAAGACATAAACCTAACTCTCACAAAGTGAGCCCAATTTTATCCAGTTCAATAGCCCACTCACATGCATTAAACCCACCTGACAGACCCGCCCCATCTTCCCATTTAATTTGCACCCTTCATCCATTTTCATCCAACCGCCTAGATTAATCCCTATACCATATATAACCCAATCTTCTCCAAACCCTAATAACCCAAAAACGACCGCACCACTCATCTCCAAACCCTCTACTGCCGCACCTCAACACCACCATAACTCCACCCTAATCCCGCCCACGTGCTCCTTCCTCTCTCCTCTTGCCACATAGCCTAACAAACTTCTGACAATCGAATCTTCTTCAACCTCCCCCAAGCATTTTTTCTATTTTTTGGACGAATTTGGATAAATGGGAGTTGCAGGATCTGTGGAGATGAAGATCCTAGGCTTCCATTTGTCCCATTTTGGTTCGAAAAGGAAAAATTCGGATTCGAGGAGAATTTTCAGATTTTTGGAGAAGCTTCTAGGCTTGGGTATACGAGGATGTTCTTTGGACAGAATAGGAGGAGATTTTTCGGAAGAAAAGTTTTGGAAAAAGCTAGGGTTTTGGGATTCTCATTTCCTTCTTCTAATTTTCATTTTTCAGATTTGTATATAATAAAAACAAATATTCAATGTTCTTTTTTCTCTTTTGTTTCAATCACTGCCTAAAAATTCAAAAATATAGATCTCGTCTCTTCTTTTCGATATGGATTTCAATTGAAAAATGGAGTTTGATTGAGAAGTCGTCGAGTTTGAAATTTCGTCGCCGTCCGTGGTTTGGTTTATGATTCTTTCTGAAATTTTGCTGCATGTTTCGCCGTTGGATTTCCAGAATTGAAGCCATTGTACCTGCTAAATTTGTTTGTTGTCAAGAAATATTCTAACCTAACAGGTTCATCTCTATTGCTATCATCTCTACAGTAATCTTATTTTTCTATAAGCTTTGGAAGAGCCATTTAAGGATGGGTAGGATTTGGGTATGAGTTGTTTAGGTAAATGAAGGATTTCATTGGAAATTTGGTCATCTGAAGTTAAAAGAAATCAAGTGAAGCTTTCTGTTTGATCTTTTTAATCTCCTTGAGTGATTTGCTTTAATGAATAATCTATCAATGTGACGACCTGGCCAGTCGTCTCATGAGTTACCCCTTTGTTTTTCCCATTTCAGCTTCTTTATGCTTCGTTATCCGTGTTTTATGTGATCAAGTTGATTAGTTTGAGTTCGGAGAGGATTTGGTAAGAAATGAGACACTTAGTCTCTTTTAAGAAGGCTTAAGTTGGAAAAGTCAACCGGATATTGACTTACGTGTTAGGGGGTTCGAATGTGAGTTTCGATGGTTCGGTTAGCTTCGGGAGGTGATTTGTGACTTAGGAGCGCGATCGGAATGGGTTTTGGAGTTGTAGAGAAGATTTAGGCTTGAATTGGCGAAGTTGATATTTTTGTGATTTCCGGTTGATAGGAGAGATTTTGATATAGGGGTCGGAATGGAATTCCGAGAGTTGCAATAGCTTCGTTATGTCATTTGGGATGTGTGTGCAAAATTTTAGGTCATTCGGACGATATTTGATAGACTTTTTGATCGAAAGTATAATTTAAGAGTTCTTAGGCTTGAATCCTATGTTAAATTGATGATTTGATGTTGTTGTGAGCCTTCCAAAGTTTTGAACAAGTTTGAACGATGTCATGGGATGTATTGGTACAATTGGTTTGAAGTTTCGGGTAGGTTTTTGGGTAGGTTCCGGGATGTTTTAGGCCAAAAATCATAGCTGTAGCAGGTCCAGAAGGGTTGCAGGCCTCGGAACCCACCAAAGCGGTTCGCACAAAATGAAGTGCATCCGCGGTAGGTGCTGTGCGGACTGCACAAAATGCAGTGCGACCGCGGTGGGGAACATTTCACTAGTCCTACTTCGGAAGCTCATATCTTTTGATCTACAAGGAATTTTGAGATGATTCAAAAACAAAAATTGTAGCTCTTCGTGTCTAGTTTCCAGAAAAGTAAAGATATTGCAATTTGGACATATTTAGATAACGTTATGGCCAAAATACTAAAGCCTGTCACTGCAGATAAAAACTTGTGCGGCCCAGTTGCTTTTGTGCTAACCGCACTGGTTTTGTGCGGACCGCGGTCGTTTTTGTGCGGTCCGCAGAGGTGGAAATCTGTGGAGTACTCTATAAATACGAGGTTTTGGATTTTATTTAATATTTTGACCTAGAGAGCTCGGATTTTGGCGATTTTTCGAAGGTTTTTCAAGAAATTCATCGGGATAAGTGATTCTAACTCAGATTTTGCTAGAGTACATGAATCTATCATTGAATTCATCATTTAATTCGTAATTTGGGATAGAATTTGGGAAGAAAAATTGTGGAATCTTCCAAAAATATAAAAGGATCATTTGAAGGACCAAATGGTACTAGAATTGGATAATTTTGGTATGGTTAGGCTCGTGATGGTATGAGAATTCTCAAAATATAAATTTTACTCGATTCCGAGACGTGGGTCTACGGCTCGGGTTTTGGTAATTTCGGGAATTGTGTCATATTTTGATTGTTTTCGCTTGGGCTTTGTTCCCTTAGCATATTTTGACGTCCACGTTCTAATTTTGGATAGATTCGACGCGCGTAGAGCCCGATTTGAGAGGCAAAGGCGTCGCGAGCTAGAGATTTAGCTGGTTCGAGGTGAGTAATGATGTCCTAAGGGTTTGAAACCCCGAATTATACATCGTTGTGCTATATTGAGGTAAGGCACATGCTTGATGACGAGCGTGTGGTCGTGCACTATTGGGGATTGTGACTTGGTCCGTCCTGATTGATGATTTTACCGCGTATTTGATTGAAAATTATTTACTATCATCATTATTTGGGCTGAAAGCCATATTTGGGCCTAGTGCCAGCTATTTGAACCCTTCAGGAATTTTTGTTGTTATTTCCTCACTATTTTGACTTTATACTTGAACTTAGTCATGTTATTTTCCACTATTTTCAAAACTCAGCCATGTTTACTCTGTTTTAACACTTGAAATGATATTTTAAATAATATTTTGGACTGAACATTATGTTTTACTATTGCCCGAGTGGCTTATGTGATTTTTGACTAAGTAAGGCTGAGGGCCTGTATTGTGAGGATACTTTTGGGTCAGGCTGCACGCCACAGCAGTGAGATACTGATTATGATAATGAGGCCGAGGGCCTGAGATTGTGCGCCACGAGGTGGCTTGATATTTATATGAGGCGAGAGCCTATTTATGATGCCACGAGTTCGCTTGATATTGTGCTTGGGCCGTAAGGGGCCCCTTCCGGAGTCTGTACACCCAGTGAGCGCGGGTGCCCATTGTGATATGAGATATAGCCCGAGGGGCTGATATTGTTCTATGTGATAGCCCGAGGGGCTGGTATTGTTCTATGTGATTGCCCGAGGGGCTGGTACCGTTCTATGTGATTGCCCGATGGGTTGGTATTGTTCTGAGATATGGCCCGAGGGGTGGAGTTGTTGACATTGTGCCTAAAGGGAGAACCTTTATGTGTTTATCTTTCATATTTACCTATCATTTACCTGTTAAACTATGGTATTTGTGCCCGAGGGCCGGATTTCTGTGCTTACCTGCACTAACTGTTTTGTATTCATTTGCGTAACTATTGAAAAAGTCATTTTCACAGAAGTTTAAACTGAGCTAAGATGTTTTAGGAGATTTTTTACAGCTTCACTGCTTTCTTACTGGTTTTTGAACTGCTTCTATACAACATCTTGATATGCTTTACGTGATTTCTTACCATTCAGGCTTTAGCTATGATTATTACTCACTGAGTTGGAGTACTCACTTTACTCCCTGCACCTTGTGTGCAGATTCAGGTATTTATACATCCGGTAGCGGGTTTTGGTTGATCGGAGGCAAAGTCATTGGAGTTTAGCAAGGTAGCTGTCGGCGT
This sequence comes from Nicotiana sylvestris, assembly GCF_000393655.2. NCBI lineage: Eukaryota > Viridiplantae > Streptophyta > Magnoliopsida > Solanales > Solanaceae > Nicotiana > Nicotiana sylvestris. The sequence continues at coordinate 150,149,031 of NC_091063.1, forward strand.
TCGCAACACTGCTTTTATCTCTCTTCATTTCATTAGTCTGTATTTGTACACTTCAGATTTCAGTTGTATTTTTACCCTAGTGGATGCTCGTGACTTGTGACACCCCGGTTAGGACTGTGTCGGGTTGTATTTCCGCTACTTATTATCATTAAATCATGTTTAGACAGCTTTTATATTGTTTAACTGTTTTAAAAAGTGAATTGGGATTAATTGGTTGGCCTTGTCTTCACTAGAGGCGCCATCACGATAGTCAAACTTTGAATTTGGATTGGTTTTGTTCCGTGAAAATAGTTCTAAGATCCCTTGTTTGAGTTTGAGGCTCATTTTTTAATTTTCCTCCACCTTCTTAGAGTTATTTTAGTGAAAAAGGAAATTAATATGGTGAAATTATTTACTGTTTGAAGGATTGCGTGATTTTGTTTGGATTCACCAGTTAATCAAATATTTTAAAGTGGGTTTTAAACAGTGTTTAAACTAAGGTTATCTTCCTCACTCTTTTCCCCCTTAACATTAGAATGATGTCCTAATTTGAATGACTTAGATGCCTAAACGAGCTTGAAACATGTTGCTTTTATTTTTCTTCCATTAGCTTCAATGTGTTTGTGTAAAGAGTTCCTTTGGTTTTTTCAAATTTTACATTAACTCCACGCTGCATTACTTCTCTGGACGAATCTTGGCAAAGACATGTCTTCTTTTGGATCAAATGAATTAGAATACAATTATTTTGTTTAGAATTCTTAATGTGCTTAAGTTCGGTCTACTATTTCGTGGCATGTTCTGGGTGATTGATTCTTTTGCGTGCTTTGTGAATTATTTGGCAGACAATGGGATGCGAATGAGGCATGTATGTTCACAAGAAAGAGATAATTGGGTCATAATTTTTGCTCTAAGGAAAGAACGCAAATGCAAATGTGGGTCTAGATTAAGCTGTAGGATTTGATGTAGATTGGAAGGCTAATTAGTTAATCGGGGTGGGGTAGTATTTTGCACGGCTCTTCTAATAGCTTCTAAAATATCTTTTATTTCTTTTGTCGTTCTTAGCTCCAATTTTCCTTAAGCGTTTTGAAAGCGTGCCTGTCTATCCTTTATTTCTCGTCGTTTGTATGTATGAAATGAATTGTTTGTTGGGTCGTGGGGGTTGGAAAGATTGATCTCGTTAGCTATTAAACTTTAGTTGCATGCTTAGGAACTGGGCTCGGTCTAAATAAATTAAAAAGAGTTAAAGCTAAAAACAAAATACGAGCATGAATTGAATTCTTTTTTTTATTTTACTTCTTTTGTTATTTTCTTTATTGATCATATATTTTGATAGGAGCATGTTTAGGCCAACCACACTTGGGTAGGCAATTTAGGACATTTCTTGTTTTTCTTTTTCAAGGTGAGAGGTTGCCCCTTTAGTTTATTATTTAACAGGGGAATGCCCTGCAGAGTTTGTATATATATATTTTATACTCTTTTATCAGGGGTATGCTCCGAAGTAATTGTAAATGGAGGTCGTGGCATCATCAATGGAAGCATAGTATATGCTAGTAGGACTTATTTTATTTTCTTTTATTAGGAAGGGGACGACCTCAAACCTTTTTTTTTTGCTATTTATTATTCCTTTGTATGTTTCCTACCTCAGCTCCAATATTCTTCAAAGCAAACTAGGTCAAGTGTGCAACCTTATTAGTTACGGGACTCGAGAAATGCCTAACACTTTCTTCCCGGGTCAAATGAACCCCCTTACCTAAAATCTCTAGTGCAATCAGTTTAAGAGAGTCAAACACATTCAAATTTTAATATTGATTGAAAATTTTAATGCGAACAATCGAGCCAAATAATTAAGACGGAAAAGGTCCTGAAATACCTTTTTACTATTAGAAATTGTTTAAAATTACCCTCCGTTATACTCTTGGATTAGAAGTATCGTTACCATTTTACTATTCAAACACATATACCCCTAACTTAACGGACTGGACACATGGCATGCGTCCAAGAATGTTGGTCCATCTAGTATTGTATTACATTTGACCTGCCCCGTTACCCGGTATGCGGTACCCAGAACCAATAACCTTACCCTCTCCAACGAATTTAAAGCTTGAGCCCTAACTTTATGAACCAAATTTCTTGTACTTTGTTAGAGAAATACTTATCTGTATCGCCAACAATCTCTATATTTATTTTAATAGTATAATAGTTTGTTGTAGATCCATCTAAACAAGATTTACTGTAAACTCTCTAGATATGAAGATCCATCAAGAAGGAGACCTAGAAACACAAAAATAAAAATAAACCAATTCACAATTTTAAAAACTCTTCTGCATCCTCAATACAAACATGTTCTCGATGAGGCAGCATGAACTTCCTTATGAACGAATAAATGTGTAGAAAACAAATAAGGGGATGAGCTAAACAACATTAATCTGGACTAATAACTTTAGTTGCTCGACTCTCAGTTGTTGGAGCAGTCTATGGAAGTAACACATTTGTTCTTTTAAGAAAAAATCTTCCTTTGGGGACTTCCTCCATATCCCATGACTTAAGACTACTTAATTTTTTTTTTGGAGAAGTAATTGAAATCGAACTCCTAAAAGACTTTTCCCTTACTATATTAACGTCTTCCTTGGCTTTCACAATTATGCATATTTTAGGTTTTTCTACGTTTGTTTTCTTTTATTCTTTATTGAAAACAGCTTCTCTACCTGTTAGGTAGGGGTAAGGTCTGCGTACAGACTACCGTCCCCAGATCCCATCTGGTGGGAACATACTGGGTTTTTTGTTATTATTGTTGTTGTTGTTGTTGTTGTTGGGTTGGGTGTTTAGGGTGGGTTGGGGAACGAGACAGGTTTGGTTAGAATTAGAGTTGTCATTGCATATGCTAAAGCAAAGTAGAGACTTTGAAGCTCACATCGTTTATTATGTTGGGTGTTTTTGGTCATCTTATTCTTATCATTCTTTTTGCTAGGATTCTTTCAGGTTGATCTTGGATATTGCAGAGGAGTTTATGAGGAAGAAGGTAAAATACAAGATGATATGGGAAGATAGAAGGTGGGCATATGATATGTTAATTCCATTAGTTGAGCCAGTGGTGGAGCGTGTAGGAGCTTGAAGGAGAGGGCAGCTAGGGTATTGGAGTTTGTTGGGTTTCTTTGAGGCTGATCATTCATAAAGTTAGGGTTCAGACTTAAAATTTGTTGAAGAGGGTTAGGTTATGGGTTCTGGGTACTGGGTAATTATGGGGCGGGTTGATAATTGGGGATTTTGACTATTTATTAGCACCTTTTAGCTTTTGTTTTAGTCCAAAAGTTTTTAATTGTGTTCCCAAAAACTGATAAAATATGTTCAATTGCAGGAGTATTATAGAATGAGCCACTAAGATGAAATCCAACTCAAGAAGGAGTAATCTGATCTCAATAACAAAAATAGGCACAAAAGCTCAAAGTGCAGACCATAGAATAGCATATGTGGCCGCAGATTGTGAAGGCAAGCTTATCAGAGACAATTGCAAAATGCGGTTGCAGAAGCTAAGAAAGAACAAAAGTTCAAAGAGTTCTCATTTCAGGCTCAAAGAAAGTGCGGACCGCACAATTAATGTGCGGCCACAGAAAATTGATGAAATATGCTTAATTGCAGGAGTATGGAAAAATGAGTCATTAAGATGAAATCCAACTCAAGAAGGAGTGATCTGAACTCAAGAACAAAAATAAGCACATAAGCTCAATTGTGATACCAATTTTTGGCGTCGTTGCCAGGCAGCTAAAAATGGATTTAGCTATATATTTAGTTTTGTGTGTGAATTGTCTTCTTTTCATTCCGTGTTACTAATTTTTTTTAACAATTGTAGGTGCAACAATGCCTCTCAACAATGATCAACTCGAAAACATGCTTATAGGGGATGTGGACGTGGAAGATGACCAAGTTGAAGAGGTTCCTCTTGAACCTCAAGAAAATAGAAGAGGCCGACAACCTCAAGATAACGTCCCTGTTCTACCCCCACCTCCACCAAAAGAGGCTCCACATCGGGTGTTTCCAAATGAAGGGTAGGCAAGTGCCATAGTCCCGCCCCACATTTGGGCGAGCAACTTTGAAATCACGAATATAATGCTCACATTTCTAGAGCAACGGGGATTCTTCACCGGGGCTCCGAGTCAAAATGCATACAAACACTTGAAGGTTTTTGTGGACATTTGTTAGGGGAGTAAACAGACAAACGTCTCCGAGGATGCTTTAAGGTTGAGGCTATTTCCTTTCTCTCTACGGGGGAAAGCCTTGGATTGGTTAGAGAGATTACCAAACCATTCCATCCATACATGGGATGAATTTGCGGAGAAATTTATTTCCAAGTTCTTTTCTCCTGGGCATATGGCTACTCTTAGAGACGAGATTCTAGCATTCAAACAAGATCCCAATGAGTTATTGCATGAAATATGGGAGAGGTACCGAACAATGGTCAAAGAGTGCCCCAATAATGACATGACGCAGGCTATGATTCAATAAACTTTCTATCGGGGGATCAATACTACCAATCAATGCATGGTCAACTAACTTTCCAGTGGAAACTTCATGACAACGCCATAAATGGAAGCTTGTGAGATTTTAGATGAAATGGCAGATACTTCATCAACATCGCAAAGTAGTGCAAATGTTCCTCAAGGTGATCCGAACGTGATTCACCTATATAATGAATTACATGATCATGGGCAAGCCATTGCCGAGTTGACCACCACAATGAATCAATTAGACAAGGCTCAACTTCAACAAGTGCAAGGTCCTAAGCAAGTCAATGAAATGGAGGGAGTTAGTATGATGGTAAACAAGAGAAGGCAAAAGGGCCCATAAGTGCAAAACCGTGTGGAGAATTATGTGCAAGAAGATAGTGGGTTTGATTAAGATGAATCTTACAATGAACAAAGAGGAGGAGGTGCAATACGTGAACAACTTTCAAGGGAAGAGAAATAACTCTCAATGCCCGAATCAACAACAATAGGGACCTAAAGTTAATCAAGGTAATTGAAGTTCAAAAAATCAAGGTAATTGGAATGGTGGTAACAACCAAGGGAATTGTAATGGTGAAAATAACCAAGGCAATTGGAGTGGCAACAACCAATAATATTGGGGAGGCAATAACTAAGGGGGGGGGGGTGGAACAATAACCAACCAATCGGGGGTCGAGATTTCAAAGGCCCCCGATGTATCAACAACCGGGTAACCCGCCTCCTTATCCTTCCCATGGTCCAAGTTCTTCCAACAATGAGATGGGACGAATTGAGAATATGTTCAAATAAATGATGGAGAAGAATGTCGACTCTGATACCCAACTAGCCTCACACAACACATCAATTCGCAACTTGGGAGTTCAATTAGGGCAAATCTCTCAAGCTTTAAACACTCATATTAAGAGGGCACTACCAAGTGACACAGTGGTGAACCCAAAGAGTGGGAACAACACGGGACATGCCATGGCCATTACTACAAGGAGTGGAAAAGGTGGGGATACACCCACCTCAAGTCAAAAGAAACTTGTGGATGATAAGCAAGTGGTACAAGAAGATAAGATCCCGAAGAATATGGTGCAAGAAAATGATGAAGTGTGGATTGATATTGATGACAATGTGGAGGAAGCTCAAGAGGAAATGAACCTGTCTAGGGAGCACATTGTTGACATACCAGAACCGGTAGTGCAAAAGGATAAGGCATTAATGCCTAGGCCTCCTCCTCCATTTCCTCAAAGGTTTGCCAAGCATAATGGCGAGAACCAATTCAAAAAAGTTCATTGACATAATGAAGAGTCTATCTATCAATATGCTATTGGTTGAAACTTTGGAGCAAATGCCCGGTTATGCAAAGTTTATGAAGGATTTGGTGACAAAGAAGCGGTTGTTGAATTGTAAAACTGTTAAGATGACTCATCAAGTGAGTGCAATTATACATTTAATGGCTCATAAATTGGAAGATCCCGGCACTTTCACAATTCCTTATACCATTGGAAGTGCCAAATTTACTAAAGCTCTTTGTGATCTTGGGGCAAGTATCAATTTGATGCCCTATTCAGTTTTCAAGGCTTTGGGAATTGGTCAACCAAGACCCACATCTATGAGATTACAAATGGCCGATCGTACCATGAAGAGATCGTTGGGAGTGATTGATGATATGTTGGTTAGTATTGATAAATTCATTCTTCCGTGGATTTTGTCATTCTTGATTGTGAGGTTGACTATGAGGTGCCGATTATTCTTGGAAGACATTTCCTTGATACGGGGAAGGATCTAGTTGATGTTGAAGAGGGAGAACTTACGTTCCAAGTTGGCGATGAAAAAGTGGTTTTCCATATGTGTAAGTCTATGAGGCAACCCAATATCAATGAGGTGTGCTCTTTCGTGGACTTGGTGACCGATGTGATTGTGGATGAAACAAGTGATGTGATGAATGTTGATGATACATTGGAGGCCTTCTTGATCAATTGTGATGATGAAGAAATGGAGGGTTACGTGGAATGTATGAACTCTTTGCAAGGAATAGGGTCGTACACTTATGAGCCCCGCAAATTGTCCTTGGATCTTGAAACCACTCGTCCAACAAAGCCTTCAATTGAGGATCCTCCAATCTTAGAGTTGAAGCCATTGCCTCCACATATTTGGTATGAATTTCTTGGCCCTTCTTCTTCTTTACCGGTTATTCTTTCCTCTTGTTTGACTAACGTGCAGGTAGATTCTACATTGGCGGTGCTACAAAAGAGGAAGAAGGCTATTAGATGGACATTGGCGGATATTCAGGGAATAAGCCCCGCATTTTGCATGCACAAGATTAACTTGGAGGAAGATGCCAAACCATCTATAGAACATCAAAGGAGACTCAATGAAGCCAAGAAAGAGGTTGTCAAAAAGGAGATCATCAAGTGGTTGGATGTCGCAGTTGTTTACCCCATTTGCTATAGTTCATGGACTTCTCCAGTTCAATGTATCCTAAAAAAGGGGGCATGATGGTGGTCACCAATGATAAGAATGAGTTGACTCCTACAAGAACGGTGACCGGGTGGAGAGTGTGTATGGACTACCGTAAGCTCAACAAAGTCACAAGGAAGGATCATTTCCCACATCCCTTCCTAGATCAAATGCTTGATAGATTGACCGGTCGTTCTTTCTATTGTTTCCTTGATGGGTATTCCGGCTACAATCAAATTCTTATTGCTCCGGAAAATCAAGAGAAAACTACTTTTACATGTCCTTATGGTACTTTCGCCTTCTCACATATGCCATTTGGGTTGTGCAATGCACTGGAGACTTTTCAAAGGTGTATGATGGTGATCTTTACGGACATGGTGGGGGATTACCTTGAAGTATTCATGGATGACTTTTCGGTGGTCTGGAATTCTTTTGATGATTGCAAGATGTGAAGAAACAAACTTGGTGCTCAATTGGGAGAAATGTTATTTCATGGTTGAGGAAGGCATTGTCCTTGGCCACAAGATCTCAAAGAATGGCATTGAAGTCGACAAGGCAAAGATTGAGGTAATTTCTTAACTTCCAACTCCAACTTCAGCGAAAGGTGTGCGGAGTTTCTTAGGCCACGCGGGATTTTACCGGCATTTCATCAAGAATTTTTCTAAAGTGGTAAACCCGTTGTGCAAGATTTTGGAGGAATATGCTAAGTTGCATTTCGATTATGAGTGCATGAGAGCCTTTGAATTGCTAAAGCTCAAGTTGACTACTACTCCTATTATCACCGCTCCAAATTGGATTGTTTTTTTTGAGCTCATGTGCGATGCGAGTGATGTAGCAGCAGGGGCTGTTTTGGGGCAACGCATCAACAAAAAATTTTATTCGGTTTATTATGCAAGTAATACCATGAATAGTACCCAAGTCAACTACACTGTTATAGAGAAAGAGCTCTTTGCCATTGCATTTTCTATTGAGAAGTTCCGCCCGGTTGATGAGATGGGTACTTTTGTTGCAAGAGATTGATATAGACATCCAAGATCGAAAAGGGAGTGAAAACCAAATGGCGGACCACTTGTCTCATTTAGAGGAGGACGGGAGGCTGCATGATGGCCTTGAAATCAATGACTTTTTCGTCGATGAGCAGCTTTTGGCTATTTCTATGAAAGAGGTGCCATGGTTCGCGGATCTAGCAAATTATCTTGTGAGTGATATCATTTCTCTTGAGTTCTCTTCAAACTAAAGAAAGAAGCTCAAACGGGATTTTCAAGACTATTATTGGGATGAATCGTACCTTTTCCGGATATGTACGGATGGAGTGATTAGAAGATGTGTACAGGAGGAGGAACAAGGTGAATTTCTTGGGGCTTGTCATTCTTCGCCATATGGTGGTCACCACGATGGAGTAAGAACGGAGGCCAAAGTGTTAAGTTGTGGTTTCTTTTGGCCCACTCTTTACAAAGATGCAAGTGATCTCATCAAGCGTTGTGATGAATGTCAAAGGGCCGATGGAATCTCAAAGAAAAATGAAATGCCCCTCACCACCATTTTGGAGATTGATATTTTCGATGTGTGGGGTATTGACTTCATGGGTCCTTTTGTGAGTTCTTGTGGAAACGCCTACATCTTGGTCGCAGTTGATTATGTCTCCAAATGGGTTGAGGTCGTTGCTTTACCCAACAATGAAGCGAGAAGTGTGGTGGCGTTTTTGAAGAAGAATATTTTTACAAGATTTGGTACTCCAAGGGCTATCATAAGTGATGGGGGATTGCATTTTTGCAACAAAGTATGGTGTCACTCATAAAGTCACGACTCCCTATCATCCACAAGCAAGCGGTCAAGTGGAAGTCTCCAATTGGGAGATAAAGAGTATTTTGTCCAAAATAGTGAATGTTAACCGGACGGATTGGTCCAAGAAACTTGATGATGCTTTATGGGCTTATAGGATGGCTTACAAAATACCGATCAAAATGTCTCCATACCGGTTGGTGTTCAGAAAAGCTTGTCGTCTTCCAGTGGAACTTGAGAACAAAGCCATGTGGGCTTTAAAGAAGTTGAATCTTGAGTGGGATGTCGACGCCAACTTAAGGGTGGCACAATTGAATGAGTTAAATGAGTTCTGGTACCATGTGTACACAAGTTCATCCTTATACAAGGATAAGATGAAGTACCTCCATGACAAGTACATTCAAAACACAGAGTTTAAAGTAGGTGATCTTGTGTTGCTGTTCAATTCTTGATTACGGAGTTTTTGAGAAAGTTAAAGTCTAAATGGAGTGGCCCGTTTGAGGTTGTGAGTGTGACACCCCTTGGTGCATTGGACTTGAAGAATAAAAATGATGAGGTGTTTAGAATCAACGGTCACCGGGTGAAGCATTATTTGCGAAAAGTAGGTGATGGCCACGTCGTGACAGTAATTTATTTCAAATTATGGTAATCTGCATCGTGCCACGATGTTAAATCAGGCGCTTCTTGGGAGGCAGCCCATGTTTCTTTTTCTTTTTCTTTTTCTTCTTCTTTAGATAGGTCTTATTTTGTGCTAACTGGTTTTGAAGTGTACTGCAGGAATGAGTGTGCTTTACAGGGAATGTGCTTAGAAGAATTGGCTAAGTATGGAAAAAGTACGGATCGCACAATTTTGAACGCCACAGCAGAAGGGATCTGCGGCCACACAATTCTTGTGCGGACCGCATAATTCTTGTGCAGACCGCACAACTTGAGATAAAAAATTGAACTCTCTCAAGTTTGTTTGTCAGAGAAATGGCCATTTTGCGGCTACACAAGGAAATGTGCGGTCTGCACCAGAATCTGCGGTCGCACAAGGAATTCTATGAACTGCAGATCGACAAAGGGTAAATGCACATCAGGTAATAGAGTGCAGACCGCAGAATGAATTCTGCGGCCGCACTCGTCTCTTGAACTCTTGGCTCAATCCCTTAAGTATAAATAGTAGGCCTCATTCTACTGTTGAAAGTTTACAAACTTTGAGAACTTAAAACACAAGCTAAAATCTTGCATACTTGATTCACTCATCTGCCACTTAATTCAACATCTTTAATCCTTCCTTAGCACCACTTCATCATTGGTATGTTCAAATCATCTCTAGAATTTTTCAATTTTCTTAATTTAGTTTATAATTTGTTAAGTTATTTTTAGACCATTTTTCAAATTCATAACCATGTGGGATGTAATTTATATTGGGTAAACTACTAATTGCTATATGGAGGATATGTATTTGGTTGATAATGTTTAATTCCTACGACCATGTTCAAATTATGCATAAAAATCGAAACCTTAGATTCTGCCCGATGAAATTTTGAATTGTGCGGCCGCACAAGGAATTGTATGGTCCGCAGATGTGTAGGATAGAGCATTTGGTGTAACATGATTGTGCGGACCACACTTGAAATTGTGCGGTCTGCAGAAATTCAACCGCGGCCGCAGAAAAGTGTGTGCGGCCATAGATTGAGGCATTCTCTATCTTCATAGAGTTGTCATTTTTGAGTATTCATTGTGAGGCCACACTCAAAATTATGTGGACCGCACTTCAGATGTGCGATCGCACTCAAAATTGTGCGGACCATAGAATCATCATTGCGGCCGCACTTTCAAATTGTGCGGTCTGCACAAACCCATCTGCGGTCGCACTTGTAATTGGAACCACACTTCCCCACCTTGCAATATATTTTCTTCTGTAATTGTTTTCTACTCTATACTTGAACTAGAACTGACTCATGTTGCTGTGTATTATAGAAAATGGTTAGCTCACGTGGTCATGGTTAAGGCTGTACTGTGGGCCGGTCTGGGCCCGAGACCGGCCCAGGACCGCGGGCCAAACGGGCCTAATGGGCCGGTTCAAGTGGGTCTGGGCTTAAGTGGTGAAAAAGACCGCGGCGGGCCGGTTCAACACAAATAGCCCGTGAGCCCGGGACCGGCATGTGGGCTTGGGCCGGTTCAACCGGCCCCAACGGGCCAAACAACTTTTTTTTAAAAAAAATGCCCAATGGCTAGATTCTAAAATCTGACCGTTGGGCTTCAAAATTGGTCCGTTATGCACTTTAAAAAATAGTCATTTGGCCCCCAAACTTTTTATAATTACACTTTTCCCCAATTCTCAACTATAAATACACCCTCCCCCCCCATTCTTTCATTTTTACTCACAAATTCATCAATCGCTCTCTAATTTTCTTCTATAATTGTTTACTTTATTATTGCAATTTCGTGAAAAATTGTGAAGTTGGTGAATTGAAGTATTCAAGTCTTCAACGATATTCAATTTTCAAGAAGTTGTTCGTCAATTCGGTAAACTCGTTCCAACTCTTAAGTTTTAATATTATAGTTTTGTTAGTTTTATTTAGTATAATTATAATTAATATGGCATTTTCTTTGAAATTTTTTTTTGGTGGTAATGGTAAGGGAAAATCTAAAATTGGTGAATCTAGTAGTCAAGCTACTACTCTTCCCCCGGCTCCCCGACCCAGACCTGTTACCCGTCCTCCTCCACCTATTATTCTTGATAGTGATAACCCTTGTTTTCATTCGATAGTCAATTTTGCCATGATATTGCACCGGGTCAACAATTAAATGAAGAAGTTATGAATGTTCTTTATCCTAATGAAACTATCTTTGAAAATGATGAGGAAAATGATGATTTAGATGAAACGCAACCAGATTTAGATGATACACCTACTAGTCCTGTTAATAACCCAAATGATGTCCCGCCTGACCCTCCTGTAGTAACCCCTACTTTTAATAGACAACCCGCTAAACGCCCTGAAACATCTCTTGTTTGGCACTTTTTTACTCAACTAAGAGAACAAAATAAGGCTAAGTGTAAAACTTGTGGGTCTCAACTAGTTCATAAATTTACTGGAGACCTTAGCGGTACGGGTAGTTTGACTAGACACATATTGAAACACCCTAGAGATAAAGCTAGATTTTTACAAATGAAAGTTGCGCAAGAGGGGACAAGTGTAGATAGTACGATTAACCCTAGTATAGGTTCAAATCTAGTTCAACCGGGAATTAACACTGTTACCGGTGGCATTTTATATTATGATCCAAATAAAGATCGTGAAGAATTGGCAAAAATGGTTACTGTTATGTGCTTACTCTATAGTTTTCCTTCTAACCCTCATTTTGTGCAATATATTAGAATAGGTTTTAATCCTACTTATAAAGGATGGTCTCGCGCAACCGTAAAGAGCGATATTTATAAATATAAACATGAATATGAACAATATTTGCGCTATTTATTTACTCATATAGATTGTCGCATTGCTATTACTACTGATATTGGTAGAAGTGGTAATGACTGTGATTATCTAACTGTTACAAGTCATTGGATAGATGAGGAGTGGATAATGCAAAAGCGCATTATTGCTTATAGAATAATAAATTCACGCCACACTGGTAAGTTTATTACTAACACAGTTGCAGATATTTGTAGATACTTTTGCATTAGAGATAAAATTATGTTGGTTTCAATGGATAATGCTTCTAGTAATACTAACGCTATAGGGTTGCTTACAACTACACTAAATCCTGCATTTAGTAATATTTTTCATGTTAGATGTATTTGTCATATTTACCATTTAATCGTCGGTGCTGGTATGAAAGTTTAAAATGTAGAAATTGAAAAGGTTAAAATGGCTCTTAATTGGCTTTTTTATTCAAACCGTAGAAGTAGACTTAGAGACTATTTTAAAAAATATGATGAATTTGGCCTTAGAGCAAAAAAGGTTCCTAAACCTTGTCCGACTAGATGGAATTACATGTATGAAAGTTTAGTTGTTGCATATGAATATAGGAACCCAATAAGCGCAATGTATAATGCTCGTGTAAGTGATGGTGGTGATGGTGATGATGAGCACCTTACAATCAAGATTGGAGTAATGTTAAAATGCTTGTAGACTTTTTAGAACAATTTCATATTGCTACAAATGAATTATCTGGCCAATATTATCCTACTATTTCTAATTGTTTAGTTTATATTGCAGCACTTGTAGATTTATTTACTTAATTTTCAGAGGGTAGAGTAATTTATCAAGAAGCTATTAATTCTATGAAAGCTAAGTTTAAAAAATATTTTTTCCCTATCCCCCCTATTTTTGGTGTTGCTGCATTGTTAAATCCTACAATGAAATTAGGAGGTCCTCACTTTTGGTATTCAAAAATTTATAACGCTTTATCACTTTCAGCTGAGGAATTTGCTACACTTGGAGATGCAAAAGCCTCAATTAAAATAAATTCTCAAACAATTTATAATGCTTATCAACTTGTCTTAGACCAAGCTAGACCAAATGTTCCAACTCCCACTTCGTCTAGTTCGCAAGCATCTAAAAGAACTGCGGGCCTAAAAGCCCTTAGTTCTTGGACGGAGTTCAGGGGTTCTCAAGGGGATAATTTTGGTGATAGTTTACAACTAAATGAGCTTCAAGTTTATTTGTTACAGGGACTTGAATCAGAGAATCCCGACGGTTCCTTCGATGTTTTGGAATGGTGGAAAAACAAACAAAAATACTACCCGATTCTTTCAAGGATAGCTCGAGATATTTTAAGTGTTCAAGCTTCAACAATGGCATCAGATAGCGCATTCAGTCAAGCGAGACTTCAAATCGGTGATCATAGAGCGTCTATGAGGGAGAGCTTGGAAAAATCAGTACTCTTCAGAGATTGGATCCGTTCGGAAAGAAGAAATTTTGGACTTGCAGAATCACAACCGGACATAGATGAAGCTTATGAAGAAATGCTAGTGGAACTTGCGCAGGATGTTGCTTCGCTCGGAAGTGGTGATGAACAAGCTTCTTTTCTACCACCACCAACGTAAATTCCTCCGGACCTTGAAGGATTTATGATATTTGTTAGAGATAATACATAGACTAATATGTAACTTGTATTTTGGCACATCTTCCTTAGTTTTTTTTCCTTTTAATGGTGGTATTAGTACCTTGTTGTGCTCATTTCATTGGGGGGAGGAAGACTAAGAAAGATATTGCCATTCTTTGTTAATGTCGTAATAGTAAAATATATAAGACATTCCCTTGAATTTTTCTTTGCAATTTATTTTGTGTTTAAATTTGATATAGTATATATATTATATATCTAATACATATAAACTATATATATATAAGGAAATACATACTATACATACTATATATACTATATATATTTATATAGCTATATATAAGCAATTTATACTAGTATATACATATATAGTTTACAAGAAAGTGTCTTAGATAAAAAAAATTAAAAACAAATAGCCTATATATATATATCTATATATATATACATACATACACATATATATATACAGCACTATATATATCTCTAATACATATAAACTATATATATATATCTAATACATATAAACTATATATATATATAAGGCAATATATATTATATAAGGCAATATATAATTATATATACACATAATACACCCTTATATATTCATACTATACATACTATATATACTATATATATTTATATAGTTATATTTAAGCAATTTATACTAGTATATACATATATAGTTTACAAGAAAGTGTCTTAGATAAAAAAAAATTAAAACAATAGCCTATATGTGTGTGTGTGTGTGTGTATGTGTGTGTGTGTATGTATGTATATATATATATATATACACATATATATAAGGCACTATATATATCTCTAATACATATAAACTATATATATATATATATATATATATATATATACATACATACATATATATAAGGCAATATATATTACATAAGGCAATATATAATTATATATACACATAATACACCTTTATATATACATACTATATATGTTTATATAGTTATATATAAGCAATTTATACTAGTATATACATATATAGTTTACAAGAAAGTGCCTTAGATAAAAAAAAAAATTAAAAAATGGCCCGAAACGAAAAAAGCCCGTTAGGCCCGCGGGCCCGGCCCATTTAGCCCGGGACCATGTGGGCTTAGGACCACCGTGGGCCGGTTCCACACATTGGGACCATTTGGCCCGGGACCGCCTCAGCCCGGCCCGCTTCAAGCCCAGACCCGTTTGGCCCTGGCCCGGACCACAATACAGCCCTAGTCGTGGTGACACATCAAAGGGGAGAGGTGAACCCTCCCTAGGTCGAGGCAACAACACTTTACCACTCGCATTACAAAAAGTTATATCCCAGAAGGTGACAGCCGGGAGAGATAGAGTTGAGCCCACTGAATCAAGTTCATATGTCCCGTCTAAGGAAGCATCGGAGGGCGGATCTGTGCAAGAGTAGCCTGATATCAACTCCGAGATGAGTCCTCCACCTCAGAGAGCACTTCCGAGGGTTCGTAAGGTGATAGTTAGGATTTAGGACCCTCATCTTCACATGCCCCCGATGCACCAACTACTACAGTTGATGAGGATGATATTACGGATGATGGACGAGGGGGTGATACCAAAGTTGTTGGCCTTGAGAGGTCGAAGAAGAAATAAGTTTGGGAAGATAGGTTCTTTAGCTTGACTACATTCAACAGATTACGAGAGTGGTGGCCGTAGAGATCGCTCACTCTTGAGCATAAGTTTTTATTGAAAGATTTGGATAGATACAACCCGGCAGTGTCGAGGCAAAAGAAAAGGGTGGACATGGTTCACCCAAAGTGTGGTAGATACCAAAGAGCACTTGGTCCGGGATTTTTACGCCAATGTGGCACATATAAATAAGGGGACCAAGGTGATGAAGGCAAGAAATTTGAAAGTGAGATTCGATCAGAGCACCCTGAACGCATATTTGGGGTTTGAGGATATGGAGCCAGTGAAATACCTGGAGAAGTTTGCACTGGGTGATGTAGCTCGCCCTTTGCTAGCTGAGATTCTGGCAGCTCCGAGACCACCACCACCATGGATCACAGCAGGGGTTCCTAATCAGCAGAACACCGTCAATTTTGAAGCAAAGGGTTGGCAGATGTTTGTGTGTAGCAGACTAGACCCATACCAAAATGAAACCAATCTCCCAATCTCGCGGGCAGTTCTAGTTGCTTCTATCATGGCCTGGTACCCAATCAATGTGGATGTCATGATGTCGGCCAACATGTCTCTAGTTGGAAGGCAAGGTGACAGCTCCTACCCGTATCCCAACACTATCACAGAATACCTTACGGATACGGGGGTGGAGTCGAAGAGTTTTGACACGAAGGTTCGGGCAAAGAAGCCCTTCACTTGGTACTCTTTGAAGGACTCGAGGAACCCGAAGAATAAGGGTCAGCCAACTACTATCGTAGGCCAGTATGATAAGCCTTCGGTGGTAGCTGCAGCTTCATCTGACATGCCTTCCACTTCAGCAGGGTCTTCCACCAGTACAGATGTCATGCCTCCACCTCCATCTTCAGGGTTTTCAGAATCAGTTCCTTCCACTTCTACTTTGAGGATGGTGCCTATGCCTGCTCATTAACTCTTTGCGCTGCGAGTCTCCCAGACACTGGCGAGCCTCAACAACTAGATGCAGACAGCTACTACAAAGCTGTCTGACTTATTGATCTTGCCCAAACTCATACCAAAATTAGGTAGTAAGGCGGTCGAAGCAATAATAAACCTAACACAAGTCGGGATCGAATCTACAGGGAGCTAGAATTTGGATTAGGTATATAAATAGAGTAAATGTATGATGTGCCTCAGATTGCACTTCCACATATTCATTGGTCGTTTCTATTTCTACTTTTAGCTAATTATTGCAACTAATAAACTAGAAGACAATGTTTTTGGTTTTGAGTATTTTTCAAATGATAAAGGAATCTAGGGTCGTGACTTTCACTTAGGTGGCTACCTAACGGGTTGTAAACTAAAGGGCAAGTTTGATTTATTGGGTTCGTAATATAGCAATCACATGTAATTGCTCACTCTATACCTCTCGGTAGTTTGAGTGATTTTGCCCAATTTGATTTTCTCAAGCCCAAATGGATATTGCACAAATCAAGTGATATATGCTCAAGTCGGGTCTTACTATCTCTAGATTTGACCCTTTAATTGGGGCTATCAATTTCTTAAATTCACCCCAATTGTTTGCTAGCCAAGTTTTCCTAAACCTTGTCTCTCTTTCTCAAGCAAAGACTAGGTCAAATAGGCATGAATCAATGTTTGCAACCATTAATTCTGGAATTTAAGCATAAACAAGGCTAGATATCATTAACCCAAACACAAACAAGCCCTAAAATTAAATACCCATTAAGTACTCACACCAGGGTTGAGCCACAACCCTAGCTAAAAATTTAGCTACTCATGAAAAATGAAGAAATGCAAGAAGAAATTAAGATAGATTACATAATAATTAATTAAACAAAGAAAAACTAATGTTAAGAAGTCAATATAGTACAAAATTACTCAAAGAAGTAAAGAAAACCGCTCAGGTGCACCTCTGGAAACTAAACTTAACCTAAAAACGGCAAAAAGTTCTATTTATACTAAGCTAAAAATATCTGACAAATATTCCCTTGCAAAGGTTGTGCGGCCACATAATTCTGGTGCAGTTCGCACGATGGGCTTCTACGGCTGCACAATTATCGTGCGGTCCGCAGTATTGAGAATTTGGGCTTGAAACTTTATGCTTCTGCGGTCCGCATAAAATTGGGTGCAGTCGCACTTAGGATTATGCGGCCGCACAAAAGTGATGCAGTCCGCACTCCTTTACTGTCCAGCTCTCTGAATCTTCAATCCTGCGGTCTGCATAGTAATGGGTGCGACCGCACTTGATCTCCTGCAGCCGCACAATTTCAGTGCGGTTCGCACTCCCTGAGCTGGACAAAAACCACTCTCTAAATCTTCATTCTGCGGCCGCACTAGAATTGTGCGGGCTGCACTAGAATTGTGCGGTCCGCACTGCTGCTCTTTTGTCGTGTTTTGGTTCTTGTTCACTTTAGACTCCTTTATGAGTTGATTTTGACTTCTTTGGCTCATTTCCCAATATTCCTGCAAGTAAGCACATTTTATTAGTTTTCGGGAATACCTTTAAGCATTTTTTTAGCTAAAACGCAAGTAAAAGAGAGCAATTAAGCGGTCAAAATCTCTACTTATTATTTCCCCCAAACTTAAGCTTTTGCTTGTACTCAAGCAAATAAGGCAATTCCCACCTTCACTAGAAAAAGGGATATTTCATCTAGCTTAATGTGAATCAATTACACATCAATTGGGACCAACAATTACCCATAACACATATGAATTATCAATAACACGATGATATGACTTTTTGAGTACCATAGTTCTAGTGTGACTCTAGAGTATCAAGAGTTGACTCTATACATCAAGAAAGCTCGCTCTTTCATTTAGGTCATTATGGATCCCAAACTCCTCCTCCTATACTCTCCATTAGCAACTCTCACTTTAGAATGTAGCACTCAAAGCATGGATTGTGAAAAGTTCATTCATCTCTCTCAAAAGAATGTCACGAGTCCGTCTTTAAGTACCATAAGCTTGCCTCTCATGTAAATTACCACTAATGTAAGCTCACTCGACTTGAAATCATGTAGGGCTTTTGCGGGATGTAATGAAGGCTTTTGGATCAAGGTAGGACTTGCTGGAATAGAATGGTTTCATTTTTCCTTAAGCACTCCTTTTTCTCTTTTCGGCTCATACTTTCTCGACTCTTTGAGTCATTTTCTTCTTCCTCGAGGGAATTAGAGAGATGTAACGTCACCCTTTCTTGAGCATGACATTCATTTTTCTCCTTTTTTATTTACTTCAGCCTTTCCTCCTTATTTTCTTTTGATTCCCTTCAACTCTTCACTTTATTCACTTTCTTTTGGCATTTTTGTTTTTGTTCTTTCTTTCTTTTCTTTGCCTTCCCTTTTCTTCATTTCTTTCTCTTCTTTCATCACTTTCAAACTCTTCTTCTCTCCCCCAAACTTATGTTTTTGCCAATTGTTTCTCAAGAATGCTAAGGAAAGATCAGGTGCCAAGATAGGGTCAGTACAAAACGGATGAAGGCTTATAACGTGGTTATTAAAAGAAAAAGGGCTTCGGCTCAAAGGGGTTGACTAGGGATATCACACTGGTAGGCTATGGAAGATTTCAAATTTCAAATTGGATCAAGAAGAGCCTACGATCATTTCTCAAGCCAAGCTACACTTAGAATTTCGCCTAGATAAACATTTGGGGCAAGTTCTAGACCATTAGTACGGGTATTTGGACTTGCAACTAAACATCTCACCTCTCATGCTTTTGGATTGCTAAAGAGAACAGAGTCGAGGGCCCACAACAACCCTAGCAAAGATTGAGAACCGAAAATGACTCGATTTGAACCACTCGATGACTGCTTAAGTCAACACAAGAGTCAAAAAAAGTCATAACTAGAGCTATTTTTTACCAACAAATTGTTTTTAACTATATGATCATAGGTAAATGTGTTGGTACCAAGTGAAGCATGCATGAGACTCCTTTTATTCATTACTACTATATTTACCAAAACATAAAAAAAGACGGACTCAATCCCTTAAGAAGGTGGTCACGTCATCCTTCGTTAGGAAGAGCCACCCGGTTCACACATAATCCACCTTTGGAAAGAATCGTGGCATTAAAAAAATCAAAGGCTTATTATTCACTCAAAACGTAAAAAAGAAGCTAGTAAATTAAAAAAAGCTACTAAAGTAAACGAGAATTTATACTACTAAGGAAAAGCAAACTAAAGATGCTATGAAATAAACTACAGAAAGCGAGATAAATGAATATACAAATCGAAAGAATATATACATACCAAAAGGAAAATAGTATCAGAGTTATTACAGCCCAAATGTCAAATACTCAAAATAGACCACCCCCCAAATGAAAAATAAGCATTGTCCCCAATGCTTAACAAAAATAAGAACAGGGAAAGTGTAGAGAGTTAAGAGCCCTATGTGGTCTCAGTATGCATAGGATCATCAGCAATCTCAGCCTCAAGTTGTATCTCATCATCACCCGGCTGAGGGACAACTGGGTTGTTGAACATCTGGATCATCTCCTAAGAACTGTGGGAAGTGGCAACCAGCTCATCAAACTGGCCAGTTGTTGCCTCTGGTGCTGCATGTGCTGATGGGACTGCCTGTGCTATTGAGGGTGTTGTCTCCATGAGCATGTCCAATGTAGATCACACGCATATGTAATCTTCTCAATCTCTTTTCTCAGCTTCTCCACTGACTTCTTTGATGCCTGAGATCTCCGCATCTTCTTGACCTATTTGCCCAAATCCTCAATAACTTTCCCTTGTGCCTCCACTTTATCCATAATAATCTTTTGGTTAGCCATAATCTTCTCCAATGCTTCCTCCACTGACGGAGGTACCTATGGCTCTGCTGGGATTGATGAGGCTGAGGACTGTGCTGCAACAGTACTGGATATATCAGTCAGCTTTGTAGTAACTGTCTGTATCCAGTTGTTGAGACTCGCCAATGTTTGGGAGAATCGTAGTGCACTCTGAGGATAGGTGGGGGAAGCTAGCACTAGCAATGGTACTGATAGTCTAGCAGAAGCAGGTGGTCTGGCAGACGAAGATGGTGGCATGGCTGCTGTCCCGGTGGAAGTACCGGATGCTGTAGAAGGCTCGGCAGCTAAATCAGTAACCACTAATGCTGGATCTTCAGACTGGCTAGTGGAGGTAGTAGTTTTTCCCTTGAATTTAGGGTTTTCAGCTCCCTAAAGGTGGCACTAGGAGAAAGGCCTCTTGGCCTTCACCTTGGTGTTATAATGCTTCAGATCCACCCCTTGATCCTTAAAGTATTTGGTGAGGAAGTTCGGGTACGGATAGGATCTTTCACCCTTCTGGACAACTAAAGTGATGTTGGTGGACATGATGACGCTAACATTTATCGGATACCCTACCATAATTGAAGCCATCAAGACTGCACGGGGACTTGGGAGCATGTTTTCATTGAGGCATGGGTTAATGCGATTACACATAAATGTTTTCCACCCTTTTGCTTCAAAGTGTTGGGTGGCCCGAAAAATTAGAACCCCTGCTGTGAGCCACGGAGGTGTTGACCCTGGGATTGCCAGAATCTCAGCTAGCCACGGGCGAGCTTCATCACCCATAGCTAGTTTCTCCAAATACTACACTGCTTTCACTTCTTCAAACCCTACATATGTGATTAGTGCACAAGAGTCAAAGTGGATCTTCAGATTCTGCACTTTTGTCACCTTCGTTCCCTGTTTGATGTGAGCAACATTTGTGTAGAACTCCTTGATCAGGTATTCATTTGCATCTAGGACTTTATTGGTGAACCAGCTCCAACCTTTACGCTATTGGAATTGCCTAAAAACATTGGGGTTGTGCTTGTGCAGGTCTTTCATTAAGAATTGTCGCTCAAAAATGAGTGACCTCTGTGGCCACCATTCCCTAAACTTGGTGAAGGCATTGGCACTAAAAATCTGTCCTCTCATATCTCTGACCTCCGTGATCTTTGCAACCCTAGCACTGCAGTATCTCCCCTTCTCCCATCATCTAGAATATCATCATCATCTAAGTTTATTGGAGCAGGGGGAGCAGGTGAGAAAGAGGGCTCAAAGTCTTGGTTGCCCTCTTCCGAACCTTCAGATGAACTAGCAGATGAAGAAGACTCATAACCAAGATGAATTTCCCAGGGAATTGTTATCTTTGTTGTGATTGGGCATCCGGCTATGCTTGCACGGAGTTACCCTCAGAAGCTTCCCCGGATGGGACATACTCACTGGTCTCCGAGGTATTAGGGGCTCTATTTGTTGTTGCTTTCTTGCTTATAACCTTTGGATTGCTAGAGAGAGATTGATTTTTCCTTGACCCCGACCTCGGGAGGGTTCTGCCCTCTCTTTTAACATAACTCTTTTGCCTCGGGAGTGAACCACTGTCTGCAACACATAAGAACTAGAAATCAGTTACAATTGAAGTTCACAATGCATGCTTAACATGATTGGAAGTTGCAGAAGAAACATTCTCAAAAGGGTAGTGAGGACCGCACAAAAGGGAGTAAGACTGTAGACTGCCCATTGCGGACCGCATAAAAATGAGTGTGGTCGCAGACTGCCCATTGCGGATCACACAAAAATGAGTGCGACCGTAGAGCCCCCAAGCTCAGACTACTGGGGTCTCTAAAGTTCATCACTGTGGACCGCACAAAAATGAGTGTGGCCGCACAAGTCCATTGCGGACCGTACAATTTTGAGTGCGGCCGCATAATTCAAGCTCACCGTTTTCCTAAATCAAAGGGCTACGGATCGTACAAAAATGTGTGCGGCTGCATAACCTCTACTGCGGACCGCACAAAAATGGTTGCGACCGCATAATTCAAAATCCATAGGCACTGTAACTAGGGTTCATGCGATCTTTACAAAATGTAGGCATGGTTTTAGAAATCAAACAACATTAGCTACTTACCCAGACCCAATTAACGATCAATAATCTACCCACATGATTCTAAGCAAAAATAACTAAACATTGACATTTTTAGGCATGTAAGCAACCCTAAATCAAAGAACAAAAGCTAACAAAAGATGAAGAATCTAATGAAGAAATTAGCATACCAATTATGAAGATGTAGGTGATGAAATAAGGGAATAATTTGAGAGCAATGGGGAAATTTTACTGTGCAAGCTTAGTCTTCAGGGCTCAGATGATCGAAAAGTGTAAAAAGAGAAGGAAAGCCCTATTTATATTGATACCCGTGGGACCCAGATTTTGACCTGAGTGCGGCCGTATAATTTTGATGCGGACCGCACTCTTTACCTGCCCTTGAGATGACTAGTTGCGGATCGCACAAAAATGAGTGCGGTCGCAGCATCAGTACGGACCACACAAAAATATGTGCGGCCGCAATTCCTTAAGCAATTTTGACAGGCCAATTTCAGAGACTATACACTTTGACACTAAGCCAAATTTTTCATGCACAGACCCTGCAATGCACACCCATTCCTGCATACACTTCAAAACTGGGTAGCACAAAACCAAGCCTATCTAAAAGAAGGAAAATAAAAGAAAGAAAAAGACATGGATTGCCTCCCAAGAAGCGCTTGATTTAATGTCGCGACACGATGTAAATTACCAATCACTTGAAATGAGGAACTGCCACAATGTGGTCATCATCAACCTTGCCAAGATAATGTTTAACACGGTGCCCATTTACTCTAAAAACCTTATCATTCTTATTTTTCAAATCTAGCGCACCAAATGGGGTTACATTCACTATTTCAAAGGGCCCACTCCATTTTGATTTTAACTTGCCCCAAAACAACCTTAACCGGGAATTGAACAATAGCACCGGATCACCTTCTTTGAACTCCTTATTGTGGATATGCTTGTCATGGAGGTACTTCATCTTCTTCTTGTAAAGGGATGAACTTGTGTAGGCATGATACCGAAGTTCATCAAGCTTATTCAAATGTGCCACTCTTAGGTTTGCAGTGACATCCCACTCAAAGTTCAAGTTTTTTAACGCCCACATGGGCTTATGCTCAAGTTCTACCAAAAGATGACACGCCTTCCCAAACAACAATCGATATGGAGACATCCCAATCGGTATCTTGTAGGCCGTCCTATAAGCCCAAAGAGCATCATCAAGTTTTCTTGACCAATCTGTTCAGTTGGCATTCACAGTCTTTGACAAAATACTCTTAATCTCCCGGTTAAAGACTTCAGCCTGTCTACTTGCTTGAGGATGGTAGGAGGTTGAGACTTTATGAGTAACACCATTCTTGGTGAGTAAGGTATCAAAACTCGGTTGCAAAAATGCGAACCCCCATCACTAATAATGGCCCTCGGAGTACCAAACCTTGTGAAGATGTTCTTTTTCGAGAATTCCACCACACTCTGAGCTGCATTGTTGGGTAAAGCCACTGCTTCAACCTATTTTGACACATAGTCCATAGCTACCAAAATTTAAGTGTTCCTACAAGAGCTCACGAATGGTCCCATGAAATCAATACCCTAAACATCAAAGATATCAATCTCTAAAATGGTGGTAAAGGGCATCCCATTCTTCTTAGAAATCCCACCGTCCCTTTGGCATTCATCACAACTCTTGACAAGCTCACTAGCATCCTTGTAGAGGGTAGGCCAATATAATCCACAAGTCAAAACCTTTGTAGCCATTCTAGCTCCACCATGGTGACCACTATACGGTGAAGAGTGGCAAGCCTCAAGAATTCCCATTTGTTCTTCTCCGGCACACATCGCTGGATCACACCATCGGTATATATTCGGAAAAGATGTGGCTCATCCAAATAATAATCCAAGCAATCCCGTTTGAGCTTCTTCCTTTGGTTTGAAGATAACTCATTCGGTACAATACTGCTCACAAGATAATTGGCTAAATCGGTGAACCATGGCATCCAGGTCATTGAAACGAATAGGAGTTGCTCGTTGGAAATGAATCATTGATTTCAAGGCCGTCATATGGCCTCCCTTCCTCCTCCAAATGGGACAAGTGGTCAGCCACTTGATTCTCACTACCCTTGCGGTCTTGAATTTCTAGATCAAACTCTTGCAAAAGAAGCACCCACCACATCGACCTTGCCTTAGAATCTTTCTTGCTCATCAAATACCAAAGCGCTGCATAGTCGGTGTGAACAATCACCTTAGTACCCATCAAATATGGCCGGAATTTCTCCATGGTAAAACAATAGCAAGTAGCTCCTTTTCTATCACTATGTAGTTTACTTGGGCATCATTTATGGTCTTGATAGCATAGTAGACTAGATGAAAGATTTTGTTGATTCTTTGCCCCAACACCACTCCAACCGCAACATCACTAGCATCACACATGAGCTTAAAAGGCAAGCTCCAATCCGATGCGATGATAATAGGAGCAGTAGTCAACTTGAACTTAAGCAACTCGAATGCCTTCATACAATCTTCATTAAAATGGAACTTGGCATCCTTCTCCAAAAGTTTGCACAACGGGTTCACCACCTTGGAAAAGTCCTTGATGAATTGGCGTTAGATACCCACATGATCCAAGAAGCTCCTCACTCCCTTCACGGATGTGGGGGAGGGAGTTTGGAGATCACCTCAATTTTGGATTGGTCAACCTCAATACCATGTTTTGAAATTTTATGGCCGAGGACAATGCCTTCCTCGACCATAAAGTGACACTTCTTCCAATTCAACACCAAATTTGTCTCCTCACATCTAGCCAATACCCTATCCAAATTGTTCAAACAATCTTCAAACGAATTTCCAACCATAGAAAAATCATCCATAAAGACCTCAAGAATGTCCTCTACCATGTCGGTGAAGATAGCCATCATACACCGTTGAAAAGTCATTGGTGCATTACACAACCCAAAAGGCATCTGTGAGAATGCGAAAGTACCATAGGGACAAGTGAAAGTGGTTTTCTCTTGGTCCTTAGAAGCAATAAGGATTTGGTTATAACCAGAGTATCCATCAAGAAAGCAATAAAAAGCACGCCCGACCAACCTATCAAGCATTTGGTCAAGAAATAGAAGTGGGAAATGATCTTTCCGAGTAACTTTGTTGAGCTTCCTATAGTCCATGCACACTCTCCACCCGGTGACAGTTCTTTTTGGGATCAATTCATTCTTGTCATTTGTTACCATAGTCATGCCCCCTTTCTTTGGACACATTGCACCAGAGAGGTCCACGAGCTATTGGAAATGGGGTACACAACCCTGCCATCTAACTACTTGATTATATCCTTCTTCACCACCTCTTGCATTGCTTCATTCAATCTTCTTTGATGTTCAACGAAGGGTTTGGCACCCTCCTCCAAAATAATTTTGTGCATGCAAAAGGCGGGGCTTATGCCTCGGATATCTGCCAAAGTCCAACCGATTGTTGTTTTCCTCCTTTGTAGCACCTCCAATGTGGACTCTACTTGCGGGGGTAATGGCTTTAACTCCAAGGTAGGAGGCTCCTCGATTGAGGGCTTTTTTGGAGGAGTCTTCTGGTTTTCAAGATCCAAAGATAGCTTTCGGGGCTCATAAATGTACGACCCCATGCCATGCAATGCATTTACACACTCCACATAGCCATCACTCTCCTCATCATCATCTAGGTTAAGCAAAACGACTTCCAATTTGTCCTCAATATCATTGTTGCACTAGTATCATCAACCATAACGTCGGTCAACAAATCCACAAATGAACAAACTTCATTACTATTCGGTTGCCTCATTGATTTGCACACATGGAAGACCATCTTTTCGTCACCCACCCAGAAAGTGAGTTCACCAGCCTCCACATCAAAAAGAGTCTTCCCCGTATCAAGGTAAGGTCTACCCAAAATGATAGGCACCTCATAGTCCACTTCACAATCAAGGATAACGAAATCTGCTGGGAGGATGAACTTGTCAACTCTAACCAATGTTGATATCCAATTTTTCCCCATATATTTTTAATACATATATATACTTTCAAAATAGCACATATGCAATTATAAGCATGCATAAGCATGTTTATAATTTTTCTATAATTTTAAAGACTATAAATCAATTTATTTCTTCTCTTTTATTTATAAAATATCCACTAATTATCCTTCAAATTATTTTTTGTGATTATTTGGTCATTTAAAATCATTATTTATGCCATCATAATTGTTAAAAAATTTTAGTGCATTTTTATAATTGCATTTATATTTTTAGGCTAAATTGCATATCTTTGCAATAATAGCCCATTTAATAATAACATTTGATGCATAAAATAGTTTTTTATATTTTTAAAGTGTTAAATAACTATTTTTAATCATTTTAGTACACGAAAATATTTTTTGGAAATCATTTATTATTTTTATAAAAAAATATAACTATTAAAAGTGGCTATTTAATATCTAGCCTATTTTATTTTCAATTTCAACCTCAATTTAACCAAATTACCAACCCAATCCCCAATTAAATTACCCAGCCCAAACCCTAAAGACCCAATCCAGCCCCAATACCCTTTAATCTCGGCCGTTGATCATAAAGATCAACGGCCACAAACGACTCTTCCTAAAATAAACTCAAAAGACCCCCACAAACCCTATCATTCTACACTACCCGTCGCCCTGAAACCCCTTTCTACTCTCAAACCCAATCCTAATCAAACCTCACTGACCCTCATCCATGGCTGTCTACGATGATCTCTCACCACCCCTAGCCCTAATGGCTCCCCCCATGACTGGATTCTTGTTGTCTTGAGGTCCTCAAGGGCCCAGTGGCTTTTCACTCACCACCTATGGCCTGTTCTCGTCGTTCTCAGGCCACCATGGCCCGATTGACTAAGATCTTCATATTTCTCGGCTAAACCTATGAGTTTCTAAGCCAGTCTCTCTATTTCTGGATTATTTTCTAGAAAACCCTAACCTCTTCTCTTGTACCTCATAGATCTGTAACAACTCTGAGGTTTTCCTGAGCTGTTTTCGTTTGTTTTATGAAAAACCTTTTGATTTCTCAGAGTGTCGCTTTATTTTCCCATTAGGGTTTTTGGAACTTTTTCTTCAAAAACATATTTCTGGTCTTTTTAATGTTGTTCTCTGATTCTCATGTGTTTGAACGACTTTTTGTTAAAATTGCTTTTTAATCCTAATTTGTTATGTTAAAACTCCAGTTTTAACACTATGTTATAATCCTGAGTTCATTCTTGCTTGTCGATTCTACTATGTGTGTGTTCGAAGCCCATGAATATGTTTCGATTAGTGATTTTTACCCCAATAATGTCTTACTGGGGTCTGATTTGTCTCTTTCTAGCTATACTCAGTACTTGTTATTCATGGAAGTTTATAATGTTTCCCTTAGTATCAGTGCTATTTTCTGATTCTTTTAATCCCTGATTTCCTGGGATGATACTCTTTACTGATTTCCGGCTACTTGTCCTGTTTTCACAACCTTTAAAATATTTTCTTACCTTGTTATGTGATTGACTGCCTTATTGCTTGATTCTTACTGTTATTTCCTTAATTATAACTCTATGTATCTACCCCTAATTTCTTATTCTGTACTCAGGTCTTTTGAACTCTTTCCTTATTTGGTACCTGTTCTTTACCATTTGAAATGACTCCCTTAATTAAGGGAAGACTTGGACTGATTTTACTTTAATTGATTCCGAGTTCTCCAATTACTAATCAATTTGATTCTTACCTTATTTGCCTAGCTTTCAAACTATTATACATATATTCTTTCTTCTACTCTCAGTAGACAGAACATTAGTTCACAAAAAAGCACACTTACACTCTACAAGTTCTCTTTCTCTTCTGCTATCTGTGATACTTGCTAATCTAGCCGGCTGAAAGCCAAGGATAGATATTGGAACTTCATTTGCTTTATATTATGCACCCTTTTCTTCAACTGCTATGTCTCTAGTTAAGTTTTGGAATCTGCACTAGTTCATCAATTATGAGTTCAACTTGTATTCCTGCCTACTTCTTTGCTCAGCATGTCTAAAGTCTGCATGTTCAATATATTCTTTATATTCTTCACTCTTTCTTCCTTACTTCTTTGCCTAGCATGTCTAAAATTCTGTCTTATTCAGCATATGCACTCTATATTGGCTGACTATATATTTCCTCTATACCCTATCCATGTACCCCAATGTGACTCTTATGTGCCCCAATCCCTTTATCCCTATGTGAGGTCTGTTTGTTAAGTGTTTTCTGAATCTGGATGTTTTTTATGACCAATTGATTGCCTGTTGTTTGGTACTCTACTAAAACTATCTTTTACCACAGAACTAGTTCCTGTTTCTGAAAAATCTCTTTTACTTCTAAAGTCATCTCTGTACTATTTTCAAAACCTTTTCAAAACTATATTAAGCACTCTCATTTCACTCTTAAACTACAAGGTTTTTCCCCCTATTGTGTGTACTGCTTTGAGATCCTTGAGATCTCTCTGACTCTGGCATGTCAGAGCTGGTCTTTCCACACTGCACCTAAATAAGTTATGGTTTGAAAAAAGGTCTAGGTGTGAGCACTGCCCAGGATCCTTGAGGTCCTTAGGGAACTCCAACGCACCTAGACACGAAATTGGATATGGAACTTTGGCATTTGAGGCTATTGGAGGCTTGGGAAGTCACTTGGGCCTACTACGGCCCACTATAGATTAACTCATGTTTATTTATGTATTTTTATTTAATTCATTAGTTTATAATAATTATTGTAAACAACATTCGGGTGATTAGTAAAAGGGTGGATAGTTATATATCTGTTGGGTAAATTGGGTAGATATCATGCCTATAGAGTTGTGTTAATTCAATGTGTTTGTCATGTTTGCTTTCCTTCAAAAATATTAGAAACCATGCCTATAGGATCTAAATGGCTTTAATAGAGATCATGCCTATAGGGTTAAAATCAGCTTTATAATTAGATATCATAGAGTGTAAAGTAATTGAAGTTCAGTTTTCATTACAGCATGTATCCAAATTCGCCTCCCTGGAAATCATGCCTATAAGTTCAAAGTCAGCTTTTAATACTTAGTTACCATGCCTATAGGAATTAAAATCGCCTCTAATAGAAATCATGCCTATAAAACTTAAAACCAGTTTAGTTAAATAAATCAGTTCAAATTCATGTTTATATATTCTGAATGGGCTTAATTAATTAGTCTGTCGCTTCTTTAATAAATTTTCAAATGATGTCTTAAATTAATATTACTAGAAAGCATGCCTATAGGATCTCAAGTTGTCGTTTAAAAAAAATTGTTTTACTGTTTTATTGCATTCCTAATCAATACAGATATCATGCTCATAGGACATCACTATTATGCCTAGGCAAGCCTGTAGGGCGATTAAAAATCTGTGACTATAAAATTGCGCTTTAAAACTGCTCGTATTCACAGGTCTAAAATCAGGTCTTTGGCACTTCAGTCCTAATTCAATGTCGTATACTCCCTGCTCACCTAGATATCATGTTCTAGGGTTTTCTCTTAAATACTTGACTGTTGTTTTGAAGACGTGCACTTACTTGTTATATTTGTGGAGGTGACTATGCGCCAGTAATTTGTTCTCTTTAAATGCATTTCTACTTGTTTTTTATTGACGCCTAGACTTTTATCCTTTAAACCTTAGGAAGTTCTAGAATTACCAAATTAGAGGTCCTAAATATCTCCAGGGCCACGAGGAAGGGACGGGTGGTACGCGCATAGGACATTTTTAAGTTACTAGAACGCTTTAGGCTATGACCAAGGGGAGGGAATTGGGTATTAAGGATATGATGACTATGCGCTAATGTCACGTGTAGTCCCTCATTGAGGAGTGTTTACCGGGCATTGTGTGGGGTGATCCTATAGGCTAACCAACCTAGGACCCCTCCTTTCCCAATTCCCGTTGTTTAAATAAATTAACTTTCCTTTATATATGTGCAACTTGTTCAAACCTTTTCTTTATTCCATTACTTGAATCATATATATGCTTAGAATGTCTTTACTTGCAAGTACGTGTTAAAGCTGTTTATTTGTTTAAATGACTAATTTACATAGTTTAAGTTCGGCAGGGACCCACCGTTGTGGACCAAGAGGGGTGCCTAACACCTTCCCCTCACGGTTATTTCGAGCCCTTACCCTAAATCTCTGGTAATGCAAACTAGTCTAAGAGGTAATTGCACTAGGTGCCCTAACGCACCATAATCCGTTAGGTGGCGACTCTTCAAACACCCAATTCCCAAAAGGAAATGAGTTATTACCACCATGAATGTCGAAACCCGAACTTTTTTTGCAGAGGAAAAAAGGGGCGCGACAGCATGGCAACTTTGTTGGGGATATTTTTAGGCACTTACCATAACAAACTTATCTTTTGTGAATTAGTCCAAGCATGCTCTATCCCAAGTTCCTTTCCCTTTATTTGAATTTAACTGTCTATTTTCAACCATTTATGATTCTTTTATTCCTGAAATTGACTTGTCTCCTTGTTTTCTTTTTCCGTAACTGTCTTTAAATTATTAAATACCGCATTTATCATTTTCTTACATGCAAATACTTGACAACATGTTATTTACTGCTGCATAAATCATACTCTACTCATGCGTAATTAATACCATGGCAACTCTTGATGAGTGTTT
Organism: Nicotiana sylvestris; assembly: GCF_000393655.2. Lineage (NCBI taxonomy): Eukaryota > Viridiplantae > Streptophyta > Magnoliopsida > Solanales > Solanaceae > Nicotiana > Nicotiana sylvestris. The sequence goes on from NC_091063.1 coordinate 150,179,898, forward strand.
GTGCTCTTCCTATATTATCACCCTTTAAATGCGGAAAGGCGTATTTGCAGTAAAACTAGTCGATCAGCGGTGTGTTCGATGGTTCTGTGCCTTTCCCCCTTAAGTTGCCCGCTTGAGGGTCCCAGTCTAGACCTCTATAGCAGCCTTACTCTGGTTAATTGTACATGTATCATGGTCAAACCTAGCCGGGTTAATATGTTGTCTACATAATAACCCTTTAAGACAAGCCTTGTCCAAAAGTCCATTAGGTTTTTCATAATCCCAACAGATGTAACCACGATTATGTGCATTAATTTGGAGAAATAAGTGCCAATATGCTAATTATTACTGTATAAATAGACAAACCTAGAGGGGGGAAAGGCCTAACTCTCTTTGTTTTGCAAAAAATGAGACACGAGGTCCCCAGATTCGGTATGGTTAGCACACCCTCACTCTTTCTAGACTAGTGGAGGGATCTTCCTTCATGTGACCAAAATCACGTGCAACTAGTCTTAGGAAACTTGCCTTCTCTGATGGATCTTCAACTCAACAAAATGCTGATCGAGGCTGCAACTATGTTTTGGGACAAGGAAAGGGCTGTGTTCCGTTTTGGGGAACATAGAAATGACTCCCCTCCTAGAGGGAATAGGAGGATTTACTGGGTTGCCTTGGGACAGCCCTAATCTGTTATCACCTGAAAATCGCACCGCTAGAGGATTTTTGAAAATGGTAGGGCTGAAGGAGAATGACAACTTGAAATGCCTAAAGAACTCTTACATACCTTTTGAGTTCCTTTATGAAAGAAACGATCACAGCAGTTCCTACCGTATTTTTGATGATGAGTTCTCAATCACGTCTTTAGGTTGGATTCATCGTATCTTCATATTTATTATGTGTTTCTTAGTCAAGCTGGTATTCCCAATCCAAGGGGATAGAATCCATACTCGGTTGGCCATGGAAACCAAAACTCTGATTGATGGGATCGAGGGGGAAACATACAATATCATCCCTATGATTGTTGTAGACATGTACCGGGCTTTGGAGCGGTGTCAGAAAGGGTTCAGGTTCTTTGAGGGTTGCAACTTCCTACTACAGGTATGGTTGTTGGAACATCTCCAGAAGGGACAATACCGTTAAGAATTTCCGTGAAGGTCGTGGAATGATCATATAGCCTTCCATCATCCCAAAATAATGAACTACATTTTAGACATGTTTGCTCAGCTAGAGGACGTTGTGGGATGGGTACAACTTTTCGAAAATTTGACCGAGGAGCAGGTCCAGTGGATGTTCGAGTGGTTCCCTACTAATGGGTTCATCATCAGGTCCAGATATTTTCCACACTTGGTGCTAATTGGGTTAAGGGGAATATACCCATACGCTCCTCTCAGGGTTATGAGGCAAGCAGGCAGGAGACAAATCATACCACGGGTCGCAAAGATGTGTCACTTCAGGGCCGATTTCCAAAGGGACGCCATCCTGTATAAGAATGAAGCGCAACACATGTGGACCTTAAAGATTATCGTGAAGAAGGATACTATTGAGCCAGACCAATACCATGCAGGCCACTCATACCTTTACCCTTCATAGTTGGAGGACAACATAGTTGGGGTCTCTGAGCCAAGGGTTGGGCCAGGAAATCGGGTCATAGACGAGGTTGCTGAGGCAGAGGTGAAGTACAATAAGCTGCAAAAAAGAGTTTGAGAGCTTGAAGCTGAGCATATGGCGCAGCATAAAGCACATGGAGATGATTAATGAGTGGAAGGAGAGAGCTGCTAAATCCAGTGAAAGGCTGGAATATCTGGAGTACAGCTTGATGGAATTGGAGGGGAAAATGGGAAGAGGGTCACTGACTGTCAGAACGCTGAAGGAAATAAAGGTGGGCATCTGGCAAGGGCATTCTTGCTGCTGAACCTGCGCTAGATAGAAGAATTGATCGACAAGAGCATCCAGTCCGGAGAGGGCCCTTCTGGGACCAAATAGATTAGATTTACATGCTTTCCTTTCAAAAGTAATAAGGCCAAGTGACATTATCTTATTTAGTTTCGTTTTGGTTTATTTACTTTTACTTTAATGAAATGAGGCAATTATTGGCACTAAATTTTCTCCAAATTTATTTATCACAAGGCCTATCTCGGGCACAAAGAGCTCCCCAAATTAGGACATGAATTTACATTCCCGCAATATGTGTTTAAATATTGCAAATATTTCAGGATCCTTACTGACTTGTTTACCTTTTGTTTTCTTTTATTCTTTATTCCCATCCCCTAAGGTTGGTCCGCTCATACAGGCATCATCAGTATATCACACCCGATCTAGAGGCCTTCAACCTACTCCTCCTCCAAGCAATACAAAGAGCAAAGGAAAAACAAAAATGGACGACTTAAGTGGTATTCAAAAGGAGAATGCTGAGAACGCAGAAACTTTAGACGGTCGGAGTACTCCGGCACCAAATGATCTAGTCTTAAGGTTGGAACAAAAGATATTGGAGCTACAAAGAGAGCTTTAGCAGGTCCGCAACTTGGAAAACTTGTCACTCACCCTGAATGTCCCTGATATCAGCACAAAGAACCCAACACCTCCCCAAAACACACCAAACCAACACCCACAAAACCCTCTTGCACCGCATCAATATGCAACCCCGCCCCAAAATCTCAATCCCCTACCTATACCAACTTCGCCACAACACCACCATCAACCAATTCAGTACCCACCAACTGCCACTTATCACATTCCCCAAAACACACCACAACTCATCCCCGATCCCCAAAACTCAATCAACGACCACCACTACACCCAAGCACCTGGCACTCACCAAAGCAACCCCATATACGTGGAAACCGTACCTCACTCTACCTAACTAACCTCATACATACTAGAATCCGCCGAGAAGGACCTGCTCATCAAAAACATGGCCAAAGAACTCAAGAAGCTGACAAGTCGGGTTCAGGGTGTCGAGGGTAGAAAGGGAATAGAAGGTCTGAACTATGAAGACATGTGCATATAGCCAGATGTAGAACTGCCAGAGGGATATAAACCTCCCAAGTTCGAAATGTTTGACGGTACAGGTGATCCCAGGGTTCATCTAAGGACCTATTGTGACAAGCTTGTCGGGGTCGGGAAAGACGAAAAGATCCGGATGAAGCTCTTTATGAGGAGTCTTACTGGAGATGCTTTGTCCTGGTACATCATCTAGGATCCCAATAAATGGTCCAATTAGGTGGGTATGGCATCTAATTTCATGGACCGATTCAGGTTCAATACAAAGAATGCACCAGATGTTTTCCATATCCAGAATCTTAAGAAGAAACCCACCAAAACCTTCCGCGAGCATGCTACTCGTTGGAGGTTGGAAGCGGCCAAGGTCAGGCCATCTTTAGATGAGGAACAGATGAACAAGTTCTTCGTCAGAGCACAGGATCCGGAGTATTATGAAAGGTTGGTGGTCATTGAAAACCATAAGTTCTCTGATATCATCAAGCTTGGAGAAAGAATTGAGGAAGGCATCAAAAGCGGGATGGTAACGAATTTTGAGGCATTACAGGCCACAAATAAGGCGTTACAATCAGGCGGCATATCAAAGAAGAGAGATGTCAGGGCAGTAATGGTAGCCCAAGGCCCGAAATCTCCACTTACATATCAAACATCTCCACCCACATATAAAACACCTCCACTCGCATATCAGACACCTCCACCCACATATCAAACACCTCCACCCATATATTAAACACCTCCGCCCACATACCAAGCATCACCGCCTACATATCAACCTTCATCTCCCAGATATTCCCGACCAGCCACTGTCCATCACACATATAATTCCCAACCATCTCATTTCCAATAACCTCTAACTCGCCAAAAATTTCCAAGACCACGACCAAACAATACACCGCCATTGCTGAACCCATCGACCAACTGTATGAAAGGTTGAAAGTCGCTGGTTATGTCACCCCCATTCCTGTTGTGGTATTATAGAATCCATCCCAATAGGTCAGCCCAAACAAAACTTGTGCGTACCATTCCAGTATGAAGGGACACACCACTGATGAGTGTCGAACATTGAAAGATAAGATCCAGACACTAATTGACAACAAGATCATACAAGCAAAAGAAAGCCACACCCAATGTCCGCAACAACCCTCTCCCCGATTATAGAGGTAGTGGGGTACATGTGATAGAAATGAACAAAGAATGGTACCCTAAGGGGTCAATTGGGCTTATTCGGGAGGGCGATGACTTTAAACCCTCAGTCACACTTACTCCTATTGTAGTACAGACTCAATCACCAATCGAGGTTAAGGTAGTTGCATCAGTTCTGTTTGAGGTGGCTTCGCCTACGGACACCCCTGCTCCGTTTGAAGTAGAAGTGTTCACACCTTTTACAAAGACAGTATCAACCACACCTCCTTTCCACTTAAAAGCAATACCTTGGAACTACGTTGCCGAAGCTCGGCGAAAAGGGAAGGCAAAGGTAGAAGAATCTGATGCTGCACAGGGAATGGCCAGGACCGGAAGAGTCTATACACCTGAACACTTAGGAGGACCAAGTAAGGATGCCACTACCAAGAAGCCTGTCATTGAAACAGGGTCAGACGACCTTTGGAGGAAAATACAAGCAAAGGAGTATTTCGTCAATGACCATTTGAACAAAACCCCAGCTTAGATATCCATCCTGTCACTGCACCAAAATTCAGAGGCGCATAAGAATTCCTTAATGAAAGTGTTGAGTGAAGCTTATGTACCCAACAACATCACCGGCAGAGAAATGGCCAATATGGTAGGGCGGGTACTGGAAAGTCATAAGATCATCTTCCACGAAGATGAGCTACTACTTGAGGGTTTGAATCACAATCAAGCATTGCATATCACAGTGCAATTTGAAGACAAGTTCATTGCTAGGGTCTTGGTTGATGGAGGATCAAGCCTCAATATTTGTCCATTGGACACTCTGAAAAGGTTGGACAAAGTTTTTCATGAAATACGGGTAGGAAGTATGAATGTGAAAGCTTTCGATGGGTCTCAAAGGCCCACAATTGGGGAAATCAACCTTTGCTTGCAGATGGGGCCAACTTGGCTCGACATCGAGTTTTAGATGCTCGACATACCACCCTCATATAATATTCTGCTGGGCTGACCATGGATCCATGTCACTGGAGTCGTGCCTTCCACACTACATCAAGTCGTAAAATTCGAATGGAATCGTTAGGAGGTGATCATTCACGGAGATGGGAGTAACCCCATTTACACCAGTCAAAACATCCTGGCTATTGGACATAGGAGAAGACTAGGAGGGGAAACATATCATCACATTGAACGTGTCAATGCCATCGAGAAAGATAAATGGTGGAGCAGTAAAATAGAGAGCATACTGGCATGGTTTGGGTATGAACCCGTCAAAGGCTTGGAAAGAATCTTCAGGGTATCACTAAACCAATACGGCTGAAGGGTCATGGTACTACCTTTGGGCTCGGATGTCAGTACACATGGCAAGAATACAATGATTGGTCGCCTCCATGGCACGGACCGTATTACCGTCTCGAGCAACCAGTGCCACATCTAGATCAAGCTTTTCACCAAGCTGATACAATATGGGGAACTGCAGAAGAGGAAGCATTAGCTAGGTCAAAGAATCTGTTCTTGGAGGATGAAGACATGGACTGTAGTGCCATAACTGAAGAGGAGGAGGAAGAAAGCCTCACCATTTAGACCATGGAGAAGGGAGTTGTTCTTAGGAACTGGACCGTCAGACCATCCCGGGCCCGCCGAGTCCCTGGGTAGCTTGGAAGATTTTATTTCTATAGCCATTATAGGCATTTAAGATTTTCAGTAATATTGGTTTAAAGACTTGCTTGTTTCAAAATAAGTGTTTGATTCATCGAGCCGCCCTTGTCTGGATGTTGTTTAATTTTAATCAAATGCATTTGCTCTTTATTATTCATTACTATTTTCTACACTTTTTTTTCTACAGCGTTATTATTACTTTTCCTAATGAACCGGTGACTGTGACATGTAACGAGGCAATGCAACATGAGAATAGTGATTCAGATGAAGAAGATGAGATACCCGAGGAAGTTGTTAGGGAAGTTGAAGACTTTGAGAATAAGCCTAAGTCCAATCTAGACGAAACCGAAACAGTAAACTTTGGGGATGCCGAGACTGTCAAGGAGACTCGCATCAACATTCATTTGTTACCAATAGAGAAGGAAGAGTGCATCCGTTTCTTAAAAGAATATGAGGATATATTTGCATGGTCATATAATGACATGACCGATCTTAGCACATCCACAGTGGCTCACAAGTTGCCTACTAATCCCATGTGTTCGTCGGTAAAACATAAACTCAGGAAGTTCAAACCAGATATGAGCCTGAAGATCAAGGAGGAAGTTACCAAGAAGATCAAAGCCAAAGTTCTCAGGGTTGTTGAGTACCCAACCTGGTTAGCCAATATTGTGTCGGTACTGAAGAAGGATGGGAAAGTCAGAGTATGTGTCGACTATCGGGATTTAAATAGAGCGAGTCCCAAGGACGACTTTCAACTACCAAATATACACATCCTACTCGACAATTGCGCCAAGCATGAACTCCAATACTTTATAGATTGCTTCGCGAGTTATCACCAGATCTGGATCGATAAAGAAGACGCAGATAAAACAACCTTTATTACACCATGGGGGGTATACTTCTACAAGATGATGCCGTTTGGACTAAAGAATGTTGGGGATACCTACATAAGAGCCATGACAACTATCTTTCATGATATGACACACAAACAAATAGAGGTGTATGTGGACGGCGTCATTATCAAATCCAAGAGGGCCGCAGACCACAGAGCAGACTTGAAGAAGTACTTTGACAGGTTAAGGAGGTACAATCTGAAGCTGAACCCCGCAAAGTGTGCATTCGGGGTTCCCGCAGGAAAGTTATTGGGATTCATAGTCAGCCGTCGAGGGATCGAATTAGATCCGTCTAAAGTCAAAGCTATTCAGGAATTACCACCACCTAGGAGCAAAAAGGACGTGGTGAGCTTCCTAGGACGCCGCAACTATATCGGTTGCTTCATAGTACAGTCCACAGTCATATGTGAACCTGTCTTCAAGATGCTGAGGAAAGATGCGGAAACAAGCTGGACCGAGGATGGTTAGAAAACTTTCGACAAAATCAAGGAGTACCTATCTACACCACCAGTTCTGGTCCCGCCGGAACCAGGACAGCCTTTGCTACTCTATCTATCTGTGTTGGATGGAGCCTTCGGATGTGTTCTGGGACAACATGACGAGACATGGAGGAAAGAGAAAGCCATATATTACTTGAGTGAGAAATTCACACCTTATGAAGCACGGTACTCTCTGCCAGAACGCACGTACTGTGCTTTGACCTGGACGGCCCAAAAGTTGAGGCATTACTTTTGTGCCTATACTACGTACCTCATATCCAGGATGGATCCTTTGAAGTACATATTTCAGAAACCCATGCCAACTGGGAAGCTAGCCAAGTGGCAGATACTATTGAGTGAGTTTGATATCATTTACATTACTTAGAAGGCGGTCAAAGGACAAACATTGGCAAATCATCTTGCTGAAAACCCGGTGGGAGGAGAATACGAACCCTTGAAAACGTATTTTCTTGATGAAGAAGTATCATTTGTGGGAGAGGACATTATCGAAGCATACGACGGTGGGAGGATGTTCTTTGAAGGAGCTGCAAATTTCAAAGGAGTGGGAATTGGAGCAGTTTTGGTATCAGAAACCGGTCAACATTATCCGGTATCTGCTAAACTCAGATTTCCCTGCACCAACAACATGGGAGAATATGAAGCCTGCATACTAGGACTCAATATGTAAGTAGACATGAATATCCAGGAGCTGCTGGTAATCAGTGATTCAGACTTGCTTGTGCACCAGGTACAAGGAGAGTGGGTCACTAAGAATTCCAAGATATTGCCATATCTGCACCATGTGCAGGAATTGAGAAAGAGGTTCACGAAGATAGAGTTTCGACACGTACCCAGAATTCAGAATGAGTTTGACAATGCATTGGTCACCTTGTCATCTATGATACAGCATCCAAATAAGAATTATATCGATCCTATTCCGGCGAAAATCCATAATCAACCAACTTATTGTGCTCATGTTGAAGAAGAAACAAATAGAAAACTTTGGTTCTATGACATCAAGGAGTATTTGTCGAAAGGGGAATATCCGGAGCATGCAAACCACACTCAAAAATGCACACTATGGAGATTGTCCAATCGCTTCTTCCACAGCGGAGGAAATCTGTACAGAAGAACTCCTGATTTGGGATTGCTAAGATTTGTCGACGCAAAAGATGCTTCTAAACTACTTGAGGACGTACATGATGGGACCTATGTCCCGCACATGAATGGTTTTGTCTTGGATAAGAAGATACTTAGGGCCGGTTACTTTTGGATGACCATGGAGACAGACTATATCAAGTTTGTTCGCAAATGCTTCCAATGCCAAGTACATGGCAACATGATAAAAGTGCCGCCAAATGAGCTCAATGTAACAAGCTAACCTTGGCCATTTGCTGCCTGGGAAATGGATGTCATTGGCCCGATCGATCCCACTGCTTCAAATGGGAACAGTTTTATTCTGGTAGCCATTGATTAATTCACAAAATGGGTAGAGGTTGCATCTTACAAAGCTTTAACCAAGAAAGTCATCGCAAATATTGTCAAAGATCGTATTGTTTGCCGATTCGGAGTTCCCGAGTCCATTATTACCGACAATGCCGCCAATCTCAGATGAAATCCATGTGTAAAACTTTCAAAATCAAGCACAAGAATTCCACAACCTACAAACCTCAGATGAATGGAACCGTAGAAGCCACCAATAAAAACATCAAGAAGATACTAAGGAAGATGGTAGAGAATCATAAACAATGGCATGAGAAGCTACCTTTTGCTTTATTGGTATACCGCACTACAGTTCGCACATCAACCGGGGCAACTCCCTACATGCTGGTTTATGGTACTGAAGCTATCATTCCAGCTAAGGTAGAGATTTCTTCTTTAAGAATCATACAGGAAGTTGAACTCAGCGATGCAGAGAGGATAAGAAGCCGCTATGAACAATTGGCCCTTATCGATGGAAAGAGAATGAACGCAGTGTGCGGCCAACTTTATCAAAATTGAATGTCCAAAGCTTTCAACAAAAAGGTCAAACCAAGGCAATTTGCACCAGGACAGCTGGTGCTGAAGAAGATCTTCCCACATCAAGATGAAGCCAAAGGGAAATTCTCTCCCAACTGGCAAGGTCCGTACATGGTTCACAGGGTACTGACAGGAGGAGCGCTCATACTTGCAGAAATGGATGGAGAAATTTGGCCAAAATCAAACAATTCAGACGCAGTCAAGAGATACTATGCTTAGAATATTTACATTTACTCATCTGATGTAATTGAACTATGCTTGACCTGATTCCCGTTTAAGAGGGGATACGTAGGCAGCCCTGTGGGTTTGGTCATATCATAATAAAATTTCCATTTTCCCCAAGACCAGAAACTAGGGTAGAAATTTGAGGAGGGCCCTCAAAATTCCGGAGCAAGTCCAGCCAATGCCAACATATGTCAGACGGTCAGAAATTGGTTAAGAAACTGGGGTAGAATTTTGAGAAGGATTCTCAAAATTCTGAAAAAGGTTCAACAAGGCTCATCACCCGTAAACAGCCGAAAGATCATCTACCAAACTGGGGCAGTATTTTGAGGAGGACCCTCAAAATTCAAACAGAAGAAAGTTGCAATGTCTCTGAAATGTGTTACAATCACTAGTCCATCAAAAATTACTTAATATATCAATGTGTTTCTAAAATGATTATATTTTATCAATAATTGCATATTTTCGAAAACTCTATGGTCAGGCGTTACCCAGGGAAATTCGAAAAGGCCTCCAGAGCGGAGCAAAGCAAGGCCAACAGCACGAACCAACCTCCTCTCACAAAACTTACCATTTTTCTTTGAACGCAGGCACATTTGACGTAGTGATAGCATTCGCAAATATGTATACACCAAGCAAATTCACTATCGACCCGGCCATCTGACACTGAATATATCTCCAACTAAGAAATATACTACTTTTTGCTACTCGCTCTTTGCATGGGACTTAGACTTGTCCCGCATATTTGCATGAGGCTAATTCCTGCCTCCATATTTGCATGAGGCTAATCTCTACCTCCATATCTGCATAAGGCTAATCCCTGCCTCCATATTTGCATGAGGCTAATCCTTGCCTCCATATCTGGATGAGGCTAATCCATGCCTCCGCATTCACATGAGGCTAATCTTTGCCTCTATATCTGCATAAGGCTGATCCCTGCCTCCGCATTCGCATGAGGCTAATCCCTGCCTCCCACTTGCATAAGGATAATCCTTGCCTCCCCATCTGCATGAGGCTAATCCTTGCCTCCCCATCTGCATGAGGCTAATCAAATCCTCCATTCTTGCATGAGGCTAATCCATGCCTCCACATTTGTGCGAGGCTAATCCTTGTCTCCCCATTTGCATGGGACTAAGCACTATCCCTCCTTACACAAATATTGCTCTATTTCTAGCATTATCTATTTGCTTTTCAATCGGGCTAAGCTCTGCCCTCCATTTCACAAGACTAAGCCATGTCTTGTTAACATCATAATATTGCATATCATGGGCTGAAATATCGCCAATCTATCCAAGGGCATCATAGTCTAAAAGGCATCATCCTCATAGCCGGAAGACACCATGCCATGGCCTGCGGATCCCTCAAATTTGTATATCATTATTCAAAGGCGTCATGATTCGGAGGCACCATCTGCATGGATCGAGAACACGATTTCATGGCCTGTGAATCCTTCACTAAACAATTCATGGACCAGGACGTCATGGTCCGAGGATGTCATCCTTAACCGTCCAAAGACAACTTTCATGGCCCAAAGGGAATCTGCATCATGTTTAAATTTCCGCACAAATACATGTCGGTAGCATCTTTTCATCTGCAGGTGAACAGAAGCAACCGCTACCCTAGCAGGAGCGACCTCACTCCAGTTCTTTCAAACTATCTCAACTCAACCGTTCACCATAACCGCTATTGCGTCTCACATCCGTTCTTGCAATGACTTCATCGTATATTCCGCCAATGAATCCAGAGCTACACATGGCCTGATTCCTGTAAAACCAGGGATATGTAGGCAACTCAAGACCAAAGTTCAGCCTCCATCTTTCAAAAAAACACCCCATTTGGTCAAAATTGGTCATCATTTTTTTACCCCAAAACTCTTTCATCCTTCCCGGGTAAAGAGGGGCAGTTGTTGATACCCAATTTTTTTTCATATATTTTTAATACATCTATATACTTTCAAAATAGCAAATATGCAATTATAAGCATGCACAAGCATTTTTATAATTTTTCTATAATTTTAAAGGCTCTAAATTAATTTATTTCTTCTCTTTTATTTATAAAATATCCACTAATTATCCTTCAAATTATTTTTTGTGATTATTTGGTCATTTTAACTCATTATTTATTCCATCATAATTGTTTAAATATTTTAGTACATTTTTATAATTGTATTTACATTTTTTAGGCTAAATTACATATCTTTGCAATAATAGCCCATGGTAACGTAGAATTATATTATTGATGTATAAAATTGTCTTTTATATTTTTAAAGTGTTAAATAACTATTTTTAATCATTTTAGTACACAAAAATATTTTTTTGGAAATCATTCATTATTTTTATAAATTATATAACTATTAAAAGTGGCTATTTAATATCTAACCTATTTTATTTTCAATTTCAGCCCCAATTTAACCCAATTACCAGCCCAATCTCCAACTAAATTACCTATCCCAAACCTTGAAGACTCTATCCAGCCCCAATACCCTTTAATCTCGGCCGTTGATCATAAAGATCAACGGCCACAAACGACCCTTCCTAAAATAAACCCAAAAGACCCCCCCCCACCAAACCCTATCATTCTACACTGCTCGCCGCCCTGAAACCCCTCTCTTCTATCAAACTCTCTCACACTGAACCCTAATCAAACCTCACCGACCTTCGTTCATGTCTATCTACGATGATCTCTCACCACCCCTAGCCCTAATGGCTCCCCCCATGATCGGATTTTTGCTGTCTTGAGGTCATCAAGGGCCCAATGGTTGTTCACTCACCACCTATGGCCTGTTCTCACCGTTCTCAAGCCACCATGGACCGATTGAGTAAGATCTTCATATTTTTCGGCTTAACCTATGGGTTTCTAAGCAGATCTCTCTATTTTTGGGTTATTTTCTAGAAAATCCTAATCTCTTCTCTTGTACCTCTTAGATTTGTAACAGATCTGAGGTTTTTCTGAGCTATTTTCGTTTGTTTTATGAAAAACCTTTCGATTTCTCAAAGTGTCGCTTTATTTTCCTATTAGGGTTTCTGGAACTTTTCTTCAAAAATATATTTCTGGTCTTTTAATGTTGTTCTCTGATTCTCATGTGTTTGAACGACTTTTTGTTAAAACTGCTTTTTAATCCTAATTTGTTACGTTAAAACCCCAATTTTAACATTATCTTATAATCCTGAGTTCATTCTTGCTTGTTGATTCTGCTATGTGTGTGTTTGAAGCCCATGAATATGTTTCGATTAGTGATTTTTACCCCAATAATGTCTTACTAGGGTTTCTGATTTGTCTCTTTCTTGCTATACTCAGTACTTGTTATTCATGGAAGTTTATAATGTTTCCCTTAGTATCAGTACTATTTTCTGATTCTTTAAATCCCTGATTTCCTGGGATAATACTCTTTACTGATTTTCGGCTACTTTTCCTGTTTTCACAAACTTTAAAATATCTTCTTACCTTGTTATGTGATTGACTGCATTATTGCTCGATTCTTACTATTATTTCCTTAATTAGAGTTCAATGTAACAACCCCTAATTGCTTATTTTGTACTTAGGTCTTTTGAACTCTTTCCTTATTTGGTACTTGTTCTTTACCATTTGAAATGACTCCCTTAATTAAGGGAAGACTTGGACTGATTTTACTTTTATTGATTCCGAGTTCTCTAGTTACTAAACAATTTGATTCTTACCTTATTTGCCTAGCTTTCAAACTACTATATATATTCTTTCTTATACTCTCATTAGATAGAACATTAGTTCACAAAAAAGCACACTTACACTCTACAAGTTCTCTTTCTCTTCTGCTATTTGTGATACTTGCTGATCTAGCTGGCTGAAAGCCAAGGTTAGATATTGGAACTTCATTTGCTTTATATTATGAACCATTTTCTTCAACTACTATGTCTCTAGTTAATTTTTGGAATCCAAACCTTATATGTTTCATTCTTGCACTAGTTCATCAGTTATGAGTTCAACTTGTATTCCTGCCTACTTCTTTGCTCAACATGTCTAAAGTCTGCATGTTCAATGTATTCTTTATATTCTGCACTCTTTCTTGCTTACTTCTTTGCCTAGCATGTCTAAAATTCTATCATGTTCAATGTATGCACTCTTTCCTGCTTACTTCTTTGCCTAGCATGACTAGCCTGCTAAAGTCCCTAAGATCCTAAGTGTTTATGCAGTCTGGCTGACTATATGTTTCCTCTATACCTTATCCATGTACCCCAATGTGACTCTTATTGCCCCAATCCCTTTATCCCCATGTGAGGTATGTTTGTTAAGTGTTTTCTGAATCTAGATGTTTTTTATGACCAATTGATTGTCTGCTATTTGGTACTCTTCTCAAACTTCCGTTTACCACAGAACTAGTTCCGGTTTCTGAAAAATCTCTTTTACTTCTAAAGTCATCTTTGTACTATTTTCAAAACATTTTCAAAACTATGTCAAGCACTCTCACTTTACTTTTAGAATACTAGGTTCTTCCCCTCTGATGTATGTACTGCATCCTTGAGATCTCTCTGAACTATGGCATGTCAGAGTTGGCCTTTCCACACTGCACCTAAATCAATTATGGTTTGAGAAAAGGTCTAGGTGTGAGCACTGCCCGGGATCCTTGAGGTCCTTAGGGAACTCTGACACACCTAGACACGAAATTGGCTATAGAACTTTGGCATTTAAGGCTATTGGAGGCTTGGGAAGTCATTTGGGCCTACTGCGGTCTCCCTATAGATTAACTCATGTTTATTTATGTATTTTTATTTAATTAATTGGTTTGTAATAATTATTGTAAACAACATTGGGGTTATTAATGAAAGGGTGGGTAGTTATATATATATATATATATATATATGTGTGTGTGTGTGTGTGTGTGTTGGGTAAATTGGGTAGATACCATGCCTATAGAGTTGTGTTAATTCAATGTGTTTGCCATGTTTGCTTTCCTTCCACAATATTAGAAATCATGTCTATATGATCTAAATGGCTTTAATAGAGATCATGCCTATAGGGTTAAAATTAGCTTTATAATTAGACATCATAGAGTTTAAAGTAATTGAAGTTTAGTTTTCATTACAGCATGTATCCAAATTCACCTCCCTGGAAATCATGCTTATAAGTTCAAAGTTAGCTTTTAATGCTTAGATACCATGCCTATAGGAATTAAAATCACCTCAAATAGAAATCATGCCTATAGAACTTAAAACCGGTTTAGTTAAATAAATCAGTTTATATATTCTGAATGGGCTTAATTAATTAGTCTGTCGCTTCTTTAATAAGTTTTCAAATGTTGTCTTAAATTAATACTGCTAGAAAGCATGCCTATAGGATCTCAAGTTGTCGTTGAAAAAAATCATTTTATTGTTTTATTGCATTCCTAGTCAATATAGATATCATGTTCATAGGACATCACTATTACTCCTAGGCAAGCCTGTAGGGCGATTAAAACTCTGTGACTATAAAACTGCTCGTATTCACAGGTCTAAAATTAGTAGGTCTTTAACACTTCAGTCCTAATTCAATGTTGTATACTCCCTGCTCACCTAGATATCATGTTCTAGGATTTTCTCTTAAATACTTGACTGTTGTTTTGAAGATGTGCACTTACTTGTTATATTTGTGGAGGTGACTATGCGCCAGTAATTTGTTCTCTTTAAATGTAGTCCAACTTGTTTTTGATTGACGCCTAGACTTTTATCCTTTAAACCTTAAGAAGTTCTAGAACTACCTAAATTAGAGGTCCTAAATACCTTTAGGGCCACGAGGAAGGGACGGGTAGTGCGTGCATAGGATATTTCTAAGTTACTAGAACGCTTTAGGCTATGACCAAGGGGAGGGAATTGGGTAGTAAGGATATGATGACGATGCGCTAATGTCACATGTAGCCCCTCATTGAGGAGCGTTTACCGGGCATTATGTGGGGTGATCCTATAGGCTAACCAACCTAGGACCCCTCCTTTCCCAATTCCCGTTGTTTAAATAAATTTACTTTCCTTTATATATGTGCAACTCTTTCAAACCTTTTCTTTATTCCATTACTTGAATCATATAGTGCAAGTACGTGTTAAAGTTGTTTATCTGTTTAAATGACTAATTCACATAGTTTAAGTTCGGTCGGGACCCACCGTTATGGATTGAGAGGGGTGCCTAACACCTTCCCCTCACGTTTATTTCGATCCCTTACCCTAAATATCTAGTAATGCAGACTAGTCTAAGAGTTAATTGCTCTAGGTGCCCCAACGCACCATAATCCGTTAGGTGGCGACTCTTCAAACACCCAATTCTCAATAAGAAATGAGTTATTACCACCATGAATGTCAAAATCCGGACTTTCTCTACGGAGGAAAAAAAGGGGCGCGACAACCAATACATCATCAATAATCCCCAAAGGTCTCTTCATTGTCCGATCCGCCATTTGTAACCTCATGGATGTAGGTCTTGGTTGCCCAATTCCCAAAGTTTTGAACACCGAGTAGGGAATCAAGTTGATACTTACCCCGAGATCACATAATGCTTTGGCAAAATCGGTGCTCCCAATAGTGCAAGGGATTGTGAAAATGCCCGGATCTTCCAACTTTGGAGCCATTGAGTGCACAATAGCACTCACTTGATGAGTCATCTTTATGCTCTCACAATTCATTGATCTTTTCTTAGTTACCATATCCTTCATGAATTTTGCATATCCTGGCATTTGTTCCAAAGCCTCAACCAACGGCACATTTATTGAAAAACTCTTCATCATATCAATAAACTTTTTGAATTGGTTTTCACTGTTTTTCTTTGCAAGCCTTTGAGGGTATGGAGGAGGAGGCCTTGGCATTGGTGCCTTAGCCTTTGGCACCACTGGTTCCGGCGGGTCAATCACGTGCTCCCTAGACGGGTTAACCTCTCCTTGTGTCTCCTCCACACTCTCATCTATATCAATTCTCACTTCTTCATTAGCTTGAACTACATTGCTTGGGATTTCATCCTCTTGAATCACAACATCTTCATCCACAATCCTTCTTTGATTTGAGGTAGTTGCATCTCCACCTTTTCCACTTCTAGTAGTCACGACCATTGCATGTCCCGTATTATTTCCACCCTACGGGTTCACCACCGTATCACTAGGTAGTGCCCTCTTATAATGAGTGTTCAAAGCTTGTGAGATTTGGCTTAATTGCACCTCCAAATTCTGAATCGAAGTGTTGTGCGAGGCTATTTGAGCATCGGAGTCAGCATTCTTCTCCATCATCTATTTAAACATGTTTTCAATTCTACCCATCTCATTAGAAGAAGAGATCGGGCCTTGAGAAGGATAGGGAGGTGGATTGTTTGGTTGTTGGAACATCGGGGTCCTTTGAAAACCCGGCCTCTAGTTGTTGTTATTGTTCCACCCTCCTTGATTATTGCCTCCCCAATTGCCTTGATTGTTGTTACCCAAATTGCCCTGATTACCCTAATTTCCTTGATTAGAATTGCCACCACTCCAATTGCCTTGGTGGTTTTGGTTGTTCCAATTACCTTGGTTCCCTTGTGACCTACATTATTGTTGTTTTTGTCCTTGAGCATTGTTTCTTTGACCTTGAGAATTGTTGACATATTGAACTTCTTCATCTTGCTCATTGAATGAATCACCTTGATCATAACCACTATCATCTTGCATAAATTGTTCCGGATGGCTTTGCATTTGTTGACCTTGTTGTCGTCTTTTTTTTACCATCATATTCACACCTTCCATTGCATGCACTTGTTTCGGCCCCTGAACTTGTTGAAGCTGAGACTTGGTCAATTGGTTCATGGTAGTTGTCAACTCGGCAATAGCTTGCCCATGGTCATGTAGCTCCTTGTGCAGGTGAATAATATTAGGGTCACTTTGTCGTACATTGGCTCTATTTTGCCATGCCGAAGAGGTATCCGCCATCTCATCAAGAATTTCACAAGCTTCGGCATATGGCGTGTTCATGAAGTGCCCCCTTAGCGAGTTGGTTAACCACACATTGATAGTTGTGTTGATCCCCCTGTAGAAGGTCTGTTCGATCATGGCCTCAGTCATATCATTGTTCGAGCACTCTTCAACTATGGTACGATATTGTTCCCAAATCTCATGAAATGGCTCATTGGGTTCTTGCTTGAAAGCAAGAATCTCATACCGAAGCGTCGCCATATGTCCCGGAGAGAAGAATTTGGAAATGAACTTTTCTGCCAACTCATCCCAAGTGTGGATGGAATGGTTGGGCAACCTCTCTAACCAGTCCAATGCTTTTCCCCATAAAGAAAAAGGAAATAGCCTCAACCTCAGCATGTCCTCAGAAACATTTGTTCGTTTTCTCTCTCAACAAGTATCGACGAACCCTTGAGATGCTTGTATGAATTTTGATTCGGAGCCCCGGTGAAGAAACCACGTTGTTCAAATAGACGTTGGTGATTTGGAAGTTGCCCGACCTAATGCAGGGCTGGACTATAACACTTGCATAACCCTTGTTTGGTAATTGTCGGTGGGTTGTCGCTCTTGGTGGAGGTGGGGGAGGGACGGGCACATTATCATGAGGCGGGCGGCCTCATCCATTAGCTTGAGGTTCAATAGGGACCTCATCCATTGCATCATCGTCCACGTCCTCCCACAATGGCACATGTCTAATGGGATCATTGTTGAGAGCCATTTTTGTACCTAAAATCAATTCAAACACAAAATTAGTGATTTGGAAGGAAAGAAAGACAAAACACACAAAAACCTAGATATATAGCGAAATCCATTTAACTCCCTAGCAACGGCGCCAAAAATTGATCTTGCCCAAACTCACACCACAATTAGGTAGTGAGGCAGTCGAAGTAATAATAAACCCAACACGAGTCGGGATCGAATCTACAGGGAGTTAGAATTTGGATTAGGTATATAACTAGAGTAAATGTATGATGTGCCTTAGATTGCACTTCCACATATTCATTGGTTGTTTCTATTTCTACTTTTAGCTAATGATTGCAACTAATAAACTAGAAGACAATATTTTTAGTTTTGAGTGTTTTTCAAATGATAAAGGAATCTAGGGTCGTGACTTCCACCTAGGTGGCTACCTAATAGGTTGTAAACTATATGGCAAGTTTGATTTATCGGGTTCGTAATATAGCAATCACACGCAATTGTTCACTCTATACCTCTCGTTAGTTTGAATGATTTTGACCAATTTGGCTTTCTCAAGCCCAAATGGGTATTGCACAAATCAAGTGATATATGCTCAAGTCGGGTCTTACTATCTCTAGATTTGACCCTTTAATTGGGACTATCAATTTCTTGAATTCACCACAATTCCTTGCTAGCCAAGTTTTTCTAAACCTGGTCTCTCTTTCTCAAGCAAAGACTAGGTCAAATAGGCATAAATCAATATTTGCAATCATTAATTCTACAATTTAAGCATAAACAAGGTTAGATATCACCAACCCAATCACAAACAAGCCCTAAAATTAAATACCCATTAAGTACCCACACTAGGGTCGAGCCACAACCCTAGCTAAAGATTTGGCTAATCATGAAAAATGAAGAAATGCAAGAAGAAATTAAGATAGATTGCATAATAATTGATTAAACAAAGAAAAACTAATGTTAAGAAGTCAATCTAGTATAAAATTACTCAAAGAAGTAAAAAAACCCGTTCAGGTGCATCTCTGCAAACTAAACTTAACCTAAAAATGACAAAAAGTTCTATTTATACTAAGCTGAAAATATCTAACAAAAATGCCCCTACGAAGGTTGTGCGGCCGCATAATTCTAGTGCAGTCCACACAATGGGCTTCTGCGGCCGCACAATTATTGTATGATCCGCAGTCTTGGGAATTTGGGCTTGAAAATTCATGATTCTGCGGTCTACATAAAAGTGGGTGCGGCCGCACTTAGGATTATGCGGCCACACAAAGGTGATGCGGTCCACACTCCTTTACCTTCCAGCTCTCTAAATCTTCAATCATGCGGTCCACATAATAATGGATGCGGCCGCACTTAGTCTCCTGCAGCCGCACAATTTCAGTGCGGTCTGCACTCCCTGAGCTGGCCAAAAACCACTCTCTGAATCTTTATTCTACGACCGCACTAGAATTGTGTTGTCCGCACTAGAATTGTGCGGTCCGCACTACTGCTCTTTTGCCCTGTTTTGGTTCTTGTTCACTTTAGACTCCTATATGAGTTGATTTTCACTTCTTTGGCTCATTTCCCAATATTCCTACAAGTAATCACATTTCGTTAGTTTCCTTGAATACCTTTAAGCATTTTTTAGCTAAAATGCAAGTAAAAGAAAGCAATTAAGCGATCAAAATCCCTACTTATCACTTATCCAGTGTTGTTGCAGTACAGACATCTACCCCGGCACCTCAGATTCCTCCAACAATGGAGGACACATTGAAGAAGATTCTGGAGAACCAAAATACCATCATGGACACTTTGATGGCACATGGAGGAGTGATTGAGGAGCTTGGGATGCAGGTATAGAAATAAGGAAATCCTAGGCATCCAAGAAATCAGTAGACAGATTGAGGAGAGAGGTCACTAAGATAGCAGCAGCTAGAGACCTTCCATTTGATATATTGATGGAGACAAATCCAGTAGCACTAGTAGATCCAACAGCACCATCAGCACCAGTGGCACCGGCTGGCCAGTCTGAGGAGCCAGACCTGGCTGCCAACACTGCTTAGACGGTGTGACAGATGTTCGCCAACCCAACTACTTCCAGAGCCGAGGATGATGAGATCCAGTTAGAGAAGCTTGAGGGCGGTGACGCTTCTATGGACACAGAGATGTCCAAGGCCACATAGGGAGTCCTCTTTACTCTTCCTTTCCTTATTCTTATTTTGTTAAGTATTGGGGACAATGCTTATTTTTATTCGGAAGGGTGGAGTTTATTTGATATTTGGATGATTTGACACTTGGTTTGTAATAACTGATAATATTTTTTTTCTTTTTCTTTTTATTATGTACATATTCTTCTCTCTCTCTCTCTCTCTCTCTCTCTATTGATGTATATATTCTCTATTTTCTTCTCTCATTTTGTATATTTATTTATGCTTTCAGTAGCTTGCTTTGTAGCTTCTTTATTTTGTTTTCTTAGTAGTCAATGTTTAATTTAATAGCTTCTTGTTTACTTTAATAGCTTCTTTTTAATCTAATAGTTTCTTTTCATGCTTAATTGAACAATAAGCCTTTGGTTTTCTTAATGTCACGGTTCTTTCCAAAGGTAGCTTTTGTGTGAACCGGGTGACTATTCCCAACGATGGATGGCGTGACAACCTTCTTAAGGGATTGAGTCCATTTTTGGTGTTTAGGTAAGAATAGTAGTAATAATGAATAAAAAGACCTAATTGAGTCAGACTCGAAGTATCAAACATGCTTCACTTGGTACCAACACACTTAACTACGTGCTTATGATTAAAACAAGTTCTTGGAAAGAAATAGCTCTAGTTAGTGACTTTCTAACTCATATGTTGACTTAAGCAATCATCGAGTGGTTTAGTCGAATCATTAGTGATTTTCAATCTTGAATATGGTTGTTGTGGGCCCTCGACTCTATCCTCTTTAACAATCCAGTTGTGTGAGGGGTGAGATATTTTTGTTGCAAGTCCAAGTACCCGTGCGAATGGTCTAGAACTTGCCCCGAATGTGTTTCTAGAAGTGATTGTAGGCTCTCCATGACCCGATTGAAATTTTCCATGTCCCACCAATGTGATTATCCCTAGTCAACTCATTTGAGCCTAAAATCTTTCTCATTTGATAACCATTTTACAAGCCTTTACCCGTTTTGTAGTGACCCCCTCTTGGCACCCGAGATATCCTTAACACTCTTGAGAAACAATTGGCTAAAACATAAGTTTTGGGGAGAGACGAGGAGGTTAAATGTGGTATCGAGGAACAAAAAGAGAAAAGAAATGAAGAAGAGGTAAAGCAAAGAAAAAGAAAGAACAAAAAAATGCAAAAAGAAAGTGAATAAGTTGAAGATTTGAAGGGATTCAAAGAAAAGTAACGATGCAAAGCATGGAGAAAACAAAGAAGGAGAAAATGAATATCATGACCAAGAAAGAGTGACGTTAAGTCTCTCTAGTTCCCCTAAGGAAAAGAAAATGCCTCAAAGAGTCGGCGAAACATGAAACGAAAAGAGAAAATGGAGTGCTTAAGGAAAGATGAACTCGTTCTATTCAAACATATCCAACCTTAGTCCAAAAGAATTCATTACATTCCGAAAAAGCCCTACGTGATTTCAAACCGAGTGAACTTACATTAGTGGTAATATACATGAGGGACAAGCATATGGTACTTAGAGCCGTACTTGTGACATTTTTTGAGAGAGATGAGCGAACTTTTCACAAATCTTTGAATTGAGTGCTACATTCTTAAGTGAGATATGCTAACGAAGAGTAGAGGAGGAGGAGTTTGGGATCCACAATGACCTACATCAAAGAGCGAGCTTCCTTGATGAATAAAGTCAACTCTTAATGCTCAAGTGTCATATTTGAACTATTTGTGCTTAAAAATTCAAATCATTGTCTTGTTGATAATTCATAAGTGTTATGGGTAATTGTTGGTCCCAATTGATATGTGATTGATGCATCTTAGATTAGTTATAATAGCTCTTAACTTGTGGAGGTGGGAATTACCTTATTGGCTTGAGGACAAGCAAAAGCTTAAGTTTGGGGGAGTTGATAAGTAGGGGTTTTGACTACTTATTAGCGCCTTTTAGCTTTCGTTTTAGTTCCAAAAGTGTTTAATTGTGTTTCTGAAAACTGATGAAATATGCTTAATTGCAGGAGTATTAGAAAATGAGCCACTAAGATGAAATCCAACTCAAGAAGGAGTGATCTGAACTCAAGAACAAAAATAGGCATAGAAGCTCAAAGTGCGGACCGCAGAATATCATCTCCGGCCACAGGTTGTGAAGGCAAGCTTGTAATACCCTATATTTTTAAATAAGGGTGTATTGGTCAGAATAATAATAATAATAATAATAATAATAATAATAATAATAATAATAATAATAATAACTATAAGAAAGTAACAAAAAAGAAGCAAATAATGAAACAAAATAAACAAAACAAAAAAGGATTGCTAATGCTTCTGATTGTATATAAATTCTATACAAGAGACTAAATCGCTAATGCTTCTGATTCAATAAGAAACCAACATTTTGCAACTTAAGAACTTAATATTATTAAATTGCTCACCAAATAATGCACCCACCCTTTATTAATTCAAAACCCATCTGTTTTTAGTTCCAAAATATGTTCTATCCAATTTAATTAATAAACTCAACAGTAAAATTATACTAGTTCACAAATCCATACACTAGCAATATTGATCTAAGCAGAAGCATATCGCTAAAAGAAAATTGCACGAAACATCAAAATTGCACAAAAACACTAATTCAAAATTAATTAGATTAAGACAAGAAATGAACCTCAAACTTTGAATCTGAAACTTTAATTGTTTTACAGCTCTAAGCGAACTAAACCATGAATGACCCAATCGAACTCGACGAACTCGGCTCGGACCTCAACTCGACTCAAAAACCCGCACTGAAGAAGTATGGTGGCTCGTTCTGTCACTGTCTCCGTTTTTCCTATCCCTCTTTCTATTTCATTTTCAATTTCATGCTTATATAAAGATGGATGATTGTATTTCTGCTTTATTTTGTGTTAGGAGGATGTTTTTTTGTGGGGATGAGTAAGTCTTGGAGATTAAAGGGGTGGGATTTTGCTGGTCGTGGGAGTGTTGCTTGGCTTTTTCTTTTTCTTGTTGTTGCGCTAGCTTTAGGCGTAGGTCTCTTAAGCATTTTAGGTTAGCTTCTTTTTATAGGTTTAGGATTTTAGGGTATTGGGCTTGGGTTGTTATGGGTTAGGTCCAAAAGTTAGGCCTAAAAAGGTGTTGTTTGAGCCTAAATTTTATTCTTTCTTCGCGAACAAGACTAAAATACTACCTTATTTATTAATTAATTCCACTTAAGTAAAATAGCTATTAAAATAAGACTGACCGTTAAAACAAAACTATTTTTGGTATTTTTCAAGATTAAAAATGACTACAAAACATTAATGAAACTATTTTTTGTAATTTTTATTATCTTGTAATAAAATAAAGTAAAAGAGTCAAAATTAGTTGAAATAACGATATTAGGCCTAAATTAAATATTTACATGCTAAAATATAAAAAATCTTGAGGAGGGTCAAAAATCACATGTCTACAGATATGATTGACTTTGACATGTTGATGGGAATGGATTGGTTATCTTCTTGATATGCTATAGTCGATTGCCATGCAAAGATAGTTAAGTTTGAGATACCAAATGAACCCAGTTTTATTCTAAGAGGGAGTCAGGTCCCAGAGACTTGCAAAATTGTATCTTTTATGAAGGCTCAACGACTTCTGAAGAAAGGTTGCTTGGGTCTCTTAGCTATTGTAAATGACACAAGAAAGGAAACAGTTAGCATAGAAAATGTACCCGTAGTGAGAGAATTTTCTGATGTATTTCCTGAGGATTTACCAGGATGGCCTCCAGTACGAGAAATAGACTTTGGTATTGATTTGCTACCTGACACACAGCCCATATCGAATGGCACCATCAGAGTTGAGGGAGCTAAAGAAACAGTTACAAGATTTGTTAGATAAGGGTTTTATTAGACCTAGTGTATCATTATGGGGTGCACCAGTACTATTCGTAAAGAAGAAAGATGAATCCCTGAGAATGTGCATCGACTACAGGTAGTTGAACAAGATAACAATACGTAATAAATATCCTTTGCCTCGTATAGATGACATGTTTGATCAGTTACAAGAAGTTGCCCACTTTTCAAAAATTGACCTCCGTTCTGGTTATCATCAACTTACAATCAAAGATGAAGATATTTCTAAGACTGCTTTCAGAACTCGATATAGGCACTATGAGTTTCTGGTGATGCCTTTCGGACTGGCAATGCTCCAGCTGCATTCATGGATTTAATGAATAAGGTGTTCAAGTTGTTTCTGAATAGATTTGTAATAGTATTTATTGATGAAATACTGATATATTCTCGTAGCCAAGGAGAACACGAGAATCATCACAGGACTGTGTTGCAGACATTGCGAGAACATCGGCTTTATGTTAAGTTCTCGAAGTGTGAATTTTGGCTAGACTCATTTCTGGGGCATGTTGTTGCCAAAGATGGAATTATGGTAGATCCTAAGAAGATAGAAGCTGTGCAGAAATGGCCCACACCTACTTCTCCTACAGAGATTCACAGCTTTTTAGGCTTAGCAGGCTATTACAGGTATTTTGTGAAGGATTTCTCCAGAATAGCAGCGCCACTGACCAAGCTAACACAGAAAAATGCAAAGTTTCAGTGGATGGAGGAATGTGAGCAAAGCTTTCAGAAGCTAAAAACGTGTCTGATAACTGCACCAATATTAGCCTTACCATCAGGTTCTGGAGGATTTTCAGTATTTTGTGACACCTCAAGGGTGCGATTAGGATGTGTTCTCATGCAAAATGGTCGTGTTATTGCTTATGCTTCGAGACAATTGAAAAAGCACAAGCAAAACTATCCTACACATGATTTGGAGATGGTTGTAGTGGTATTTGCTCTAAAAATTTGGAGACATTATATACGGCGAAACTTGTGAGATTTTACTGACCATAAAATTCTGAAGTATATCTTTCAGCAGAGAGATCTAAATCTTCGGCAGCGTCATTGGATGGAACTACACAAAGACTATGATTGTTCTATTTTGTATCATCCTGAAAAAGCCAATGTGGTAGATGATGCATTGAGTAGAAAATCTATGGGGAGTTTGGCATATATAGCCCATGCAAAGAGACTTTTGGCTAAATATATTTAGAGACTAGAAGATACAGGTATCAGATTTTGTGTCGGAAATTCAGAGGCATTGTTGGCTTGTGCTCAGGCTAAGTCTTCATTAGTTGAGCGCATTAAGGCCACCCAATATGAGGATGAATGATTATGCAAATACAGAGATGAGGTCTTAGCTAGTAAAAGCAAGGATATGATTGTTGAAACTGATGGTGTTCTTCAAATGGGTGACAGGCTATGTGTAGCAGACATAGATGGGTTGAGACATGTTATTCTTAAAGAAGCTTACAACACTAAATACACTATACATCCTGGATCCACAAAAATGTACCATGACCTGAAGCAATTTTATTGGTGGGAAGGCATGAAGAAAGATATTGCTAACTTTGTTTCTAGTTGTTTGACTTGCCAGCAGGTCAAGGCTGAGCATCAGCGACCCACAAGACTACTACAACAAATTGAGATTCCAGAGTGGAAATGGGAAAGAATTACTATAGATTTTGTCACCGGGCTACCACGAACCTTTAGAGGTTAGGACTCGGTATGGGTGATTGTAGATCGACTGACGAAATCATCACACTTTTTACCGGTGAAGACTACATATGGTGGAATCAGGTATGCACATATATTTATGAACGAAATTGTCCGACTTCATGGAGTTCCAGTATCCATCATCTCTGATAGAGGATCACAGTTCACTTCACGCTTTTGGAAATCTTTTCAAGAAGCATTAGGTACACGAGTAGATCTTAGTAGCATTTCATCCTCAGACAGACGGGCAGTCTGAACGTACTATTCAGATCTTGGAGGATATGTTGAGAGCTTGCATTCTTGAGTTTGGAGGTAGTTAGGACACTTATCTACCTTTAGCTAAATTTGCTTACAACAATAGCTTCCAGTCCAGTATTCAAATGGCACTGTACGAAATATTGTATGGTAGAAGATGTCGTTCCCCTATCAGGTGGTTTAAAGCCGGTGAGTCTAACTTAATGGGACCTGACATAGTACAAGAATCTATGGACAAGGTCCAGTTGATCATACAGAGATTGCTTGGAGCTCAAAGAAGACAAAAATCTTATGCGGATAAGAGAAGAAGAGAGTTAGTGTTCACAATTGGGGACAAAGTGTTCCTATGAGTCTCTCCTATGAAAGGTGTGATGCGGTTTGGGAAAAGAGGCAAGATGAGCCCCAGGTTTATAGGACCGTATGAGATAATAGACCGAGTGGGAGTGGTGACTTATCGTTTGGCACTTCATCCTGAGTTGTCCTTTATTCATCTAGTTTTTCATGTCTCAATGCTAAGAAAATGTATATCAGACTCATCTCAAGTGCTTGAAGCACTTGATATACCGCTTGATGAGAAGTTGTCTTACGAGGAGAAACCGATGGATATTGTTGATAGACAGATAAGAAAACTACGGTCAAAAGAAATCGTGTTCGTGAAAGTCTTATGGAGAAATCATACAGTTGAAGAAGCTACTTGGGAAATAGAAGATACTATGCGAGTCAAGTACCTCCATTTATTTCAGTCTACAGGTATGTACTTGAGTTAAATTCGGGGACCGAATTTCATAAGGTGTGGAGGATGTAATACCTTATATTTTTTAAATAAGGGTGTATTGGTCATCATCATAATAATAATAATAATAATAATAATAACTATAAGAAAGTAACAAAAAAAAAGCAAATAATGAAATAAAATAAACAAAACAAAAAGGAGATAGAATACAAGTGGGCTTAGCTCATGTCATGACAAAAAGAAAAAAAAGAAGAATAAGGATTTTAAAAGGGCACGAAGCCATTCTCTGGAAAACCTTAGAAAAACAGAAAGGGGGAAAGCAGCAAGCTGCATAAAAAAAGGAGAACAGGAGCAGCGGGTTTCAGAGAAAAAAAGGGGGAAAAGAAGAAGAAGAAGAAGAAGAAGAAGAAGAAGAAGAAGAAGAAGAAGAAGAAGAAGAAGAAGAAGAAGAAGAAGAAGAAGAAAGCTTTGGACAAAGGCCTTAAGAAGAATTGGGAGTTGAAATTAAAAGTATTCGACTCAAGAGGTTAACCTTCTTCTTCTCATCTGTTGAATTATTTCACTATATTTATGCAATTTCATGTGGTACAAAAGAATTCAATATCAACTTTCTTTTATATAAAAAGAAATATACAATTACTATGGAGATAACAAGGCTATAAGGGTTTGGTTTAAGCAATAATGGGTCTACTTCTAGAGGAATAAATTATATTAAATAGTTTGAAATTTATAGAATTATGGACTAATTCTATGATTAAATATAAATACCTTTTTATTTACAAGATTTTTGGACTAATTTAAATTACTCATAGCATGAGTAAATATAAATCCACAAATTAAGATTCAAACATGAACCCCGATGATTGAATTTTCTAAAATAGCTATGAATTAGCCTAGATAAGGAAATTAACATGAGATCGATATTATGTAATTATAGATTGATTGGAGGAATTTGTACGAATTGCTCGAGGTGAAGCATTTGGTATTTCGGCACGAGTACTGTGAGCAGTAATCTTACCGCAATTTGTGTTTTCATAACTTGCATGATTTACATATGATTCTTAATATGAATATGTTACCGATTATTTTAAGTTGCACGTGGGACAAGTCTTTTACTCGATATGATATCGAAATAGTTATTTGAGAAGATTACCGTTGTTTTAAATATTTTCGTTGTCACTAGATCTGTTTTACCGTTACTTGAATTTACTGTTATCAAAAAGAAATTATATAAGTTGATAAGAACCTAAATGCCCTATATTGTTTCAAAATATTTTCAATAAGTATATATGGATTACAGAGACAAGTATAAATGGGAGTAGATATTGAAGGATCTCGTAGCTAACGGCGGGTTCGTTAGACCTGGTGCACCTTGTAATTATAGATTACCGTTATAGCTTTCGCTAGTGGGAAGGTAGAACTAGCATACCGTTACCGATTTCCCTCGAGTAGGGACTACCGTTATATTTGACTTCTTGCGAAGAAGTCCACAGTTATACCGATCACATGATTCGTTTATTGAAACCTCCCAAATGTGAATATTGATATTAGACAGTGGTTACCAAGCTTATTACCGAACTGTTAATTGTATTATACACAAGAAAAGTATGATGAGACTGAAAATTATTTATTGTTTCTGAAAGGGCATTTTTATATTATTTTCTGTTCGATATACTAGCATATTTTCTGACTTGTCCCCAATAAAAACGGTTGTGGTTAAGTGTTATTACTCACTGAGCCAGCGGCTCATTCCCCGCTAATTGTTTTTACAGAGACAGCAGTTGACGCAGGCGAGGATTTCGTTAATTAGAGCGCACAAGTTGATATTTCTCGGTGAGCCTCGCACTTGTTCGTGTGGGCAGAGATTTTATTTATTGTTATGGTCTCTTCATTGAACTCTTAGAGTCGCTCCATAGTCATTATTTTAGTGTCATGAGTATTCTTTTGTTATTTTAATCTTATGTTGAGTATCATTCTCATTTATCAAAGTTGGAGATAGATTAGTATTTCTAGTGGTTAGTTGGTGGTTTAGTTATGGTGGAGACTTATATTGGTTAATTGACAAGTTGTCAATTGTTTGGTATGATATTAGGATGTTTGGTTGTTGATTTGACGCTGGAAATTTTTTGGGATGGTCCAAAAATAGGGAAAACTCTGTCCGATTTTTTGTAAAATTTCCGATGAGGCTTATTTGGGAGCACTTGCTCCTAAGCGCCGGTCACAATCCTAAATTGGGTCGTGACAAAGCTTATTAGAGATAATTGCAAAATGTGGTCCGCACATGAAATGTGCGGCCGCAGAAGCTAAGAAAGAACAAAAGTTCAGAGAGTTCTCATTTCAAGCTCAAAGGAAGTGCGGACCTGACCAGAAAATCATCTATACGGCCGCAACTACATTTGTGCGGTCCGCAGAAGAGTCTTATGCGGCCGCACCCAGAAATGTGCGGACCGCAAAAAATGAGAGATGCGGCCGCGGTTTAGAATTGTGTGGCCGCAAAGATGCAAATCCTGTGAAGCTGAAGCAAAGTGCGGACTGCACATGGAATTGTGCGGCCGTAGAACCTCCGAAAGAGCATTTTTGTCCGAAAATTCCAGCTTTGTATAAATAGAATAGTTTCATTTGTTAGGTCAAGTTTTGAATATTAAAAGTGATGTAGCGTTTCTCTTTGCTCCTTTAGGCAGCTTTAGCTTATTTTGGTGATTTAGCATTGAATTTTTATATTTTAATTTTTCAATATGAGTTTTATTATTTCTTCTTCTTTATTTTTTGTTACACCCACTATGAGTAGCTAAATTTTTACTAGAATTGTGACCCAACCCTAGTGTGTAAACCTTATGGGTGATTAATTTTGTGCTTGTTTATGAATGAGTGTTTGTTATTTAGCTAGGTTCATGCTTCAATTGTGGAATTATTGATTGCAAACATTGATTCATGCCTATTTGACTTAGTTTCTTCTTGAGAAAGAGAGACATAGTCTAGGTTAACTTAACTAACAAGGAATTGGGTCAATTGAGAGATTGATTAACCCAATTAAAGGATTCAACCTAGAGATAGTAATAACCGGACTTGAGCTCTTATCAACTATTTTGGTAGATACACATTTGGATTTGAGAAAGACAAATTGGGCAAAACCACTCTCTGACCGAGAGGTATTGAGTGGGCAACGTAGTGTTGGAGCTATAATACACCCCAATCAATAAAATAGCATAAAAGTCTTTATCCCATTAGACAAAAACCTAGGTCATGGTCACAACCCTAGGCCTTTTTATATCTTTGAAAAACATTCAAAAACAATTATCCCTAGCTTTATTCCTTTAGATTTGCAATCCTTAGTTAATTTTAGAAGTAAAAATAATATCTTGTTTGTGAAAGTGCAATCTAGATACTTCACGCACTCACTCCAAATATATACTACTAACTCCCATCTCAGCTCCCAGTGAATTCGATCCCGACTCCTTGTTGAGTTTTATTATTGCAAAAGACTATGTCATACCTCGTTAGAGGCGTGCATTTGTACGTGATCACGGGTCAAGTGTAATATAAGACCAGATGGACCAACAATCTTGAATGCATGCCACATGTCCAGTCCACTAATTTAGGGGTATATGTGTTTGAATAGTAAAACGGTAGGGGTACTTTTGATCCAATAGTATAACGGAGGGTAATTTTAAACAATTTATAATAGTAAAGGGGTATTTTAGGACCTTTTCCGTAATTAATATCCATCTGCTGCTAGCTTGCCATCGGAACGTCAACAAGAAAAGGGGAAGCCCAGAAAAGATTGATACTCCAGCCATGGCAAAATTCAGATCGATAAAAAATTAATCCCTTTCTTCTCTATTTTAGAGAAATTTATGACCTTTAGAAGAAAAAATCGTGTAGAATCGGTGTAGAAAGAGGGTTGATTTCAAAGAGAGAAAAAGGAAAAAAGTACTGTGATTGGCGGATTTACTAAATTAATGGGCCACAATTTTAAAACTAATTTGCATATAATTGGTAAATTGTATATAACAATGTAATTAAGTTAAAATTTGATTAGGGGATAAATAAGTTTCATATGGAATTTTTACCTCCTAAAGCAAAGGTTAACACCTTATTTATTTTAAATAAATACCATTTAAAAAAATTATATTCTATAGATACCTTTTAAAGTTTATAGCAAAATATTTAATTTTAGTTACCTCCTAGCCCTAAGCCATTAATACGCTATTCAGTTACACTATTTTCTTTCTCTCTCTACATTGATACATCTCATTCTCTTCCCCATCCCATTAAAATTTCTGCTCCCCTCCTCCTTCTTACGGCATCTTCTCAACTGAAAAAATTCAACAACTAGAGTGACAACGGTGTGTGGAATCCATCCACTAAAATGTTCCGGAAACTGCCGGTTTGTCACGTTAACCCTTCATAGAATCATGGACTGAGAGAGGTTGCAGGGTTGAGCCAAATTTATGGTGGTTCTAGGTATGATACTTCCACTAATGATTATAAGGTCGTTAAAATAGCCCAATTTTATCACTTCTCTGGTAGTTCCTTAGTTACTGTTACAATAGTTTATAGTTTGAAGTTGGGTTTGTGGAAGAAGAAGGTTCAGGATTGTCCATATTGGTTGGTTAAAGAAGACAAAGTCACGTTTGCAAGTTGAGAGGTTGTTCATTATCGATATCAGAAAGCAATTTCCACAGATCTTTGAGCAAATTCCGATATGTCTAGCGAAGAAGAAGTCGTCTGACACCGTACAACACTCGCCGACTATCGGAAGAAGCTCTATTTGGCTACAAGGCGGAAATTAGTGTTTGTTCTTGAGCAAAGACGACATAGTTTGGGGCTGAGCAACTTGATTTTCTGTTAATATATTTCAATGCATTTTTAACGTATCACGTTGTTTTTTCATGTATTTCATTGTATTCATTGTCTTTTTTTCCATTATAATTCAATGCATCTCGCTGTATTCCGTGTATTTCATTGTATTCTATCTTTTTCTCATTGTTTTTCAATGTATCCCGTTGTATTCTATGTATTTCATTGTATTCACTGTCTCGCTATATGCCATGAATGTATTCATATGCTTTTTTAATTAATATAATTTATGTATTCAGATGTATTATATAATTTCTCTAAAGATTGCTATGTTTTGGGGTATTGTTCAGTTGAGAATCTTTTTTATAACCGGAAATACAAATTTTGTGTGTTATAATTGAGTTTGTTGAGTTATATTAGGAGTCTATTATATTAATTGATACACTTTCCGTTTAAAAACAGTGTAATCCCCTGTTTCACGCCGTGAATACAGTCAAATACAGTAATTTGTCCAGCTGTAATCCCATATTTCACGCGATGAATACAGTCGAATACAACAACTGATTAGCTGGACTTCCCTAATTCACGCCTATTTTTGCTACTATATTCATGAATACAATAGCTTAAATATATCAAATACATTTTATAACCACAGAAAAGGTATTTATAATCCATAATATAGCAAATGATATCTGTAGATGGCTAATTACTGGAGATTAGTGCTTATGAATAAATACGTAAAAATCTCATTGAAACCCTTTTGAAGGCCCAATTGAATGGAGTGTGACCCCGGTCCATCAGGTTTACTTGATGGCCCAATAATTAGACTGTGTATCTAAACCCCTACTCCAAAAACCTCACGACAACTCTCCAAAAAAAAACATGAGAAGTTGATAAGGTGATTGGTCACAAGAAAATCTGACAAATGGATAAGAAAAATGTACAATAGTCCCAACTGCCTATTAATCAGGAAAATAGAACAAAATAAAACTAACTTTTGAGTATCACCTCTAAGTTCACATACTATACTTGATTCTTGAATATTGGACTATAATTTTTCTTGCTATTAAAATGGCTGCCTTGACACGTGTATCATCTTACCAATGCCATAAATTAAGTTTGGTAAATCATAGACCTCCAGAGTTGTCCTCACTTCTAGCAACTACCTCATCACTTGTTTCATTTCCAAAGAAAAACAAGAAATTTAGCAAATTCTCAGTTTTGGCCATGGCTGATTTGAACACAAGTACCGTTCTTGTTACCGGTGCTGGTGGCAGAACCGGTAAATTTTCCTTTTTGCCTTTTTTGGGTTTCTTGATTTTGATACATTAATTCATGCCTCAAGGGTTTTACAGCATTTATATATGTAATCTTCATTTTCTGAAATTTTTAAATTGTTGAATGTGGAGTACTGCTGTAGCCACTGCTAATCTTTGGCTACGGGGTGTTAATTCAGTATATATGCAGTTTGTGGGATCTAATTCTGGGGAATTCTGTTTATGATTTTGGCTTTTTTTGTTCGAAGTAATGTTAAGGGGTTATGTGGGATTAAGGCATTGAAATTTGTATGAGCATGATCATAAGGAGACCTAACTAAGGCACGTGATGATTACACAATTGTATTCATAAAAGGGCTTAGCCTACTAGTCAATTAAGTGGATGGAAATTAAAATCCCACGGGTTAAAATCCAATTCGAGACCCAAAAAAAAAAAATAGGTTATTTCTTCCCATCTGTCTAACCCTTGGTGGACCGAGTTACTCCATACCTATAC
The DNA here is from genome assembly GCF_000393655.2 of Nicotiana sylvestris. NCBI lineage: Eukaryota > Viridiplantae > Streptophyta > Magnoliopsida > Solanales > Solanaceae > Nicotiana > Nicotiana sylvestris. The sequence goes on from NC_091063.1 coordinate 150,213,137, forward strand.
TGTGATGGTGAGAAGTAGCAGGTATTCGGTGGACATAAAAAAACTGTTGAATGGAAATCTGGTGATAAATATTGTACTAGAACATATTGTTTTTGTCTTTCCCTTTTTCTTCCTTCAAAAAAGAATATGCTAAAAGAAGAGATAGGAGCCCAAGCAGTTAGATTATTTTTGCGTTGAAGTCCTGTAACAGTAATATATGGATTGTTGTCCTATAAGCATTGCTTCTCAAATCTGTTGAGGAGGTTCTTTATAGCTTTCAAGAATGTACAATTTTGCTGTATTTTAGGACTATTTATTTATTCTTAGGAGTTGGGATCACTCATCAATTGTTTCCAAGGGTGAAGATGACTCATAAATTGTATGCTCTAACTCCGAATTTGGTTGGTCTATTGGTTTTTTGTCATATCATTTCAATTGGCTGTTTAATAAGTAAACGCATGACTGAACTTGAAAATGTTGAACTCCCAAACAATGACTTAGGGATCGTTTACTGAATTTTGAAGTATTCGAAAGCAACAACTATTCTTAAAATTTTGCTTTATTTGTTCTTATGCTTCTTGGTAAATGATTAATGGTAGAATCAATCATGTCAAGTGGCTATGAGCTTTAGTAGATGATGTAAATTGGCTATTCCTGTTCATCACATGATCGAGCAATTCGACGGCTCCCTCATTAACAAGTTGTTTGTATTGTAGGATCAATTGTTTATAAGAAGTTGAAGGAGAGGTCAGAGAAATATACAGCGAGAGGATTGGTTAGAACGGAGGAAAGCAAACAAAAAATTGGTGGTGCCGATGATGTTTATATTGGTGATATCAGGGATACTGAGAGTATTGTCCCTGCTATACAGGGTATTGATGCTCTTGTTATTCTTACAAGTGCTGTGCCAAAAATGAAGCCCGGGTTTGATCCAACTCAAGGTGGAAGACCGGAATTTTATTTTGAGGATGGGGCATACCCTGAACAGGTATAGAAAGCTATGGCTACTCATATCCTCAGGTTTTTAGTTATCTTTGTCTGACACAAAAAACTATTGACTTTGTATTTATAGGTCGATTGGATTGGCCAAAAGAACCAAATAGATGCTGGTAACAAATCGTCTTTGACACTTTTGGCATTGGATAAACGACGTTCTCTGCTTATCTAAGACATACGTTATGCATGTTTACAGCTAAAGCTGCTGGTGTGAAGCAAATCGTGCTAGTTGGGTCAATGGGAGGGACAAATCCTAACCACCCCTTAAACAGTATTGGGAACGGGAATATATTGGTTTGTTCCTTGACTCTTTTCCTTTATGAATGCTTTCTCCTTCATTTCTTCTATTATTTTGGCCTGATAAATGGAGAAAAATGGTCGGTAAGGATTCATATTGCCTACCCCAGCTTTTTCGGGACTTCGGCGTAGTTGTATTTCTTCTGCCATTTTGATGGCCATCTCACCTGAACTTTTCTAGCTAAATTAGTCCTCTGATTGCATCTTAGGCGGGTGCTACTATTTCTCAGTTATGCTTATGGAAAAAAACGTAGTTTCACGGGCATTCAATAATTTTTATTGCTGGCAGGTTTTAGTTGATGGTTCTTAAATAGTTCCTTTTGACCTGCTTTCTTTGTTGGAATCGTTTTCATCCAAAAGTTCTGCCACACTAACTTGTATGAACGTTACAGGTCTGGAAGAGAAAGGCTGAACAATACCTGGCTGACTCCGGTATTCCATACACAATTATAAGGTTTGTTCAATTTAAATATTTGTATAAATATCTATTTGAGCCTACCGAAATAGAAACACTTTGAATTTGGGTCTTGTTAATCCAAAGCTGCTCCTTTAGACAATCTCCAACAAATATTACACAAAATCCTATTTTGGTGTAATATTTGGTGTTTTGGTGCTCCAACCTAACACCATTTTGGTGTGTGAATAGTGTTACACCAAATTTGGTGCAACACTACTCATCAACACGATTACTATTCATCAATATTTTTTATTATTATTTTTTATTATATAACACTTTTAATTTAACATATTATAAATTTTACTTTTTTCATTTAGGTCCCTAATATACCTAATTATTTTTTATGTAATATCTTATAATATTAATTTTACATCTTAATTTCGGTGTATAATTTTTATAAATTACATTTTCATATATATTATTCTTATATAAAATTGTAAGTTAATTTTATTATAAGTTATAATTGTATAAAAAAATATAACCATCACAAAAATGAAAAGTGCAAATATAAAATATAATATGTTCTTAATAAATAACACAATATTCATTAAAAACATAAAAATAAATATTTAATAAGACATAAATTAAAATTGAAAATACATTAAATAAGATAATAATTTAGAAAATTATAACAATAATTTAGTACTCTGGTATGCCCATTCTAGATCCATCAATATCATTAAAATATTGAGTGTATGGAGCAGAGGATTGTTGTGGTTATGGCTGTTGAAATTGTTGACTTCTTTTATCCATTATTCGTTTGTTCTTGTTGAATAAATTCACGGATATTAGGATCATCAATAGAATTTAAATTTGACAATTAAATTTTCTTTTCTTTTTTAAATTCTTTTTAGTTTCAAAGCTCTATCTTTTATCTCCATATCTCGTTGCATGTCTGCACTTGACTTTGCCAACCAACAAGCCGATTATTTTCTGATTGGACCATTTTCATAGCAGATGAAAAACCTTCATCGATTATTCTCTTCATTTTTGCTTTCTTCGCCCCAATAGGTCGTTCTAATAATGTGGAATCACCTGCAACATCCTCATTCAAATTTAGTGAAAATGTTGATAAGTTAGGAGATGATACTAGAGGTGAATCAGGAGTAGGAGTCTCAGACGCCGATGATATATAAGAAGAGTCTTGCTTTCGAACTTTTTTTCTTCCAACATCGACATCCTTAAACTTCTCAAAATCATTCAACATATCCCACACATGATCAAATTTAAAACTTTTTTTTATAGTTCGGATCTTGCATAAGTAAGCGTTTTGCTTGATTAATCTGCAATATTTAAAAAAAATTGAAGATAAACTATAAGTAAATATATACAAATAAAGTATAAGTAATTACAAAATAAATACTGACAATATCTTTATCTGAAGCACCACTAAGATGCAAATTTTCAACTTGTCGTACACGACCATTTAATTTTCTTATAGCCTTCTCAATAACTTGAATTCAAGATTGCACCGATCTTTTGTTGCGATACTCCCAACACTCATCATTTGCATTATTTTATGCTTCTTCCACTCGACTCCAAAAATGATCTCTAGATTGATGTACACACGTTATTGGATCTTGAGAAACATCTAAATAAACTTAGCATAATAGCATATCTTTTGGTAATGTATCTTTTAAATCGAGTAGACATTTTTTGCAAGTGATTAGAGGAAAAGTGGATTATATGTCTAAAGAAAAACAAAAGTCAACTTCGTATAGATGGGTATGTTGGCACTTTAATATATATAGATACAAGTAGAGCCAAAAATTGACATAATACATACTTAGATTTCATCTTGATTTCAACCGTTGGATGGATTTCATCCTAATTTCAACCGTCGGATGGATTTCATCCTTAACTCCAATTTAGCTTTAGGTAAAATATCTTTACACATTCTTCAATGTGTAGAGATAAAGTAGACACAATTATTGACCGGATAATAATAGGATAGATTTTATCTTGATCTCAACCGTCGGATGGATTTCATCCTTATCTCAAATTTATCTTTTGGTAAAATATCTCTGCACATACTTCAATCTATAAAAATGAATATCATTTAGGAAAATAACTCAAGATTCCAATTCATTTCAAAATCAAGTCAAATATTCTTATTTGTCTTCTGAAAATGAATTCCTATACTGGAGGTTTATCTAATAATAATGATGAAAATTCCTCTTCATCATCATCATCTTTAAATTTTGATGATACTATTGTAGAATGACATCAAGTTATCTTGCAAAATATTCGCATGAAGAACTATATGTTGCAGCATTTGCAAGAATATCAAAATAATGAAGTTTTCAGAGTTGGCTCCGTTCCAGGTCATTTGGTAATAATCGAGATCGTGAAGTAGCTGATAATATATTTCTCGATTATTTTTCAGATAATCCACGCTTTAATGACGGTATGTTTCATTGTCGAGATCGGATGTCCCGGAATTTGTTCCTTAATATTGTTGATGCAATTAAAGCTCATGATAACTTCGAACAACGTGCTGATGCGATTGGTAGATTTGGATTAGCTACTCTACAAAAAATCACATCTATGTTTAGAATGTAGGTATACGGTTTGCTAGCGGATGCCACTGACAAATATGTGAAAATTGAAGAGTCAACTACAAAGCATTAAGAGATTTTGTTGAGCTATCGTAGAGGTTTTTGGCGAGCAGTATTTGAGATCACCAACAATTAACGATGTTGCAATGCTTCTTTGCATCGGTGAACAACGTGGTTTTCCAAGAATGCTAGGAAGTCTAGATTGCATGCATTGGAGATGGAAAAATTGTCCAACAACATGGGCTGGACAATATGCAGGTCGTAGCGGATCCCCAACAATTATTCTTGAAGTTGTAACTGGTTATGATCTTTGGATATGGGAGGCATATTTTGGTAGGCCCGACACCAATAATGATATTAATGTTTTAGACTCATCACATTTGTCTTCCAAGCTTGCTAAAGGTATTGCTCCTCCCGCCCATTATGTTGTTAAAGGAAAAGAATATGATGTGGGTTATTATTTAGTTGACAGTATATATCCAAAATGGTCTGCTATGTGCAAACTATTCCTGAGCCACATTCTCAAAAGAAGAAATATTTCACGATGAAACAAGAATCATGTCGACAAGATGTTGAATGTGCATTCGGAGTTTTGCAATTATTGTAGGGCCGTCATGTCTTTGGAGAAAAGAAGTGCTACATGATATATTAACTACATGTATTATACTGCACAACATGATAATCGAGAATAAGCGTGATCTTAATGCACCTATTCAAGATGCTTGGGAAGGTCCAACTCCTTTAGTAGAAATAGTAATTGATGAAAATTACCGATTTGAACAATTTTTAGTTCGACATAAAAAAAATTAAGGACAAAGATGCTCATTTTGCACTTTATAATGCATTAATAGAGCATTTATGGGAGCAATATACTACTCCTGGTAATATTTATGTGAAATTTAAATAAATTTTACTATAATGTAATATTTATTTAATTATATTAAATGGTTATATAAGAAAGGAATATGAATTATATGGGATGAATATGTAAAAAGAAAAAAAGAAGGGATTTGTTTTATGAAATAAAAAATAAATTTAAATAAATGACAATAATATAATATAGAAGAGAGAAGAATATAAAAGAGATATTCTTTTTTGGTGTAAAAAAATAGTGTAATGGGTTGGAGTTAATTTCCACCATTTTGGTGTAAAAAATACTCCCCCGTTCCAATTTATGTGAACCTGTTTGACTGGGCACGAAAAAATGAAGACTTTTGGGGTCCTAAACAAGTCAAAAAGGGCCCAGAGTATTTGTGTGGTTATAAAAGCTTCTCACAAAGGGTAGAATTGAAAGTTTAAGCTACATTGTTTCCAAATTTAGAAATGGGTCATTCTTTTTGGAACGGACCAAAAAGGAAATAGGTTCACATAAACTGGAACGGAGGAAGTAGTGCTTAAGGTTGGAGACGCATCTCAAACATTAATGTCATTATTGGTGCTGGGCATACCAAAATATGCATGCCATATTTTGAAATGAATTGGAAATTCTGAGTTATTTTTCTAAATAATGTGTAGATATATTTTACGTAAAGATAAATTTGAGATAAGGATAAAATTCATCCGACGATTGAGATCAAGATAAAATCTATTCTATTATTATCCGGTCATAATTTTGTCTACTTTATCTCTACACATTGAAGAATGTGTAGAGATATTTTACCTAAAGATAAATTTGAGATAAGGATGAAATCCATCCGACGGTTAAGATTAGGATGAAATCCTTCCAACGGTTGAGATCAAGATGAAATCTAAGTATGTATTATGATAATTTTTTGCTCTACTTTTATATATATATATATATATATATATATATATATATATATTAAAGTGCCAACATACACATTCATACGAAGTTGGCTTTTGTTTTTCTTTAACCATATAATCCATTTTTCCTCTAATCACTTGCAAAAAATGTCCACTCGATCTATAGGATACTCTACCAATGAAGATACGCTATTATGCCAAGTTTATTTAGATGTTTCTCAAGATCCAATAACGTGTGTACATATTTTTGGGATCGAGTGGAAGAAGCATACAATAATGCAAATGATGAGTGTTGGGAGTATCGCAACAGAAGATCGGTGCAATCTCTCGAGTTTAGATTCTATTGGTAATATAAATATTCGTGAATTTATTCGACAAAAACAAAAACGAATAATGGATAAAAGAAGTCAGCAATTTCAACGGTCACAACAATCATCTGTCCCATACGCTCAATATTTTAATGATATTGGTGGATGTAGAATCAACCTACCAGAGTACTAAATTATTGTTAATAATTTTCTAAATTATTATGTTATTTAATGTATGTCAGTCGCTAATTTATTAAATATTTATATTATGTTATTTAATGAACATTGTGTTATTTATTAACGACATATTATAGTTGCACTTTTTATATTTGTGATGGTTATATTTTTTATACAATTATAACTTATAATACTATTAACTTACAATTTTATATAAAAAGAATATATACGAAAACTAATTTATAAAAATTATGCACCAAAATTAAGATGTAAAATTAATATTATAAAGATATTACATAAAAAATAATTAGATATATTAGGGACCTAAATGAAAAAAGTAAAATTTATAATATGTTAAATTAAAAGTGTTATATAATAATAAAATATCTATGAATAGTAATGGTGTTGATGAACAGTGTTACACCAAATTTGGTGTAATGCTATTCACACACCAAGATGGTGTAAGAAATGGTGTTGGGTTGGAGCACCAAAATAGGATTTGGTGTACTATTTAGTGTAAGGTTGGATATGGTTAGATGATACTGAATTTCTAATCTAAAAAAATATCTAAACCTCGATTGGTGATCCTTAAGTTAAAAGCATTATCCTATTAGTATGGGAAGTCTTATAGAAGATTCCAGAATGAAGGGTTTAATTTTATAGGATATGTAAAGAATTGCCTGTCTTGATAATGGGATTTCTAATGAATATTGTCAAAATAGATAGATGAAGCAAATTAGGGTAAGTAGTAGTTTTGGGATACTCCATTAGACTAAGTTGATGGAGGATCCGGCCATAGCTATTTTCATATATTTTTTTGGTGAATGTGTGGGTGGGTGGGGGCAGGGGCGAAGTAGCACTTTAGTTAGAGTGGTCAATTGACCACCCTTTGTCGGAAAATTGCACTGCGTATATAGGTAAAATATTAGGTTTTAGAGGTACAGAACATATATTAAACACCCTTTGTCGAATATTTTTTAATTATTTCACATTTAAACTCCCTTGCGAAAATGTTTGGCTTCACCATTGGGTGTGGTGGGGGTGTTGGAGATTGGAGAAGGGCAAGGGGAACAAGAACTTTAACCCTCACCAAATGTTGGAAATCCCTATCCAAGTCACATAACTCAACTCTTTCAATGAATCTAGTGAAGCATAACCATTATCTAAGTTGCTCGGACTCTTCACTTCCAGTGTCGCACTTATGGCGACACAGCATGGGTGTGGGATCCATATCGGTACCGGTCAACTGATTTTGGGTCCTTTAACCAATATCGACGGAGAAATTCGGAACATATACAATGATTTCTGAAACCAAAACAAAAGCTAGGGTGAAATTGAAGAAAATAGAATGCGTTATATTTTTATGTCACTTCTTTTCCTTTTATCTCCTTCTCGGATTCTACTCTTGATCAATATTTTCTCTTTGTTGGAATTCCTTGTAAGTTTTTCACATAATGTCTCATAAACATATTTGTATAACTCTAATTTTAAATATTTAAATTATTTTTAGACGAATCCCTTCACTGTATTCATACCTGGATCGTACCCTCGAATCTTAGAATTTAAATCATGAAGGATCTAACTTTTAGATCCGCACCCGTATCGGACACCCACATCCGAGTCAAAGCAACTTACACCATTATATAGGTGGTAAGACTTAGCTTGCATAAAAAGTAATACTCCCTCCGTTCCAATTTGTGTGGATCTATTTGATTGAGTACAAAGTTTAAAAAAGAAATGAAGACTTTTAGAATTTGTGGTCCTAAACAAGTCATAACATGTGTGTGGTTATAAATCTTTTGAAACTTGTGGTGTTGATTGTTGAACATGCCGAAATGTTTGTGTGGCCATAGATGCTTCCTATTAAGGGTAGATTTGGAAGTTTAAATTAAATTTCTTCTACATTTAGAAAGAGATCATCTTTTTGGTAAAAAGAGAATCGGTTCACATAAACTGGAACAGAGGGAGTAAGTCATAGGGAATCGAACTAGAACTAAATTGAATTAGACTTACCTAATTTAAATACTATCATGTGTAGAATATTGGAAAGCGGAATTTCAAAGATAAGAGAACTACATAAACTATCACAAACCTGAGAAAGTTGTTAAAACGTTTTAGTTTTCACGAGAGTTGTCAACAAGAAACATTTAAATCATGCTTCCACTTGTTCGTGGATTCTATGTCACAAGTATATAAAGAAAAGGAAGGGGAGCATTGGCGTAACTAGTAAAGTTGTTGTCATGTGACCAGGAGGTCACGGGTTCAAGCCGTAGAAACAGCCCTTGCAGAAATGCAGGGCAAGGCTGCGTATTATAAACATTTGTGGTCTGGCCTTTCCCCGGACCCCCCGCATAGCGGGAGCTTAGTGCATCCGGCTGTCCTTTGTCCTTTTTAAGTAGATAAAGAAAAAACCCTCTCTCAGTGGGACTCAAAATAGAAACGGAGTAGATAAGCAAAGCTTATGAGGAAATAACTCCAAATCTTAATCAACTTCAGTAGTTACCTCGTTGTTGTACTCGAAAAAGCAAACTTATATCTTCTTCAGACAGCACTAAATTTATTTTGAGGTTCCTGCTATTATTGTTAATGTCAGTCCAGACACTGTCTAACTATTCAGGTTAAATGATCTCCATGTTATGCTCTTTGGTTTAAATTTACTGTTTGATCATCATTTCATTTCTCTTCTTTGTTCAGGGCTGGAGGATTACAAGATAAAGAAGGTGGTATTAGGGAACTACTTGTTGGAAAGGACGATGAACTTCTCCAGACAGAAACAAGAACCATTGCCAGGGCTGATGTTGCAGAAGTTTGCATTCAGGTATATTACTCATTAGGCTTTGGTCTTAGATGTTTTGCTGCTTCTTTGGTCAGCTTCAATGTTTCACGTCCACAACTCTTTCCCTATAGCTTTGCTCTCTGTTTGCTTATCTTCTGAACAAAAACCGCCGTGGCAATTTTTGCGTTGGCAGGCACTGGAGTATGAGGAAGCTAAATTTAAGGCACTTGATCTGGCCTCGAAACCTGAGGGAACTGGCACACCAACCACAGACTTCAAGGCTCTATTTGCACAAATCAGTGCTCGTTTCTGATAATACCGCTCACCATGACTGTGCGAATTTTCATCACTCTATTATTCCAACATTTGTTCAAAAGTGAGGCTAAAGCCTTAAGGTAGATAAGGCATCTGAGTTTGGTTGTACCAATGCCCGTCCCTCCCCCTTCCCCCCTGCGCAGCAGCTAACTTCACTGATCCCATCGACTTGCCAATAGGTTCTGTTGGGAACATCATATTTTATCAATTCAATGGCACAATGGAGGGTTATATCATGTGCCTTTGTACATCTATCTGATGCTTGGGGAAGGCAATAGACTCAATAAGCATTTTTGAACTAGTGTAAAAGGACACAACTATATACTTGCTTCCATTGCCTGTTTCACCAAGTAATGTTTCATTTTTATGGTTATTATTGTATGCCTCCTTGCTTGTATACAAACTTATTTCATGGATTCAGAGTGTGATTTTCAAGCTCACAAGTAAATGGTTCCAAAGCGGGGCATTTGCATCTATACCCACTCTTTGGGTCACGTTTTAACTTGTGCCCGCTTTGAAAAAACATTTGCAAGCGTGCCCACTTTTTCGCGTAACTTCAGCATACGGGGCTGAAGTAGCAAAGACAATCACGCAAAACTTCAGCATTCTAGTAGACGGGACTGAAGTAGCAAGTATGCTGAAGTTTTTGTTTATAATTGTTGAACTTAAGCATAATAGTTGAAGTTTTGTTCTTTATTTGCTGAAGTTTTTGTTTGTAATTGCTGAAGTTTTTGTTTTTGTAACTGGCGAACTTCAGCTCAAGAGTTGAAGTTTTTGTTTTGTAACTGGCGAACTTCAGCTAAAGTTTTTGTTTTTGTAACTGGCGAACTTTAGACTGACGAACTTCAGCTAAAGTTTTTGTAACTAGAGCTGAAGTTTTTGTTTTGTAACTGGCTAAGCTGAAGTTTTTATTTTGTAACTGGCAAACTTCAGCTCTAGAGCCGAAGTTTTTGTTTGTAACAGGTGAACTTCAGCTCTAGAGCTCTAGGGGGGCATGTTGTACTCATACGAAGTAACTTAAAGCAACATTAACAGGAACCAAGAAACATCAACACATTACCTATCCAATCGACAACTGAAATCTCCAATTTCTGCTAGACCCAATTCACCAAACAACAATATAAAATTAATAATTAATTTCTCTTGTCCCATTTTCACATCAAAATTGTGCATAAGATTCAAGTTGCAAAACCAAGATAGAACCTTTACAGCTGAGGGTGTCGGCAAAAAGGAAAAAATGATTGAAAGAAGAAATAAGAAGAAGCAGATAGGGATGAATCTTACTTCTGGAAAAGGAAAAGATAAAACTTTGAGGAGGAGAAGGAGGAGGAGAAAGGGGGCTGAAGTTGTTTAAAAAGTGGGTACAAGTTAAAACTTTTTAAAAAAAATAAGTATAGGTTAAATTGTGGCGACCAAATAGGGCGCCCGTGCAATTTTTAATTCCAAAGCTTACATGTTTGGAGAGTGAATTTCCATGATCTAATAAAGAATCAAACTCATTTAAAGTACTTTTCAATTTAGGTATCTTTTGCCATTTTGGCACAACATTATACATATCTGAACCATTCCTACAATAAATTATGAGCAATATAACAAGTGATAGATTCTTGTGATTGGATGTAATGGCCCTTTTCCACAAGCTTAGCTCTAAATAGACTTGCACTTTGTGCTTTAAGAAGGATTTTCGCAAAATTCCTTTTTTAGGCCACCATTTATATTTTCTCTATTTTTAAAAGTTGTACAAATATATTCATTGGGAGATTATCCTTCAGAATAACGTTAGACTCGGGTCTAATGTTTGCTCATATATTGCTCAACCTTACAGGCAAAACATTAGATGATTGTAATATCTTATAAAATTTTGACTATGTATTATTCTAAGAAAAATATGAAGATAGCTGAATGACAATTGTGTTGATTACATCTACAATGATTTGATTAGGGTTCTAAACTAAAAGTCATCTAATGATATGAGTTTCACAAACATTTAAAAACTTAGTTTTAGTTGGCATATATCTTTCACCAACAACTCTTGATACCACTTAATTTTATATTCTTCTGACAGTCAAAAGAATTAAATATCATCTCCATCTGGAAGCACTTTCTGACCAATCTCAAATCAATTCATAATTTAGCTACAACGTTAAAACTACCCCCATGTTACTCAAAAGATAATTGAATGATCATTCTTTTGATTGTATCTAGGGGTGGCAAACGGGCGGGGCGGGCGGGTCAGATATGGTTCGGGTCGAAAACGGGTAAAAATGGATTATTCGACCCGACCCATATTTAATACGGATAAAAAACGGATTAACCGGCGGGTAAAAAAAACGGATTAATTATTCATGACTTCTTGTATATGCTCACTTTTGGGAGAATTCTTAGTCTCCCTAACTTGAGGAACCCACAATTTGAGGCTTTATAAATGTAAAAGTTATAACCCGTTTGGCCAAGCTGCAAAAATCAGCTTATTTTGAGAAGTGTTTTTTTCAAAAGTGTTTTTCTCAAAAGTACTTTTGGTGAGAAGCAGTTTGTGTTTGGCTAATTAGTTTGAAAAGCACTTCTGAGCAGCAATTAGTGTTTGGCCAAGTTTTGAAAAACTGCTTCTAAGTATATTTTTCTCAAAAGTGCTTCTCAAAAAAGTGCTTTTGAAGAGAAGCTACTTTTTTCTGCTTCTCCAAAAGTGCTTATGCTTCTCCTCAAACGCACTTTTTTTCCTTCCAGGAGCTTGGCCAAACACATCAATTTTTGGCCAAAAGTGCTTTTGGCAAAAAAAAAAAAAAAAAAAAAACTTTTGGCCAAAAATAAGCTTGGCCAAACAGGCTATTAGGCACATTGGTTATCCATTGGTTACTCATTGGTTATCCATTTTCTAAATAGATAATATGGTTCTTATCCATATTTGACCCGTTTTTAAAAAGTTCATTATCCAACCCATTTTTTAGTGGATAATATGGGTGGTTAACTATTTTACTTTAACCATTTTGTCACCCCTAATTGTATCACATTTAGGTTTTTAAACTAAAAGTCATCTAACCAAGTTATCGATATGACCTTGACAAAAATCTTAAATTTGTTTAAATTAGCTTGCTTTTGACTAAGAACTATGATATTCATTTTCATTTTGTTTCTACTATTGATGCTTATGTATCCGACAAGAATGTATTTAATTACTTTTAAGGGGCACATATACTTATTATCTTCCACTGGCACAAGTATCGAATAACTCTCCCAAACAAAACTTAGGCAAATGAAAACATATCACTTAGTGGTTTTTTTGTCTCTATATTGATTTTAACTATGACTTCTTATGGTTTCACTTTTCACCCACTATAATGACCATTGGGCTACATCTTTGAATGCGGCAAAAAAGTATATTAATCGCCAGTAAAGGTTAAGTATACAACTAACTTTTTCGGATAATTACATGAGGCAACTTATGTATTTTCCCTATTTATTTTATATCAATGGCTATGCAATGGCGAAATTGATATGATTGGCTGTAGGTGAGTGGTTAAGCAACTTTCTCCTGAGGGAAAAGAGTGTCGGTATTATAATTTATATAAGTACATAACTTCTGTTGATATGTTATTTCCAAGATCAATGCTTCAGTTCATTTCTCATTGGTCCAAGAAAATATTAATCTACACAAACTTATTGGCAAGCACCATGTCTTTGTCAGTGGCGTTTCAGCCGTTATTTTGTGCTCATTGGCCTATATAAATTAATCTTTTCAGGTTTTGACTGCAATTTTAAGAATAAGGCCCGTCAAAATCTAGGAAAAATGTACACCTACAAGTTAAAATTATCCACGACTAAAGATGTATCTAGAGCGAGTTCTGTGAGTTTAGCTGAATTTATTATGTTTGACTCAAACTACACTAGTATGTGCACACAAAAAGCATGTATACATAATTACATATACGATTACACTCAATTTGAATCTACTAACTTTAAATTCTGAATTTGCCTTAATTTGCAAGCTTTATTATACCAAAGGGTCATGCGAAAAAGAAAAAAAAAGAAAAAAAAAGGCAGCCCGATGCACTAAGCTCTCGTTATGCGTGGGGTCCGAAAAAAGGCCGGGCCACAAGGATCTATCAAGGCTATGCAATTTGAGATTAAATAATTTTATGTATATTTACCTCGAGTTACTGCATCCTGAGCAATCAAAGTTTTTTAAAAGCTCTCTGCACAATGAATTATGTGCCAAATATACTTTTAAGAATCCTTTAATAAGCTCTCCTTTCTGTCCCTCAGCTAAACGACATCACGACTTTCCAAGCACCAATAGCAATTGGACTTAAATCTTTCTCAACTTGTCGCATATAGTTTTTTTATTGCAATTTGTTAAGGAATCCTAACATGGCAAATCATGGAGGATTTTGTTCTCATTTTACGAGTTCTTTTTTAGGGACCACTCACTTATAGTTCAGATTCTACTAGGAAAGCACCAATTGCAACAACCTCCAAAATTAAGGTGATTTAATTTTGAGAAATCATATTTTTTTTTTCAATAAGAACCATGCAATAATATTGATACAAAGTAAACCCTTCGGGGTTGCCCAGTTGGTTTGGAGGGTGGTCATTCATCGAATCCCCCTCAATGCCTTCTGGGTTGAGCCTGTCACACAGGGTTACATCCCCTGTGTGGTTTGCAGATTGTTATACAGGGAGAAGTTTACCCAGTACGCACAAAGTGCTCACCCCAAAGGGCAGAGGCGGTGGTAGAGGTTGTAGCGGCTGCGAATTTCCCCTCTTACCAAAAAATATTAAGACAAAGTAGACTATATAAAAGTTCAAATGAAGATTTAGCCTCATTTTATAAATTACAACTCAAATTACCAAACATATTAGCCTCATGAACATCAATCCAAAATTCCAAGCTAGCTGCAGTCGACTATTCCTCCTAATATGTACCATACTACTTGGACACCTTAGTTCCTACAGTTAATACATCAAATATTGTCTTTCTCAAAGTCAACGAAGCAATCAAGAGATGTTCTTCCTTTTCACGGAGATCAAATACATCCCAGGGAAGTCCACATCATCCTACGTTCGAGAAATACGTTGCTTAAGCCCTCGAATCACGGAGAACAATCCGGAGAGAAGAATCAACGGGCAAACAGAATAGTACCCACAAAGATTCATCAATAAAATTATTTTTCTTTTTAAAAAAATGCATTGCTAAGTTCAAAGCGTTCCTGAATACATATCAGATGCACACTACGCAGCAATGGCCGGTCCGCAAGCTGTTCAATGTATGATTTTATGGCCTAGGTCATTCATCTATGAAATATTGATTCAATCAATCATTCCATTTAAGGATCAAGTCTCTCGCTTTATACACTGACGATCGCCTCGAAGAACATGTACCAATTCCTCACCTTGTCTGATTATATGTTGGTTGTTGAAGTTGTAAGATGCATTTTTTGGGCTGGTCACATTTACGAACTCGAGCGGTTTAGCAACCGAATGACCTACTTGTTGCTTCTGCAAGCAGTCTCTATTACTGAATGTATCAAGACATGAGCAGCCAGTTACCTGTGACATCGGCAAATTGTGTCAGTTAAGAGTAGTGAACAAGATGTTAAAAAGAAATTATACAAATATATCAAGAGTCTTACAAACTGTTTTGCAGCATTTGATGATCTCTGCAAATATATGGGCGGACTTGGGGTTTCAAAAGGAAGCATGTGTTTCGAGTTTCTTTAAACAGGTTTCCAACAAGATATGGCGTAAATTGTTCTTCCTTTCCACCCCAGCAACAACCACTGGCTATCTTCATCAATTACAAAATCTCTATGGTATCCTAACCTCACCTTTTCTACTGCCTTATTCACAAACTCTCGTTCAAAAGGTATTTGCGTAAACCTTGCCCCCAGGATACGGACTTGCCACTGCTTGTATGTCTCTGGCCTTTCAACTCTTTCCCACCCCTCACAAGCTATGACATTCAGGGCTTCCCTCCCAAAGATCTCTCTCTCAATTAACCCTCTTTCGGGAATCTCACGGGGAACAATAGTTTCAAGCATATCAAATAGTGCTGAAAAGTGGAATAAGGCCTCACGAAATCGTGTAACAAAAAATGGGGAACTATAGGCCCCATTGACAATTCCATGGATGAAGATATCTGGATTGATCTTCCTTATGAGGTTGAGAACAACGGTTCTTGAACTGTCAGCTACCACAGTCTCATCATACAGGTTCTTAAAGCGATACAAGCAGGTGACAGCGAGAAATTCATCCTTGTCGAGCTTTAGATCATCAACTGTGATGGTCTCCCATTTCTTTGCAATTGCATGGTATTCAAATGGGACATTAAAGGACCGAGCATAATCAGCCAAACGGCGACCAGATTCCTCAATCCGTTCCGCTGGCCTGAAGCCTGGTTGGGGAAACTCTATACCAGTAATACGAAGCTTTGGTGGGCCCCCTTCTCTTTCTGCAATACGTTGGATGAATGTAGGCCACTGAAATCCATATAGGATGCCAAAGTCAATGACATGAACCCTTGTTGCATTCTCTGCCTTTATCATGATCGTCTTGTTTGAAGCAAAACTTGAGATCTTTCTGAATGGGCACGACGCAAGATACAAATGGTAGGCCTTCAAAAGATCGGCTGCAGATGTTCGTTTATTGACAAGGGCCTTATAAATCTGGCTACCGGTACCAGCCAAGCGCGCCTCAAGACCATCTGCAAAGCAATGAGCCAATCTCTGGTTTCCATCTCCAAAAGGGTATGAATGTTGTCTGATCTGTTTCAACAGTTCATACGCACTCTTGGAATCATCAGCAGCTACAGCCTGCGCACAATTTATCATAAGAGTTCTTAAATCTATGACTTCCTTCTTTCCACCTTGCTTTTTCCCGCGGCCCTTTCCTCCTTTTGATCCTTTTGGTATCTGCACTGTGGTTTTGCTTTTAGCGTTCCGCAGGTTCTGTCGATAAGCTTCCAGTGCTTCCTCTCCCTTTCCCATGCTATGCAGCAAGACGATATCAAACTCCTCAGACCGAAGAGTTGATTCTGTAAATATTGCTGCCTGTTTGCTACTTCTTTCTTCTTCAGTATAATTATCATCCCTTTGAGGATTTTTCCTCCCTCTCGCCTCAGTTGGTGAAGTCTCTCCCTCATCCTTTTTCTCCACATAACCAGCTTCCCCTTTAGACTCCAGAGACGGCAAGTCATTGTTCAACAACTTATTATTAGTTGGGAGGAATTTACTTGCTTCTTCAACTCCTTTCCTAAAGCTCCAAATAGATTGGCTCTCATTATATATATCAGGAATATGAAAAGAACTAACAGGAGAGTCTAAGAACCCATCTACAATAGTATTCCCACTATTTGATGAGCATACTGAAGTATTACGAAATGAAAGGCCTTCGACATAAGCGGAATTGTAGTCCGTGGAAATGTTAACCGCTCTTGAATCAACTAAGTTACCACTATTTTCACTAGTATTACTTGTGGAATTGTATATACTTCCCGAGAAGTAATCATCAGGACTCTCATTGTACTGATTAGTAAACGCATTTTGCTCTGGCGAAGGTGGATACTTCTTGCCAAGGGCCTCATAGAATGTCTTTTCTTTTGCTTGAAGTTCCAACGATTCCTGAAGCATGTCTGTCTTGTCCTCCATTTCTTCTTCCATAAGCATCTGATTTATATAACTCAAAACTACATCCGAGAAATCAATATCTTCATTGAAGTCCTCCTCAACGCCGCCAAGGTCAGATCTTGATTCTAGATTACTAGGTAAACGGTCACCGTTTATACATCCAACACCACCAAAATTGTGTTGGACAAAGCTATTTTCAAGTCTAGGACCATTGTGTAGCTTCTGATCTGGATAAATAAGTTCAAATCTTGGTCCATTAATCATCCTCCCATCTGAAGAAATAGGAAATGATTGGTTCCCTAGTCGAAAATCACTCAAAGAACTCGGATTTCCATTAAATCTTGGATCCATTTTAACCAAATTGACAAACTTCTCTAACCAAACCTCAATGTCAATGATGCCAAATGGAAGTTGCAGTCATAAATATATAATATATCTGTGACAATCATAACAAACTCAAGCTCAAAGGTGGAACACACACAAGTAATAGCTCATAAAATAGCAAAAAGGCAGAAACTTTAACAACCCCTTAAAATCAAGAAAACAACAGCAAATTCTGCATTAACAAAATTGAATCTTTGCCACTATTTAAAGACTACATACAAGTTTCAAGTCTATAACTAGTCGTAGTCAATAACTTCAACATAAAATTGAGCTCAATTATGAAGTGCTTAAGAAAAACCAAATCAAGAAAATCCAATTAACTATGTTAAATATAGTGAATATGAAAGAAATGAGGAAAGGGCATACCTTAGAGAAGCAGAGAGGGGGATGGACTTAGGGAAAGAAAGACTAGAGAAGAAAGTGCTCAAAAAAGTATTTGTAAGATTCTTATAAGAAGAACTAGTGGGAGATCAGATGGCAACCGTTGAAAGTGGTAACCGGTAATAGCCAGTCATAGGTCGTTGTTGTGATAATCATCGGTAAAACCTAGTCACCTTTCAAATAAAACTTCGACGGTCTTATGCCTATAACCAATCATAACATCCCACCTGTTGAGGAGAAAAAGATGCTCCTTTTAGTATTATTTTTTTATATTAATAAAGAATTATATAACATGTAAGTCCACGAAAAAGAAAATTTATGACGGTGGTGTACCAATTAGTGTGTGTGTACTTTAAATATTTTATTAGTTACTTACTATCTCTTACTAATAGGTGCTCATTAGGGGGATGGTGCGTTTATTTACATTTAACGGTCCGTCTTATCGGTTATTAATTTATAATGTAGTAATCCGCTAACTATTCAATAAGACATTCAGTGGATTAATATCAGATTAACAATTAACGGGCGATTATCGAGTAATTTATCGATTAAACTAAATAGACAATAAAAGAAAAGTAGAGAACTAGAAATTAATCCGTCTCCAAACCGTTAAGCCGTTAATTATAAAATTTCAATCCATTCACCAATCGTTACCCCGAAAACCCGATACCAATAAGCCAATAAGATGTTTTTTCGGTTCGGTTAACGGTTACGGTTTGGTTTTGATCAGTCCTACTTACCAAGACATATACTATAAAATTATATTAATCAAGGGTTAGGCAGATGAAAAAAAATTCACAAAATATTAATAGTCATTTTTGCTATTATTAATTTTATATCTTTATTTTATGTGTTAAAAAATTCATTCACTTTTAGACTTCATATTCAATTAAATATTATCAAATGAAATAAAACAAACTATGTATGTTTTTCGTTCGGGCTTGTTTCAACATACATTATTTCAACTTCAAACTGAAATATTATTTGCAACTCAATATATTTTATAATTTAATTCATTGTGTCAACTTTAACTTGAAATAAAAACTTGAAAATTGAAAATTTTGTTTGAGGGACACCTCAATTTTCAAGTGAAATGATAATTTTCACAAAAGTTTAACTTTTCAAGTTAATTCAATGACAAATGTAAGTCTTTAACTAGGGGTGTACATAGGTCGGGTTGTTAGGATTTTACAATTACCAAATCAAACCAATTGAGTCGGGTTACCAAATCTAAAAACCAAACCAAACCAATAAAACTCAGGTTTTTCACTCTCGATTTTTCTCGGGTTTTCGGGTTTTTCGAGTTTTTTTCCGGCAAAATCTCCGTAGAACAAAACATATAAATTGTAAAAAATAATACAAAATATGAGATGTGTCATAGCATTATCCTAATATATTCAACAATAAAGACAATAAAATTATGTAACATAAATATTGCTAATTAAAAAGTCATAATAAAGTACTAAGTCATTCTAAAATAAGTAGACTAATAAGGGAGTATTAATTACATGACTAAACGCTAAAGAAAAAATAAAAATAGGTTATGCATTTTTATCTAAATTACTGCAAAACAAAAAATAGATATTCAATACATTTTCGTTCGTAGTATTGAATTGAATGTCTTTTGTTAGTATTAGTATTGATTTAATTTTGGTTTGGGCTTTTGTTAGCATTATTTAATTTACTAATGTTAATGGCTATAAAACTTATTGGAACATTCAAAAGTTCTAAGTCCAACCTTGAAAATACCTTAAAAGATAAAATTATGAATTTTTTTAAGAAATATTTATAAATTACATCACAATAAGTATATTTATATATTAAATATATCTAAAATTTCTATATATGTAATGTCGGGTTGGTTTGGTTTCGGTTTGACTTTCTTTAGTTAAAACCAAACAAAACCAATGATGGTCGGTTTTTTTTTTTCCAACACCAAATTAAATCAAACCAAATCATAATCGGGTTTTTTTTCTTAATTTTACTCGAATTATCGGATTGGTGCGATTTGTCGGTTTTCTTTGTACACCCTATCTTTAACATCCGAATACTCTCATCAAACATCAACTTCACATAATTTTTTCATATCAGCGTTACCCAAATATTATTTTAATATAATTTGGCGGATATGGCACCCACTTTTTTATTCCACTTGTCAAATAATCTTCTTGAAGTTGAAAAAAAAAAGTAATTTTCCCAAAGTATACTTGGCGAGTGGACATGTGTCAACATGTGGTAAATTGCACGTAAGATGCATGTGATGCACAAGGACGGTGACTAGGCTCCACATAGCCGAAGTACAACCTTGTCTTGTTTGTGCCTCGTATGTTTTGACTTTTGACTATCTGCCTTTCGTCTCACGTTGTGCATGTTTTGACTTGTTCTCGTCTTCCATTTTTAGTGTACCCTTTTGTTATAGAAGAAAAAAGGACGTAATATGAGTTCAAACACTAATGCTAGAGTTCCTGTGATGTTAACTCACAACACGTATTATGAGAAGGCATAGAAAATTTAGTCAAAAAAGATGCTCATAAGATGAGGGCGACGAGAAAGTTTATAAGCTGTTTCAAAGAAAATAACAACTTTACATCAAGGTCTTGTACTTCATCGACTGAACCAACAACAACAACAACAACAACCCAGTATAATCCCACTTAGTGGGGTCTGGGGAGGGTAGTGTGTACGCAGACCTTACCCCTACCCTAGGGTAGAGAGACTGTTTCCAAATAGAAACCCGGCATCCTTCCCTCCAAGAACTTCCCACCTTGCTCTTGGGAGACTCGAACTCACAACCTCTCGGTTGGAAGTGGGGGTTGCTTACCATCAGAGCAACCCCTCTTGTCGACTGACAACAACTTCATCGAGTGAACCATATATCGTTAAGATCAAGTATTGAGCAATTTTTCAAGTAAGAAAAAGAGGACAAAATAGCACGGTCTAGCCAGTTTTCGGACTGGTCATTCAAAAATAGTCAGCGTTTGCCAAGTCATTGAAAAATAACCATTATTTTGCTGCAACAAAGACCGGTCCAGCATAATATACTGGAGGTCGGTGCACCTGTGTATGAACTTTCAGCATATTATGTTGGACCGATATACTTTGCTGGCTCCAGTATAATATACTGGAGACTGGAGCACCGGTGCTTCAAACTCCAGTATATTATGCCGGACCGGTATATTATACTGGAACTCCAGTATATTATGCTGGAGTATTTTTTCGGATTTTGAACAGTGTTTTCGTTCAGATTTATCTTTACATGAAAAGTGACTAAATTTCGATTACTTTTGAAACTGTGACTATTTTTGAATGACCACTTGTAAATCTCGCTATTTTTAAATTTCTCCCAAAAAAAGAGGGAAGATATGGTAAAATTTATATAACAGGCATTTGGAAAACGTTAGCAGCTAGCTACGCTAGCGTGTAATGACTTTCTTTGATAAGGGCCTTGCTTCTTTAAGCTCTATTTAACCTATACAAATTATTTATGATTAATTAAACACGTTCTAGTCATATTTGTACTGTTTGCATTTGCTTAATTAACAAAATTTGTAGTGAAAATATTTTGGCAAACAATGATGGTAGTTCATAGTTCATGCTTCAAACCAATTGATAATCATACTACATCTTTTCTTTTTTGTTCTGTGTTCAATCTTTTAAATCTTTAAATTTTCTAGCTAGAAAAAATAGGACAAAGGTGGTTGGTTGCAACTGGGAAAAAAAGTACAAAAGTTAAAGTTGGAGAGTATTTGGAACTTAAAATTGTATTTGGATATGAATTTCACTTGAAAAAGAAGTTGAAAATGTATGAGTGAAGATCATTAATTAATTCCCTTTAAGTATTATTCAAACAAAATATTTAATATTTTGCCATTATTTCAAATACTGAAGTTCAATTGACCGATCTGTTTCATCAAAAGTGTACCATTAGTGCGCATATGATTGACATTTGCTTTAAGAATCGGCCCAACCCATTGAACTCAGATCCATTTAGCTTTCAATCAAGTTTCACAGGCTTCGTCTTAATTTTCAATGGGTCTTTTTCACTTTTAGCCCGTGTCAAAAACTATTTATATTTGGTAGCCAAAAAAGTGTATAAAATTTGTATAATTTTTGTATATAACATATAGAATATATATATACATAAATATACAAAAAATATTTATTTTTTCGACTATTATTTTAAAAGCGGTTATACAATGTTATTTTCCCATTTTCTCTCTCAATCTTGTTAATCTTTTGTGGGCTTTTTTCCTGAAGTATTGGGCAACCTACTCACCGGTGCTCAAAAAGCAACTGAATCGACGCGCATTATGAATATAAAACACAAAACAGATATATAGTCCCAAAGTATCTTGCTCAGTGAGTCCTAATTTAGGGAGAAATTCAAAAATAGCCAGATTTATAAGTGGACATTTAAAAATAACCATAGTTTCAAAAGTAATCGAAATTTAGACATTTTTCATGTAAAGATAAATCTGAACGAAAACACTGTTCAAAATCCGGAAAATATTCCAGCATAATATACTAGATTTCCAGCATAAGTATACTGGAACTCCTGCATAATATACTGGAGTTCCAGTATAATATACCGGTCCAATATAATATGTTGGAAGTTCATACACAGGTGTACCGATCTCCAGTATATTATATTGGACCGGTCTCTGTTGCAGCAAAATAGTGGTTATTTTTCAATGACTTTGCAAATGCTGGCTATTTTTGAATGACCAATCCAAAAACTGGCTAGCTCTTGCTATTTTAACCCTAATTTACCACTTACATACGTAAAAGAAGTAATAGAATGGTTTAGTTTCTTCAAATGGATTAGCTATTCCTTCAATAATGGAACAATATCGTTATACTATTATTATTTATTTTTAAGAACCACATAGTTCAAAATATAGTAGGAATGTAGGATCTCTGAGTTGGTTTTCTATGATTAATAATGAAAATATCAGAGTAATTATTATTCATGAACTGACAAGCCATAAAATTGGAGGCTCTCCTCCATAAAGTACGCTGACTAATCCGTAGAAGGAACTCATATTTGTTCAACGTATAATTATACAACCAAATTATTGAAGGCAACAAGCTAAGGCCAAGGTACGTCCAATATTTGTTTTGATAGTTGGTATATTGTGTTGAGTTGTTTCCGTGTGACTTATAGGTCACGGGTTCGAGCTGTGGAATCAGTCATTGATGTTTGCATCATGGTAAGCTACATGCATCACACCCCCTTGTGTGGTCCTTCCCTAAACCTTGCGTGAACGCGAAATATTTTGTGCACCGGGTTGCCATTTAGTTGATATATTATATTGTATTCAGCAATTTACAATGAAGCAAAATATTCCAGTGTCTGATCATGGCCTATTTGACTATTGACTCGACGACATTGTTTTTGTTTTCAAGTTAAGCTTGACAATCTAGAGAGGCCCAAAAGCAGGTGAGCTACATTTCCTGCAGAAAATAAATAAATATACATTACTCAAGTTAAGCAACCAAATCATTCCCCCTCCCCCCCCCCCCCCGGGCCAAACGATTACTACTTTATAAGGTAAAGAACAAAGTAAAAAGTCAATGAATTAGTTGCAGAATAAGTTGGATTAGGCAGGGCCGGCTCAACGAAGTTGGTGGCTTAAAGCCATACTTCAATAAAAGGTCTTAAATTTGCCCGGAAATTTTTAGATGAAAAATTAATTTTTTTATAACCGATTTCTTCTAATAATTTTTTTTCAATTGATGATATTCTTTTTTACACAATATTGATCTTAGGTAAAATTTTATTACTTTTTATAGAAACTGTTAACATTATTCTATAAGCAATATAGATATTTGAAAATAATTAATTTTCTTATCTGGTTGGATACATCAATCAAAGTATTATCTTTTATTTATACTGTTTTTCTTTATATTTTAAGTTGAAAAATAAGTCTAAGTTATCAATATTAGCACGACTGTTATGTTTTAAAGTACATTCAACGTTTATCCAATTTTAGCTGTAAAAATAATTAAAATTAGAATAATAGAATTTAATTCAAGAAGTTAATCTTGATGTCATAATTAGTTTGACACTCCTTAGCAATACTTAAAATGTAGAGGAAAACAAAGAAAAGAAAGGTAAGAGGAGACTTGGTAAGAAGATGTTTTTTGTTCTTGACTCTAATTTTTAGGAATCGTATTACAAAAACTTAGATAAAGAGAATATGAAGGTGTTATACCAATTCTTTGAAGAGAAATCTAAAAAGGATTTAAAAAAGTGGATCCATTAATGAAGTTAGTGGTCAAAATATAAATAAGGCAAGAAAATATTGCTATTGGAGTAATTCTCGTTAAGATATACTAGTATTAATACCCGCGCGATGCACGGATAATTAAAAAGAACGATGTACACCATAAAGTTTAATGTGTTAGTGTTAATACCATCTTTACAATCAAACATTAAAAACATATTAAGACTTTGGTAAAACTTTCATTCCATCTCCTAATAAATGTTCCATAAGAAATAATGATACTATACAATTTGCTTGATATGAAGCATGCGCCTAAGGGAACATTATTGTAGCAAATGCTCATGGACATAATTTTCCAGAAGTTATCCTCTGTATTGAGGTTTATCACTACAAAAAGGCATGGGTAAAAAGTCAAGAATTTTTTGTCCTTGGGCGACAATTTTTGACTGAAATGAGAGACAACATATATTGTATTACTGATGAGATAATGAAAAAGACATGCCAGAATGATCTTTAGAAGGATACTTAGTTGGCATATAAAATTATTGCACACTTTCAGATATTTTGATTAAGTGTAGAATAAAATATATTCAAATACATCAATAGCTTGGATTCTAGGAAGTCAATAGATCTCATCACGCCAACATCAGAATCTAGATGAGCTTCATGCACTTCGACTGCAGATAACATAGTCATAGGCCACTGTTCCATGTCGCTACAGGTGACATCTTTTTAGAATTTCTGAATGCATCTAGCTTATATTATGCTCTCTGCAATAAATTATCCAACTTTGCATTAAAGTAAAAGTTGCATACTACCTAAATATAGAATTCCCCAGTTTCTGGTTCTTTGGTCACTGTTGATGTCCACCCAGCAGCAGATGAGGATTGCTAGTATAATCCATTAGTATTCTCCATTTTTCACTAATCTGCAAGCTCTAACACGATAGTATCTCTCAAATATGATAAAAACTTGTGGCAGATTAATCACGACAACATGACAATAAAATACACAAACAGTAACCAATAATGATAGAGAGTAAATCATATATAAAGAAAACAGAGAAATACTTAATTGGCTTCAAGATTCTAGGAGTGAGGTGCTAGAAAAAAGGATAAAATGTCATCTCTGATGAACTGCCACATAACATAGTTATACCAAATTAAAAATATTAACTAAAGAAAATGATACATAAGACTAAAGGATCATAAGACAATAACAATACTCAATAATTAAATGATAAATCATTTAATAATAGCTCTTTCAATAGTTATATGAATTCGATCTCCCTAAAACAAAAAAAATTGAAAAGAAAGTTAAATTAGTAAGGCGCATAACTTGAAGAAAATACATCACAACTCAAAAAATAACAATAGCTAAAAGAGTATGCACCTTTCATCTTGAATAATTAATTCAATTGAATTAGGATTTTCGTGTTTCTCGCGGTCTGGAACGTGTCATAATCTAACAACACGAACCTTCAAATTCCAACTCATTTTGGACGTTGATATTTCGCTGCTATAGTTATAGTTTGGAGCTATACTTTGTAGTAGTTTGTGCGTAAGCTAAACCCTAAGCAATGTAGAGAAGCCAAACCTAAATAAAAGTTGCTTAAATAAAGATTTCTAAGGAAAGACTATCGAAGTAAATCAATTTTTAAGGCATCTGAAATCCTAATTTTAAAAAAAAAAGTATGTGTAAATCAATGTGTAAGAGCGAATGTGCTCAAGAAATGATACATATCTTCATTTTTTAGCTTTGGGCTTTTTGAATTTTCAACCTTCGTTTATTTTTTTTTGTTAACCACCAAACTTTAATTTTTCTTGTCTTTTTCTTTGTCCTCTTGTTAATAATATCATTTCTTTTAATATAATATAGATGTAAGATACAAAATATTTATTTAATTAATTCTTTCTTAAAAAAGAATACCTACCATAACTGAATTATACACAAAATTTAATTAAAGATACCTATAATAATGTATATTGTTCACAACTAAGGTCAAATACAAAGTTTGTACTAAATAAAAATTATTATTTCAACTTAAAATTAATGTGTAAGATACAAAACGAAATTAACAAAATTTTAATTAATTCTTTCTTAAAAAGGATATCTACCGAATTATACACAAAATTTAATTAAAGATACCTATAGTAATGTATATGATACCCATATTAATGTATATTGTTCACAAATAAAGTCAGATACAAAGCTTGTACTAAATAAAGAATTATTATTTCAACTTAAAATAAATGTGTAAGATACAAAACGAAATTAATAAAATTTTAATTAATTCTTTCTCAAAAAAATATACTTACCATAACTGAATTATACACAAAATTTAATTAAAAATACCTATAGTAATGTATATTGTTCACAAATAAGGTCAAATACAAAGCTTGTACTAAATAAAGAATTATTATTTTAACTTAAAATTAATGTGTAATATACAATGATTCTTTCTCAAAAAGGATACATACCATAATTGAATTATACACAAAATCTATATTATACACAAATTTAATTAAAGATATCTATAGTTATAATCTATTGGTTTGCTTAATGAAAATTGCATCATTTTTTTTGTGTACGTCTTTGGTCATTAAAAAAAGAATATTTTTAGTTTTAGTTTAAATCTTAAAATAATTGGCTTTGATTAATTAAAGAATGAAATTCAACTTACAGAAAATCTTGGACTACTACTTCCATTAAATATGTTTCCATTTATAATTCAAATTTTTTATGTCGTTTAAAATTTTCAAGTGGCTTCATTTTAGCTTGTCACTTGGCTTAACCACATGCTTCACTACTCTCCTTTAAATATAATACTAGTATCAATACCCGCGCGATGCGCGGACAAATCATTTCAAATTGCGATGTAGGTTGTTTGAATTATGTACAAATAACCTTAATATATAAACCTCTCAGATTATATAACATGAGAATTTAGTTATGAAACATGATATGAAATTATTGTTCAAATCTCGTAGTGAACAACCAATCTTTTTAATATATATTTGTAGCAACCTAACCCCTTGATTTTGGTACTTGTATTTCATTCCGCTGTCGATATTAAAGAATACTAAACATGTCATATTATGATATATCTTGTTCGAACACATTAGATCATATTATCTTAACAAAATTCTTATTATCACTTTATTTTTTTCTGAAAGTCAAATATATCTTATTCATCACATCACTTTTACATAAATTCTTTTTTTGTTTTTTTCTTATAGTTATTGTATTATTTAATATTTAATCATAATATTTTAATTATTTAAATTTATCAGTAATATTTTTAAATATAATTTAATTATTTTATTTTATCTACTTTTAAATCAATTTAAAGTATAAGTATCCTCACACTACCTCTATTTTTTTATGTACGTTCTCTTCCCTACTACAAATGTTAATTAGTTTTTATATTAATGTTTTACCTAGAGCCAAAATAATGTCATATTTTGTTTTAAATTGTAACTTTTAATTAGTCTAAAATATTAATACACAAGTTATTTGATTATCATGTTCAAAATGTATTGAGTTCTCTTATAATTAATTTTGTATTAGATGCAGTTAAATTTTCTTTCTTTTTTAGCTATAACATACAATTTAATTTTAATTTTCATTAGTAAGATTAAAAATATTAGAAATTTATTTTGTATTTGTAAAATTTTATTTAATCATAGAAAAAAAATTCTTAATTGTTTGAACACATTATTTCTAAATATTATAGTAATATTTTTATTGTCATTCTAGTTCTTTACGTAATATTTTAAAAAATAAAAAAATAATCTCATCTCAAATTCAAATAATTCTTATCATTTTATTTTCTAAAATGGACCGCATTTTTAAAAAAATTATGCTATGCATTCAAACTCAAACTAACTACACTTGATTCAGATATTAATCATAGAAAAATATTTTCTTAATTGTTTGAACATATTATATCTAAATGTTGTAATAATATTTTCACTGTCATTTTATTTCTTTACATAAATTTTCTTTCTTTTTTAGTTTTAAGATACAAATTTAATTTTTGTAAAATTACCTATATTAGAAATTTATTTTGTAATTTAAAATTTTTATTTTTTATTATTGTTTTATTTTCATAAGTAAGACTTCAATTTCGTGTTATTATCCATAATTTGAGCATTCACATCATAGTTTTAAGAACTTTCTAATCTCAAATTCAAATAGTAATTTCTAATAGTAAATTTCTAATAATTTAACATAATTTTGCTATTTTTTAATCTAAGATATAGTCTTATTACATTTTCTGTGACTTTTCGTTAACTTGTAAATTTATTTAATATCATTATCAACTACTTTTCTTTAATAATATATGATAAATGTATAATTTTTTTAATTATGAAATAAATATTTATTTTGTTTTAAAAACATTGCTCGGAAATTTTCAATTATTTAAAATTTAATATTATTTTTAAATATTGTACATTTATTTTATTTTATTTTCTAAACTTATGATTTATAAATGTCCTTACATTATCTCTAATTATTTCTATTGTTCAATATTTTTAGTTTTTGATTTTAACTATTAGACTTGAGTTATGTGGACTTATATTATGACTTTTGCTGCTTGAAATTATTTAATTTTTAAACTCAATAAATCCTTAATATCTTAAGTAAATTTTTAGTTTTATTTTATATTTTAACTTACTCCAAAGTATAAATAGTTATAGGTTATCTCAATTTATGTCTTTATATATTTTTATTTTTTTCTATTATAGTCTTTAATTAATTTTTCACCTCCATATTTTTAGCTAATATAGAAAACAATCTAGGAGTAGATCAATATATAAATATACACATAAATTTAATTATAAATATATAGATTAGATTTGTCTAAGATCTATTCAGATTATGTATAAGATTTATTAAACTACTTCCATTAATTAGGTTTATATATATAATTTTTAGTTATTAATGTTGTCCTAAAATTGCCAAGTGGCTTCATTTTAGCTTGTCACTTGGCTTAACCACAATGCATACTACTCTCTTTTTAATATAACTAGTATTAGTACCCGCGCGATGCGCGGACAAATCATTTCAAATTGTGATGTATGTTGTTTGAATCATGTACAAATAATCTTAAAATATATATCTCTCAGATAAAAATTATATAACATGAGAATTTAATTATGAAGCAGGATATGAAATTATTGATCAAATCTTGTAGTAGACAACCAATCTTTTTAACATATATTTGTAGCAACCTAACCCCTTGATTTTAGTACTTACATTTTGTTCTGTTGTCGATATTAAAGAATACTAAATATGTCCTATTGTGATCTGTCTTGTTCGAGCACATTAGATCATATTATTTTAACAAAATTCTTACAATCACTTTATTTTTATTAGGAAGTCAAATATGTCTTATTCATCACATCATTTTTACGTAAATTCTTTTTTTGTTTGTTCTTTTCTTATAGTTATTGTATTATTTAATATTTCATATTATTATATCATCATATAATTTTTTGTTAGCTTATAATTAAATTAATGTCTTGCTTATTTTTCTATTAATAGTATGTGATAAAAATAAATATTTTATTCTCGAAATTTGATATATTTTTATGCTTTTATCCTTTTATTCATAATATTTTAATCATTTAAATTTGTCAGTAATATTTTAATATAATTAATTATTTTATTTTATCTATATTAAAATTAATTTAAAGTATAAATATCATCACACTACTTCTATTTTCTTTTTAATATACATTCTCTTTCCTACTATAAATGTTAATTAGTTTTATATTAATATTTTACCTATAACCAAAATAATGTCATATTTTGTTTTAAATTGTAACTTTTAATTAGTCTAAAATATTAATACATAAGTTATTTGATTATCATGTTCCAAATGTATTGAGTTCTCTTATAATTAATTTTGTATTAGATGCAGTTAAATTTTCTTTCTTTTTTAGCTATAAGATAAAATTTATTTTTTTAAAACTTTACATTATTAAGATTACCAATATTAGAAATTTATTTTGTATTTTTAAAAATTTATTTAATCATAGAAAAAAATTTCTTAATTTTATGAACACATTATTTCTAAATATTGTAATAATATTTTTACTATCATTTAATTCTTTACGTAATATTATTATTTTTTAAAATTTCATCTCAAACTCAAATAATTCTTATCATTTTATTTTCTAAAGTGGACCACATTTTCAAAAAATTATGCTATGCATTCAAACTCAAACTACTGCATTCGATTCAGATATTAATCATAAGTCTAAAATATTAATACATAAGTTATTTGATTATCATGTTCCAAGTGTATTGAGTTCTCTTATAATTAATTTTGTATTAATTTTGTATCAATTTTTTGTTCTTTTTTAGCTGTAATATAAAATTTAGTTTTTAATTTTCATTATTAAGATTATCAATATTAGAAATTTATTTTGTATTTTTAAAAATTTATTTAATCATAGAAAAAAATTCTTAATTTTTGATCACATTATTTCTAAATATTGTAATAATATTTTTACTATCATTTTAATTCTTTACGTAATATTTTCAAAAAACAAAATCTCATCTCAAACTCAAATAATTCTTATCATTTTATTTTCTAAACTGGCCCGCATTTTCAAATAATTATGCTATGCATTCAAACTCAAATTAATTGCACTCGATTCATATATTAATCACAGAAATATAGTGTCTTACTTGTTTGAACATATTATATCTAAATGTTGTAGTAATATTTTCACTATCATTTTACTTCTTTACATAATTGTTTTTTTCCTTTTTAGTTTTAAGATACAAATTTAATTTTTGCAAAATTACCTATATTTAGAAATTTTATTTTATAATTTAAAATTTTATTTTTTATTATTATTTTATTTTTCATAAATAAGACTTCAATTTCGTGGTATTATTCATAATTTGAGCATTCACATCGTAGTTTTAAGAACCTTCTAATCTTAAATTCAGATAGTCTTTTCTTTTCATTTCTAATAGTAACTTTCTAATAAGTTAACATAATTTTCCTATTTTTTTTAATCTAATATATAGTCTTATTACGTTTTATGTGGCGTTTCATTAACTCGTAACTTTATTTAACATCATTCTCAATTAATTTTCTTTAATAGTATAAGATAAATATATAATTTTTAAATTTTTAATATAAATATTTATTTTGTTTCAAAAATATTGCTGGAAATTTTTAAATTATTTAAAATTTAATAATATTTTAAGTACTGTATATTTACTTTATTTTATTTTCTAAATTTATGATTTATAAATGTCCTTACATTATCTCTAATTTATTTTTATTGTTCAATATTTTTAGTTTTTTATTTTACTATTTTAGTCTATACTTGAGTTATGTGGACTTATATTATGACTTTTCTTATCATAATATAAAAAACTTTCTCATCTCAAATTTAAATAAGTTTTACACATTTTCCTATGATAAAAAATCTTATTTTTTTTCTATTTATTCTTCATTATTAATTTTATATTATTCAATACCTAATATTATTACATTGTCATGTGAATTTTTATTAGCCTGCTTGAATTTAATATCTATTTTTACCACATTCGTTCTAATATAATATAGATAAAAATTAAAATACTTTTTCATCTCAAATTCAGATAATTTTTATCATTCTATTTTCTTAATTGGACCATATTTTCAAAAAATTATGGTATGTTTTCAAACTTAAACTAACTAAACTCAATTCAAATATTAATTATAGAAAAATATTTTCTTAATTGTTTGAACACATTATATCTAAATGTTGTAGCAATATTTACGTATAAAATATTTGTTTGCACGATTTATCAACATTAATATGAATTTATTTTTCTTGTTATTAAAATATCTTTTGCTGATTATTTAATTTTTCTCTTACCTTATAGTTAATTTATATACTTTATGTAAGATCTTATTTTGCTGTTTGAATTTATTTAGTTTTTAAACTCAAAAATCTTTAACTTAAGTAATTTTTAGTTTTATTTTATATTTTAACTTACTCCAAAGTATAAATAGTCATAGGTTACCTCAATTTACGTATTTATACATACATACATACATACATATATATATATATATATATATATATATATATATATATATATATATATATATATATATATATATATATATATATATTATAATTTTTAATTAATTTTTCACCTCCATATTTCTATCTAACATAGAAGAAAATCTATGAGTAGATCAATATATAAATATAAATATAGATATAGATAAAAATATACACATAAATTTAATTATAAATATATAGATTAGATTTGTCTAAGATCTATTCAGATTATGTATAAGATTCATT
This sequence comes from Nicotiana sylvestris, assembly GCF_000393655.2. Classification (NCBI taxonomy): domain Eukaryota; kingdom Viridiplantae; phylum Streptophyta; class Magnoliopsida; order Solanales; family Solanaceae; genus Nicotiana; species Nicotiana sylvestris. The sequence continues at coordinate 150,245,705 of NC_091063.1, forward strand.
AAACTAATTCCATTAATTAAGTTTCTGTATATAATTTCTAGTTATTAATGTTGTCCTAAAATTGTCAAGTAGCTTTATTTTAGCTTGTCACTTGGCTTAACCACAATGCATACTGCTCTCCTTTTAATATAATATAGATAGATAGATTTAACAAAAGGAAAATTCATTTTTCCAAGATATGTTAAACAGTCCCACGTAATTGTTCTTCTCCTTTAAACACTAAATAATTTTTAAGGGATATTAAGGCAAAAACTTAGCATATACAGTACTACAATTATACATGTACTATTATAAAATTGGGGCCTCAAAAGATAAGGGGCCTAAAGCTGCCACTGGGATTAGGTATAACGACCCTAATGGAGAATTTCCAACAAATCCATTGAAAGGTTTCAGAAGTTAGATGACATGTCCATATTCTTATTCCCAATTAACCTAGTTGTGTCAAATGAACTCAAATTTAATTGTCTTTCATAAATTGTTTCTCTTTTATCTACAACGCGAGGAAGCTGAGCTTATTAGTTTTAAATTTCACAAGGTCCTCAAGGAGAAAACCAGGTTAATCTCATTCATGATTACTGAATTAATTTCATTGTAGTAGCAATATCACAAATTGAGTTGTATTAAAGTAACTAAACTTTATAATTGGTAAAGTTTAGTGGTTTTTGTTATTATAGTGGCCGGTAAAGTTTGGTTACTTTAATGTAAAAAAATATTTTTTGATATTATTATTGTTATAGTGAATAAAATTTATCGACGTTATTAATAAATTGAGTAAAGTTTAAATTACTTATTAGTTCATATATTGTTATAGTAAATAAAATTTGGTGACCATATGTACAATTAATCCGAAAATACAACTAAGAGCAAAGGAAGAGCAAGATGCACGTACGTTATTGAATTCAAACTACAAAATACGCCACATGCAATGAATGAGTATAGGTTTGAATTGACGGATGGAGAGTGAATTTTTTGTGCTTATACAGTTTTTGTGTTTGTGGTTGTGGGTTTGCAAGAGCTTACAGCAAACATGTCTTTCTTTTTTTAAATCAAATTACTAAAAAGTTAAATATAATAAGTTTGGTAACTTATAATGAAAAGTTAATGACTTGTACGACTTATCTTTTTTAAATAAATTAACTTAATCAAATTACACCTTTTATCCACCGACAGTAGATAAATCTCAAACGCGACCTTCATTCCATCACGTGACTAATTACACTAAGGGGTCGCTTGGTTGGGTATATAATAATAGTATTCAATATGGTGTATTAGTAATATTGGAATTAGTAATGCTGAGATTAGTTATGCTGAGATTATTTTTTATTCACTATTTGGTTTGGTGCATTAAAAATAACAAGCATTGCATAAAAAAATTAAAAAAATTATTTATTTACAAAAATACCCTCCGCAAATTCTTTGAAAAGAATTTGAAAAAGCTTTGAAGAGGCAGTTCTGTCTTTATACATGTTTATCCATGTATTAAAAATTATGGTATTGCTAATGTCATGGTTGCTATGTGTAAGACTTACGTTGAATAGGGTGTATATACATAGATAAAACACTACCAAACAAAGGATAAATAATACCAAAACTAATACATAATATATTATTTTTCCACTACATCCTACCAAATGACACCTAAAGGGCAAAGATTGAAAACATATTTAGGCATTAAAGTTATGAATTGGGAATTCCTAAAAGAGCAAGTCATGGGATCTATAAACGTGTCTACATCATCACAAGCATAACCACAAATATGTCAAACATTAACTGAAGTCAAAATCCAAAGAACAGTTCAACTACGTAAATACTAACGTTTAAGCTTTGTGCTCCTCACAACACCACAAATATTTATTTTTAGTTTTCATAGAAAGAAAAACATGAGAGATGTGGAAAGACCATCCAGTTTATTTTTTGCTTTTGCTCTTTATATTTATGTATTTTTTGTTTTTAGTTCGGTGTTAGATATATAGCCGCTTTAAGATACTAATTAATCCAAAGACGCATTAAAGAAGAAAAATGGAGATTCATAAGGGGAGAGATAGCCTATAAAAGAAGAAGAAAGAATGAGAAAACTTGGGTTAAGTTTTTATTCAAACTTATTTACATTTAGACTAAATAATTTTTAATATTCTAATCAATTAATGCGTAATCTCTCATTTAAGATGTACACTTAGAACATTCATATTTATTCTCATTTATTTAAAAATGAAAAATAAAAAAAAGGCCATATTGTGAATTGCAAATTTAAGAGTTCCTCTGCCCCAAATTGTTCTTAGAAATTGGAATTTCTAAAATGTGCATAAATAGAAATATGCTTATAGAGAGTTTTAACAAGAACAACAAGAAAAAATAAGAGAGAACACGTTGTAAACGAAGGGTAACATGTACACCGATTTCCCCGTGGGTCAAACGAAATGGAAACATGACTACATGAGATCAGAATCGAAGCTAGGGACTTTTTGTACCGGGGGTCGAATGGAGTGATCGCCACCAAGCCTGGCAAGACAACGCTCCCCGGACCCAGAGCGAGCTCCTAAACCTCGGGAAGCATTACCAACGGTTGCACACAATTAATAGAAGTTCGCGATATCCATACTCAACCGGGTATCATGGCGCAAATCCCGCCCGACGTCGGTAGCATATCAATAATTGACGAGAAAGGAGGATTTTTTACCTTTTCTAGAATTGTACTAGGGGTAAAACTCTCCTACTATATAAAGGGGAAGCTTTTTCATTGAATAGACATTGTAACACGCATATCAAGGCAATACAAATTATTTTCTCTGCTTTCTAGCTATTGAACAGTTCTCATTTTAATCAAAGTTCTTCATAAGCATCTGGCTTCGAATTAAGGGTCCGATCGATGGTGAAATTATTGTTAAGCTAAAATTCGATCCCGGACTCAAGATCACAATTGGTTTGGTTATTTACCTCATCTTTAATTCGTTTATCTAACATTATTGATTACTTGTGTTAAATCAATCCACATACTCTTAAAACCACATACAAATTCAATTATTATCCATTTTAATGGTGAACAGTTTGGCGCCCACCGTAGGGCTAAGGATAATAGTGGTGGTTTGATACAAATCTCCATAACACACTCTATTTTACACTTGTTCTTTAAGGTCTCAATTTCAGGTCAGCTTGAAAATGCCAAATTCTCAGTCCGCTCACTTGAACGTTGAGGATGAGTCTGGCCATCATGGCGAAAACAACAATCTAGTGCCTAGCAATGAGATGTCAATAGGATCCCAGTCGTAGACCTAGTCGGTGCTAACTCACTTGTAGACATCGATGCCAACCTGCCTACCGACCTCGAAAATAACGTTCGCAGAGGAGCCCGATCAATGACTCAAGGAGCATTCTAAGGCGAAGGCGACAGGGTCAGTCTGTGATTGATCTTCGAAATGCTGCAGGCTCAACATGCAGCGATAGCACAACTGCAAAATCAAAGTCGCGCCTCCAGCAGAGTTGAGCCCGAACCACTTCGGGAAAACACCCAAAGAAATGAGCAGATCACCGAAAGGCCGGGTGAAACTGAGTCCAGTGTCAGTGATGTTTGACTATAATTTCATATTTTTAGTACATTACTTACCTTACATTTAGGTGTTTTAATGTTAAATTGTATTATATTTGTGCTTAATTGAATTTATTTTATGTGTAGGTACCTTGGAGATGAAATTGAAGCAAAATAAATATTTAAAGTGTAGCTCATGCATTAAAACAATGAGTCCGGCACCTAAATAATGTGTGTTTGGACTCAAAACACACAAAGAAGTGTATTAAAAAAACGACATTTCTATATATAGCGTGCAACAACAACACGCTATATATTAACGGTAACGTCTGCCGTTAAGTATAACATGTTGTTGTTACACGCTATATGTGTCAGACGATTTGACTTCTCATATAGCGTGTTCAAATTATACGCTATATATAGCGTTTTCAAATCATACGCTATATATAGCGTTTAATTTGAACTCGTCTTCTTCCTCGACAGAACCCTCCCCCATTTCTTTTACAAACCCTCCCTTCTCCTTCTGGTCCCCCACCCCCAACTGCTCGACAATCTAAAAAAAATTGTGGGCCCCTCCCGTCACACAAAAGGTCAGGAACGTAGGTCCTCCATCGTAGTAGAGCATTCTGGACTCGTGGTTTATCTCCTTCGTCTTCAAATTTTCACGCAATACACACACAACATCGAGGTATTTCGATTTATTTTATGTCCAAACTTGTATAATAATGTATATCACTGCCTATTGAATGTGTTTCCATGTCCTTTTGTGTTGTATTTGCAAAACTAGTATGTTATATTTATCCGGACTTAGATATATTAGTGTAAATTTTAGATTTAATTTTTTATGTTAATATAAGTATTTAGATATTAGTATTTCTATGTCATTATGTGTTTTTTATTTGCGAAACTAGTATTATTGTAGATATTTTTTTAATGTTATGTGATTAAAATATATATATTGTTTATATTTAGTTTATTTATTAGCATAGTAAAATGTAGAAACTTTTAGCGTAGTAAACTGTATAGTATTTTAGCGTAGAATCCTTGTAGTTTAAGTAATTTTAGAATGGTAGATGAAAATATATACTTTGTACAAATTTAGAATTTAAATTACAAAACAAACACATACAAAATAATCGAAAAATTAAATTTGACATACATAAATATTCACGATAGTTTGGTGCTACTGGGCCTTAAATATCGAGCCTGGAACTCAATTGTTACATATACTTTGTACAATTAAATCTCTAAAAAAATTTAGAATTTAAATTATAAAATAAACACACATAAAATTATTAAAAATTAAAATTGACACACATAAATATTCATGAAAATTTGGTGATACTGGGCCTAAAATATCGAGCCTGGACCAAAATTGTTACATATACTTTGTACAATTTAATAATTAAAAATTTAGAATTTAAATTATAAAACAAACACACACAAAATTATCAAAAAATTGAATTTGACACACATAAATATTCATGTAAATTTGGTGCTACTGGGCCTAAAATATCGAGCCTGGACCCAAATTGTTACATATACTTTGTACAATTAAATCTCTAAAAAATATAGAATTTAAATTATAAAACAAACACACACAAATTATAAAAAAATTGAAATTGACACACATAAATATTCATGAAAATTTGGCGCTACTAGGCCTAAAATATCGAGTCTGGACCCAAATTGTTACATATATTTTGTACAATTTAATAATTAACATACAATTAATGTTGTTTAATTTACAATTGACGACATGGAAACGCCTATACATCCCTGTCCTTACTCTCGTGAGCTATTAGTGCTTCAGGGCGATCATAGGTCCGCCCATATATGGGATGGAGAGTTACTTTCCCAGACTCTCCACGCTAGGAGAGTGGACGATCTCTGGGATTTTCTTCATGACAGAGTTCTCCACGAGCGTGTAGTCCATCTCCTCTAGGCCACGGGATTCTATAGGATTATTGAGATCGGCCGAATACAGGTTGACTGGGCGATGATCACGGCGTTGATTGAGCGGTGGCGACCGGAGACGCATACTTTTCATTTGCCCATTGGCGAGGCTACCGTCATGCTACAGGACGTTGAGGTTTTATATGGCCTTCCCGCTGATGGCATGGCTGTTTCACTGCCTATTGCTATGAGATATATGTCGCGTGATCATTATTTGGACATGCTGCATCAGCTCACTGGTTTCAGGCCTCAGGATGAGGCTGCATCGTCTGGTGATAGTCGGTTGGCTTTGACCCTTATTAGACAGCACTTGGAGCTACTCCACCCTGATATCACTGACGATACAGAGGAAGAGCATATCACCCATTATACGAGGTTGTTGTTGCTTCTTCTATTTGGAGGGGTCTTGTTCCCTAATACTTCGGGAAACCTCGTCAGTCTTAGATTTTTGCATCATCTTCAGCTACTGGATGAGTTACCCCTATTACACCCGGGGTGCTGCTATTCTCGGCTACATGTATAGGCAGATGTGTCGGGCGAGCATGGCCACTCAGAGAGATGTTTGTGGTTTTATGTTGCTTCTACAGGTGACAACATATTCCAATAAAGTGTTCATCATTTCCAACTCTACCTAGTTAGACTTTATCTTAACTATTACGTCAACTTTGTATGTTAGGTTTAGGCCTGGGAGCGGTTCTTGCAGTTTTAGCCACCGCGACCACAATTACCTCCTACTGTAGCACCTCCATTTCTTCCTCTAGCCAGGAGGTGGGTTCTCCGCCGTAGACTATTACGAGAGTATGATGCTCATCATAATCTCCCCCTCTGCAGGGATGTGTTGGATCTGCTGGAGGGCGCACAAGTAAATATGTACCTAAACGTACCTTGTGTGGATTAACTTAGTGTTGCGCATACTCACGTTTCATGTTCTTATTTGATAGTTCATCTGAACGCCAAGGATTTGATAGCTTCCCTACCACCTTATTGCTCGGCTGGTCGACATATTTGGAGCACTTCTGCCCCACTCATATGCCTTGATATTGTGGAGCATCATGCCTCAGAGCGGGTACTTCGGCAGTTTGGCCGCCCACAGTATATACCAAGGGGGCCTATATGGGAGCCTACGCATTATCAGAGGGATGATCGTAGCCGGGCAGACGACGCATTTATGGCATGGTTAGCTGGGCAGATCCAAAGTTGGGACCATCGAGAGGAGATGATTCCGCCCCCACATACTTGGGATCAGGAGGTGGATATTCAGAGGTATATATCCTGGTACCGGCACGTCACCCGACTTTTTATCGGGAACCCTATTCATCAGGCTAGCGGGCGGTACGTTCCATACGCCGGGCGACACGAGGCCCTGGTATGTTTTCTATTATTATTCATCATATAATAGTATTTTAGTGCAATATACGTAGTTTATATTTTATACGTTATGCATGCTATTGAACACCACACAGTCTACCAGATGGGACTGCAGATGCAGGATTATATCGGAGATCCTGCGGATGCCTTGCAGGATTATAGCCGTCGATTTGTAGAGTTGGCTGTCCGGACACTGCAGCGAGCCCGGGAGGATCAGCGTTTGGCTCACATGCCTGATTATGTCGAGCCAGATCAGTACGAGCGAGGTCCTGGTGTGGCACGAGGTGGTGGTGCCCGACGAGGTGGGGGTGCCCGACGAGGTGGTGGTGCCCAATGAGGCGGGGGTGCCGGACGACATGGTGGTGGGCAGAGAGGAGGTGGTCCCTAGCAAGGGGGAGTTGAGGCCCCTGCTGATTATGTTCCTGCCGATATGCCGGGTGGCCTTGGGACGGATCTCACTCTAGGGACTTCGCAGGTGACCCCGTCAGGTCAATTATTGATCACGGGCACGCAGCTTTCTGGAGTGGATTGGCAATCATACTTTCCAGGCCCGTCTACCATTGATGAGGACCGGCCGACCCGAGATTTAAGTGGTGGGCGTCGATTGAGTTATGGTTCATTATCACGTTCGCAGGTATGGTTTTCATAGCGTATTGAATTATAGTTTGTCTTTCTTTTCATAACTTTGTTAATTTCCTTTTTAAGGCTGAACGCGATGTTGACATGGTTGCCACTGATGATTACATTCAGGAGCCCGAGGAAATAGTGGTACGACAATTCAAATTGTTCTGACGAATTATATACTTTGCTACTCTGAGCTTTTGACTCTTATGTAGGTTTCTACTGGACTGACGGCCTCTTCTACTGATCCTGTCAGCACCACTGATGATCATGCAGCGACGCATCCGGCTATAAGGCGGCGATTTGATGATGACGATCCTGATAGCGTCCTCAGGCGGGATGCGATGCGCCTTAAGCCAGCGGCTGTGTTGAGGCACACTGGATGTAGGATGCACTGATTTTATTCAGTTTTATTTGGCATTATATGTACATTTAAAACAACTTTTATATAATATGTGAATTACTTTTTGATTTCTCCGTTAAGTAGCTAGTTTTGTACTGCAATAAAAACACAAGTTGTAAAGAAGTAAAATTCCATTACAATGACTGAAAGAAAAGTTCATTACCAAATACATAGCACAAATACTAGCACAAACACAAACATAGCAGGCCAACATAATAAAAATACATGAAATATGAAAATTACACTAAACACATACATGCCAATGTTTAGCCCTGGTTGCCATTTATTCTCCGCTCCAACCACTTAAATCGTTTCTCCAGTTGTTCTTTTTCTTCTTCTACCTCTTTTAGTTTCGCCTTCACCTCCGCAAGTTCTTATTTATATTTTTCTTTACGCTCCTTTTGTGCATCATAATTCCATTGTGTTTTCTATATTTCTTCTCCCACCTCCTTCAGTTTCGCCCTCAAGTCTGCAATAATTCTACCGCTTTCTTTTTGTACTTCCCGTTGTCTTAAACACATATTATGAAGAAACTGCAATTGTTCTCTTTAACAATCCTGATAACATAGTTCATCAACCCATTCCTCAAAATCACAAATAGGTTCGCCGGTGACCTTGTAAAACTAATTCATACAGTGCCAGTAGCGGCGTCCAACCTCACCACCGTTCCAATAGTTTTGCATCAAGCATGCTTTTCCACAATTGCACTTTGGTGGACGAAGAGGTTGAGCCATTTGGGAAATATTTGCTTTTAGTAAAAAAAAACCTTACTTTTAATGAAGTTTTTGCTTTTAGTAAATTTTGAGCACACAAAATAACTACAATGAGCCCGTTATTTATAGGCGAGACAACACACACATAACGTAGTGTTCAACTGCGCTAAATACATAACGTACTATGTAATAGCGCTATATTTTGCGTGTTAAATATCATGATATTGACAAGACAACTTTATGTCTTGTCAACTTTATTTCAGACAACTTTATGTCTCGTCAACTTTATTTCAGACAACTTTATGTCTCGTCAACTTTATTTTAGACAACTTTATGTCTTGTCAACTTTATGTTATGATGTTGACAAGACAATTTTAAATTAAATTATTATTTAAATAGGTAAAATGGAAAAATACAAATCATAATTAACAAGCATAATTTTATTTCATAAATCTTGCAACATAGGCATAACAACTAATTATTACAACATCAACTCATGTATAGTAAGTACACTAGAAGAACACCCACCCCGAGCTTGATTATTGTTGCCACCTAAAGGACATTTTCTACGGTTGTGTCCTGTTTGCGAGCATATACCACATCTGCGCGCATACACGGTTTCACTAACATCCATTTGGTTCCGTATACGCGTTCTCTTCTTCACCTGTATTCGACACAAATAAGACTTATTACACACCATTTTAAATGGTTCAGGCGGCTAATAATGCTCAGCACCCACTGGCTGCAACTGCCCACTATATGTGTTTCGGTACTTCACAACACTATATTGTTGATCAACATAGTTGGTTACACCCAAACCAACTTGTTGAAAGCACTTGATGGCATGTGAGCAAGGCATGTGGTAGATGGATCATTTTCCACAAGAGCATAACCTTCTAGATTCATTTACATTATGTACATTATTACCTCAATTTTGATGGATAGCGGTGCGAACTTCAAAAATATTTCTTTCGTTATCATACTGCAAAAATGGATGCCAATGCGCTCGCCGTCTATATTTCTCAAATCTTTTCATAGGCACTGGCATAAATTCAACACCATTTTCCATCAATGATGTTGCAGCTGCAGACCTTTCAACAAACCTCTCCGCCATCTGCTTGAACGACAACCGTACCATGGCTGTGACAGGCAATCCTCTTGCAGACTTCAATAAACCGTTAAAAGACCCTGACACATTTTTAGTCAGAGTTCCCCATCGTCTGCTACCATCCGCATGCAACGTCCACTTTTCAGGATCATGTCGCATTAACCAACGATAGGCTGCCTCGTCTTCTTGCCTGATATATTCCATGTGCATCCGGAATTTATGTTGTTAGTGGTCTATTGCTGCCATCCACATCAAATCATAGAGATTCTTATTGGGATATGCCTTCTGAAAATTAGCTTTAAAGTGCCCAACACAGTAACGATGATAGGCATAAGGTTCTTGCTATGCAGGCAAGCTCTCCATAGAACTTAAGATACCACCGTGCCGATCAGATATTAGACAAATACCGAAACGCTGTTTCACAATGTGCTCTTTCAAGTGGTTCAAAAACAGCTTCCACGTCTTTTGGCGTTCATTGGCACAAATAGCAAAAGCTAGAGGAAATATCTGTCCATTAGCATCTACTGCTACGGCTATCAACAGTTTGATATCGTACTTTCCATAGACATGAGTGTCGTCTATGGATATTAAGGGCCGACAATGCGAAAAACCATCAACTACTGGTTTAAACGCCTAGAAAACGTAATTGAACATATATTCTGGTTTACCTGGAATACGCTCATGCTTCCATTCAACAACCGTCCCGGGGTTAAACTGCTGCAGTGCAGCCATGTACCTAGGGAGATCTGCAAATGACTTATCCCAGTTACCATAGACTATTTCAAACGCTCTTTTCCGCCCGAGATATGCCTTTCTTTTAGTAATTGTATGGCCATGTTCCTGGTGAACTGTTGTAATGCACTCTTTGATTTTATACCTTATGGTTGCTTCGATGTGTGGAATAATAACAAGAGAAATCAAATCAATATCCAAGTTGAAATGATTCCCGTTGAATGTGTCCATTTCGCATGTGAGGGTGGGAATGTATTTACCCACTTTCCACAGACCTGTCTTCTTCTTCATCGCACGCAACATCCAATGACATGGCCAAAACCACCTGCGACAAACAACCTTGTATACAACCGGACTTGACTCCCATACCGTCATCTTACGACACTCTTTTACGTTGTGCATTTTACAAGCCTTGATTAGGCGCGCTTTATCAGGAAAAAGCATGCCCTTTGCCAGCACTGTTGGTCTAGATTCATCCCACATTGTTGTCCGAATTTCATCAAAATCCCTTGTTAGAGCTTCCACATCCGGCATGTTTGGTAAGTTATCAAGGTAAGGAACCTCACTTGAATGAAACGGCACTTGGGACTCATGCACTCTTCGTCTAGGGGGGGGGTAGAGCATACTCTCTCGTCAAATCAAGTCCTTCATTATCATCCTCCTCATCACCATCCTCACGATGAAAGGGTGTATCGTCTCCAGATTCATCAGCATTGTTGTCGTAATCACTGTTCTCTTCCTCACTCTGTGCATCTACAAGATCCCGATTTAATACGTCATCTTCGGGAAATTGAGTGAGTACATTTGCTTCAACTTGCTCATTTTCACTGCACAATCAACAAATTAATAAGATGCTAAATTTACAAAATACTTTTCATATAGCCGTATCACTTCACTTACAAGTCGTAATGTGATGAAATTCCATGATGGACATTTTCATGTAGGTGATAGCTCCCGGATGGACCACTTTGATCCAACACACCAAAACTATGCTCGGGTTCATTATTTATACAATTTATATCCGGCATGTACCCCCTGTTAAATATATGAGCGTTAATACAAATTGAATACAACAAAACTGTACATCGTACCACAAAGGAAAATTGAAGCTTACCACTCGTCTTGTGAATTATGTAAAGCAGGCAGGGATAAGTTTAAATCAAGAAAAACTCTTTCATCAGGAACATGTCCGGCAAAAACTCCTCCAGAATAGCCAGCCGATGACTGGGGGTTATCCGGAACATGTCCGGCCACCTCATTGTTTGGAACATCTTCGACCTTGACGTACATATCCAACATATTTATTACAAGATATTCTCGGTATTCATCCGGAATCCTTAGAAAATCCCTCAAAGTTTCATCATCGTAGATGTTTAACTCCGAGTAAAAAGCAGCCCCTTGCGGAGTGACGGAATACGGATATCTTCCAGTTACTTTAAGTATCACTGAACGTTTCCTCTTTCCCATTTTTTTGCATAACAATGATATCAATTTATCGTACTCTAGTGTAAGTGATAATTTAACATGACCCTGTGGAGATAAACTATACCTCACAGAGTTATTCTCCGTCATAACCTCACCCCCCCCCCCAATATAATGAACTTTTATTCTACGCTCTTCAGACATTGCGAAAAAAATGCTTCAGAGTTTAACAATAAGAAAATATTGAAGAGAATTAGAATTGTATGTGAACGATTTTTCATACTCTGACCACTTTATATAGGAAATGGCTAGTCCGGGAGGTAGAAAATTTTGGATATATAGCGTTTTCTAAACACACGCTATACATTGAAATAATTGTGATTGTCAGTTCACTTATTGGTGGGGCCAAAATTAGAGGATATCGTTTTTTGTTTGTGCGTTATACATATAGCGTGTAACAACAACACGCTATACTTAACGGCAGACGTTACCGTTAATATATAGCGTGTTGTTATTGCACGCTATATATAGAAATGTCGTTTTATTTAATACACTTATTTGTGTGTTTTGAGTCCAAACACACATTATTTAGGTTCCGTTCTCCTAAAACAATGGGCTTATAATTATTTAATGATGAAGTCATTATTGATGACAAAGAAAGAAACAAAGATTAAAAAAGAAGAATTGGCAAAAGAAGTGAACAAAAACGTGAATTGAAAAGAAACGAAACAGAATTGGAAATGGAGCAGGCGGCGCGAGATTCATAGCGCACGTTTGAGCGTGCGGCGCACAGTGTGTAGCGAGGTGAAGCCCGCGTTTTGCCTAGCGAGGCGAGGCCAGCGGCGAGCGGGTTCCGGATTTTTAAAGCCTATTTTATTTCCTATTTGATTTTGGATTTGGTTATTTTGTTTGGGTCTTTTTTTTTACACATATAAATAATCATTAAACATCATTTTTTAGGGGGAGACCGAATTTTATACGGAGGGAGAGCATGGAGCCGTCGTGGAGGGCGAAATTCATCAATTGAATACTATCTACGGATCTTGAATTGAACTCAAAAGTGGGAATTCTAGATTGAATATAGGTTTGAGTAGATCAAGTTCTTGAACCTGAGCATCGGGGAACATATTCGCGGTTAGGATAGACATATACCTAATTGTCTTGCTTGGTTGATTTACAGGAATTATAAATGCGTTCTTGTTGATTCTAACTCCATAGACATATAGGCGTTATGTAGCTTGAATAGACGAGTAAGAACTCGACAGATTCTTATGAGCAATATTAACCCTGTCAACCGATAAATCAAATAAATTAATTAGTCAATTCAATTGAATAATACAATATGATTGTTAGATAACCCATAACCCTAGATCATTTACATCGCATTGATAACATAAAAATCTGCTATCTTTTTGTTTAGAGTTTATTATTTGTTTTTATTTATTTTAATTAGTTGAGAATCAAATACTTCTAGTTTTAATTCTTGTTTAGATAGTTAGGATAGTCTAATTTAGTTAATAGTTAATCACAAGTCCTCGTGGATTCAACATCCAATTTTTAGTCACTTTATTACTTGACGACCGCGTATACTTGCGTGTGCGTTTGGCCGCAACAGTCGGCCCTAAAGTAATGAAAATGCTAGAGGCATTAACGAAACGAGTGGAATCTGGTGAAAAGAAAAACGAGGCAAATGACAAGAAGGTGGAGACATATAATTCCCGGGTTGATCAAATCCCAGGAGCGCCTCCGATATTGATAGGCCGGGACTCCAAGAAATTTGTCCAAAAGCCTTTCCCTCCAGGCGCGGCACCGGAACCAATCCCAAAGAGGTTTCGTATACCCGATATTCTAAAATATAATGCAACCAAGGATCCAAATGAGCATGTGACATCCTACATATGCTCCATCAAAGGCAACGACTTGGAAGATGATGAAATCGAGTTAGTGTTATTAAAAACGTTTAGGGAAACTCTGTCAAAAGGAACGATGATATGGACCGCAACTTTTCCTCAAATTCTATTGATTCGTTCGCTATGCTCGCGGATGCTTTTGTAAAGGCTCATGCTGGGGCCATCAAGGTCGAGACCAGAAAATCGAACCTTTTCAAGGTTAAGCAAAGGGACAACGAGATACTCAGGGAGTTCATGTCAAGGTTTCAAATGGAAAGGATGGGCCTGCCTCCGGTTGCGAATGATTGGGCCGTTCAGGAATTTATGCAGGGAATCAACCCCCGAAGCTTCTTGGCTTCGCAACAACTGAAACACAACTTGGTAGAATACCTGGTGGTAACTTGGGCCGAAATCCACAACATGTACTGGTAAAAAATTAGAGTCGAGGATGACCAACTCGGATCCCCTTCCGGGTCCGTTTATCCCATCAAAATCGATGACAGGCCTAAGAGAGTCGTCAATCATGAACCAAGGTCGGTCCGAGATCAGTATCAACCATACAATGCAGATCGAAGGGGAAACGGTTCCGGGTACAACTCTACAAGAAACAAAAAAAAAATGCGGTCGAGGGCCCAATAACCGAGGCCTGATGAGCAAAAGTGGTTTCCACATGCTACTCAGGGGAAGGGAAGCACCAAGATTGTCAGAGTATAACTTCAATGTTGATGTAGCAAGCATCGTATCGGCCATTGGACACATCAAGGAGACCAAGTGGCCTCAACCATTGCAATCCGACCCTACCTAGAGAGATCCTTACCTGATGTGTAAGTATTATGGCACTTATGGCTACAGGATCGAGGGGGAAAAAGTTGCACGGCTGTTCAATAACAACCATCTCGGGGAATTACTTAGTGATCTATCCAACAACCACTTCAGGAATAGGGACTCTAACAAACAGGCCGACCAAGAAGAACCTCAACACATCATCAATATGATCATTAGAGGGGTCGATGTCCCTCAAGGTCCCATGATAAAGCGTACAAAAATATCCATCACGAGAGAGAAACACACCCGAGATTATATCCCGGAGGGAGCCATTTCGTCCAGCGACGAGGATGCCAAGGGTATCGTGCAACCTCATAATGATGCATGGGTAATATCCGTACTTATAAACAAATCCCAAGTTAAGCGTATGTTGATTGATCCAGGTAGCTCGGCCAACATCATCATATCAAGTGTCGTAGAGCAATTGGGGTTACAAAATCAAATAGTGACAGCGGTCCGAGCGTTGAACGGATTTAATATGGCATGTAAAACTACCGAAGGAGAAATAATTTTGCTAGTAAATATTGTCGGGATGATACAAGATACGAAATTCTACGTGATCGAAGGGGGCATGAGGTATAACGCCTTATTCGAAAGGCCTTGGGTTCACAACATGAGGCCAGTAACCTCGACATAACAAAAGGCACTGAAGTTCCCCACACCGGGAGGAAGCTAGATAGTTTACGGAGAGCAGACGGCCGCAAAAGAAAAGTTCGGAGTCGACGAGTTGATCTTAGTGCCAGTGGTCTCGGCGTCAAAGAACGTAGAGCTGACTAGGAAAGAAGAAACTAAATAGAAATCACCAATACCGGCCCCGACCGAACCGGAAGAGCTAGGAGTAAGTTAAGATGATGATTACAGAGTCCCTAGGTCATTCATTGCCCCCAATAATTCTGATGCCACCAAGTCAACGATCGAGGAGCTGGAGCAAGTCATATTGATCGAACACTTGCTCGATCGGAAGGTATACATGGTCAGAGGGTTAACTCCCGAGCTCAAGAAAAAATTCATTGAATTTCTTATAGCTAACATAAATTATTGTGCTTGGTCCCATCTTGATACGACAAGGATCCTGCCGGAGGTGACCACTCATAAGCTGAGTTTGGACCCAAAGTTCTATCGGATAAGTAGAAAAGAAGACCACAGTCCGAGGTTAAGCGCACATTCATCAAGGACGAGGTATCTAAACTCTTTAAAATAGGATCCATTTAGGAAGTTAAGTACCCCAACTGACTAACTAACGTAGTATTAGTACCTAAAAAGGGAAATAAGATAAGAATGTGTGTAGATTACAAATACTTGAACAAGGCATACCTTAAGGATTCTTTTCCTTTGCTTAACATCTATCGGATGATCGACATGACGGGCAGGTACGAGATACTCAGCTTTGTCGATGCCTACTCCGGGTACAACCAAATTCGGATGGACCCATGCGACCAAGAAAAGACTTCTTTTATCACAAAATTCGGCACCTACAATTATAATGTAATGCCATTCGGATTAAAGAACGCTGGTACCACCTATCAACGCCTAGTAAATCGAATGTTTGAAGAACAGATAGGAAATTCAATGGAAGTTTATATTGATGACATATTAGTTAAGTCCCTGCAAGCATAGGACCATTTGAAACATTTGCAGGAATCCTTCGGCATATTAAAAAATACAATATGAAGCTGAATTCGGAGAAGTGCGCTTTGGGGTTGGATAGGGAAAGTTCCTCGGATTCATGGTATCCAATTGGGGGATCGAGATTAATCCTAACAAGATCAAGGCCATAGAAGACATCACTGTGGTAAACAACATCAAGGCTGTTCAGAGGTTGGCTGGGCATATAGCCACCCTGGGCCGGTTCATATCAAGGTCCTGGGGCAAAAGCCATCGGTTCTTCTCACTCTTGAAAAAGAAGAATAACTTTTCCTAGACTCCGGAATGCCAACAAGCTATGGAAGAACTCAAATGATACCTTTCGAGTTCGCCCATGCTTCACACTCTGAAGGTGGATGAGCAACAGTACCTCAACTTAGCGGTGTCTGAGGTGGTAAGTGGAGTTTTAGTCCGGGAAGAGGAAGGTACGCAATTTCCTATTTACTATGTCAGTACAACTCTAAGCGAGGCCGAAATAAGATATCCTCACCTAGAAAAATTGGCTCTCGCTTTGCTAAGCGCCTCTAGGAAACTAAAATTGTACTTTCAACGTCACGTAATATGCATCGTAACCTCTTACCCACTGAGGAACATCATGCACAAGCCCGAGCTCTTAGGTTGATTGGTCAAATGGGTCGTCGAAATCTGCGGGTATAATATCGAGTATCGACCCTGGACTGGCATAAAATCTCAAATTTTGACCGACTTCATGGTTGACTTTATGTCGGCCTTAGTGCACAAAGTCGAAAGAGAATTATTGTTAGCCTCGGGTACTACCTCGGGAATTTGGACCCTTTTAACATATGGCGCCTCGAACACAAAAGGGTCTGGGCTCGGCATCGCAATGAAGCCTCCTAGGGGGAATGTAGTTAGGCAGTCTATTAGAACTGTGAAATTGACTAATAATGAGGCCGAGTATGAGGCCATGATTGGAGGTCTCGAATGGGCTAAAAGCCTTAGGGTCGAGGTGGTCGAAGCTAAATGTGATTCCCTCCTTATGGTAAATCAAGTCAACGGGACGTTCGAAGTAAAAGAAGAATGAATGCGAAGGTATTTAGACAAGTTACAGGTAACACTGCATCAGTTCAAGGAGTGGACCCTACAATACGTGCCCCGAGGCTAAAATAGCAAGATCGATGCTCTAGCTAACTTGGGGTCCTCGGTTGATGACGATGAGTTCAGCTCGGGGACAATAGTACAACTCATGAAGTTGGTGATAGAAGAAGGTCACGCCAAAGTAAATTCCACGAGCTTAACTTGGGATTTGAGGAACAAATACATAGATTACTTGAAGACTGGGATATTGCCTTCGGGTCCTAAAGAATCGAGAGCTCTACGTACAAAGTCTGCCAGGTTTAGCTTGTCCGAAAGGACTCTATTCAGAAGAACGTTTGACGGTCCACTGGACATATGCTTGGGGCTAAGAGATACCGAGTATTCCCTGAGAGAAGTTCACGAAGGCACTTGGGGAACCATTTGGGAGTAGAATCGTTGGTTCAGAAATTAATCAGGACCAGCTACTAATGGATTGACATGGAGAAATACACAAAGGACTTTGTACGAAGATGCGATGGCTGCCAGAGACATGCACTGATGATCCATCAACCGGGAGAGCTACTCCATTCGGTCTTGTCCCCATCTCCGTTCATGAAATGGGGAATAGACATCGTCGGTTCCCTGCATGGGCACCTGGTAAGGCTCAATTCATATTATTCATGACCATTTTTCTACATGGGTTGGATCTCAAGAGTTCAATAAAGTTAGGTAAAAAGAAGTCATTAACGTCATTTGGGACCACATAATATGCCGATTCGGGATATTGGCCGAGATCGTATGCGACAATGGGAAACAGTTCGTCGACAGAAAGGTAAATAAGTTCTTTGAAGATCACAATAGTAAGAAAATACTATCAACACCTTACTACCCTGAGTGGAAATGGACAAGTAAAATCTACAAACAAGACCATTCTCCAAAACCTGAAAAAGAGGTTGAGCAATCTCAAAGGGAAATGGAAGGAAATCCCACCCGAAGTCATGTGGGCATACCGTATGTCCTCGAAATCCAGTACTGCCACCCCGTTCTCACTGGTCTACGGTGCCGAAGCCTTAATACCGATCAAAGTGGGAGAACCGAGCCTCAGATTCCAATATGGCAAGGCCATGATCACAAGCCTGGAACTATTGGATGAAAGGCGTGAGGCTGCCCTAGTCCGGTTGGTCGTCCAGAAACAACGGATAGAAAGATACTACAATCGAAGAGCCAACCTCCGACATTTCAAGATCAGGGACCTGGTATTGATGAAAGTAATATTACACACCCGGGACTCAAACGAGGGGAAACTGGGACCAAATTGGGAAGGACCGTATAGAGTCATAGGAATTACCGGTAAAGGCTCATACACACTCGAAGTGGGAAATGGTGTGAACCTGCCGAATAATTGGAATATGACACACTTAAAATGGTACTACTGCTAAGGTATGATCTCAACTACTCTTTAATCATGTTGTGAATCAAACTAACACGTGCATGCAACGCTCAAGAATGGATGTGGCTATTGGGTCTTAAAGGACGCGTTGCACTCTTTTCCCCTTAAAATGGTTTTGTCCCAAAATGGGTTTTTCAGCAAGGTTTTTAAAGAGGCAAGAGTAAAACATGCTAACTTAGATTCGAAGGCCAGTCTCAAACCGGAGTCAATGGGCTTTCATTGTGCATCAACAGTATCAGAGCCCTCTCGAGCTCGACCTCGAATACTGGGGGCCATCACCCTTGGATTAAGGTTTTTAGCAAGGGAAAATTTAACAAGGAAAGAAGAAAATCTTGTATTTTAGAATCTAAGGCTCGATGGTTAGGATTCATTGTAAGGGCCAAACGATCGAGTGAATCGTTCCCACATAGTCCACTTTAGCCACGATACAAGCTTTTACATGCTTTCAATCATGTACTTTACGCACATAAATGAAAGAAAGTTCCGCCTTGCTATTACACATTTCTGTCCCCTAAATTCCGGATTCTAAGAGCCCATGGGCTACCCCTATTCAAACAATATCGAGCCCAAGGGCTACCCCTACTCGGGGACTATCGAGCCCATCCGAAAAAAGTTCTAACAATCCCGGCCACTAAATTTCGGAGCATCAAACCCATTAGGCGGTGCCCAAATAAAAAAGGATACGACCGCCCTAAAAATGGCTCGGAGACGTCTGAAGCTCATAATCATTAAGTAAGGCCTTCATAAAAAATTTGAAACCTGCTGAAAGGTTACCCTCGACAAAAGCATCGTATAAAGTCATTTAGGTATCTTGAAAAAAGGTCCGGTCACACCGAGTTTTCAAAGCCTCGAGCAAACAAAAGTTATATCGAAGCCAGACTCCATTCGGACCTTTAAAAATCGGACGCCCTATAACTATATTTGATTCTATGCTAAGGCATTGGAAATATTGCAAGAATAAAAATTATGAAGAGGTACTTAAAGTGAAGACTTGAAATTAGCAGAAAGGGAAAATTTTATATATATTCTGGAACATACTTACAAAGGCCCAATAAAACGGTCTCAAAATAAACAAAAAATGTACATAAGACAAAAAACTAAAAAAAAACTAAGAAATCTACGCCTGATATTCACGACGGCCCAACTCTTCGCTAGAGCCATTGAAACTTTCAGATCCCTCTGAACCCTCAGAGCCTTTGGCACCTTCAGGCTCGAAAAGCTTCTTCGCCTCGGCCTCGGATTTTTTGGCTTCTTCGATCTTAGCCGACAGGTCAAAACCTCGGGCATGGATCTCCTCTAGGGTCTCTTTGAGGGATAGCCTCTTCATATATTCGGCCTTTGCCTTTAGGCGGACTACGTCTGCCTCCACATCGACCTTGTATTAGGCCATCATTTCGTCATCATCGGCGGAGGTTGTTGATAACATCACGATAGGGGTCTAGGAAGTCAGGAGCTATTAAAGAAAATCAAGAAACGTGCGAAAGCTAAAAGAAAATAAAGAAACAAAAAAGGTGAAAATTAAAGATAGATTGAATTCAAGAAAGAGTTTCTTGAATTCAAGAAGTCTATTCTTGAAGGTTAATCCTAACAACAATAATTAGCTAACGAAGAACTAATCGCCTTTGGTAGAGGTCAAAAAACAAGAGATAGATTGTGAAATCCGACCCTTTAGAATAACAAGAATAACAATAAGCCTAAACTTATCACCTTTCTTGAATACCTAGAAGTGATCTAAGATTTTGAAGAATTCATCTTACCACCTTAAGTTGAGTCTTGAAGGTTGAATAATAAATCCAAGAGTAGCCATACACAAGAGTGCAAGAAAAATTTCACAATTTTTATTGATAATAGTCTGAATAATCTAAGTCTAAAAACAAAGAAGACATCCCTTTATATAAAGAGAGGGTCACGAAATTTTATCTAAAAAAACAAGAAAATAAAGTCCTAACCTACTTTGGAGAACAAGTCCAACTACCTTAGGAAAAGGAAAATACTAGGAAGTAAAAATCAAGTCATTCTTGGAAAATAATTCCAAAGATCTTAGTAAAAGGAAAATATAACCTTAACTAACTAGGAAAAATATAGTCCCATAATATATGAAAATATGTCCCAAACCAATCTTGGATAGAACCTTGAAAATCTTAGAAATCTTGAAGGAATTTTGCAAGCAACTTGGCACCAACTTGCACTCAACATCTAGCACGACTATTGTACCACTTGGACATCAAGTAAGTCCTTTTTATTCTATAAAAATGTGGCTTTATGTAGAACTTCATGGGCTGCAAGTTTGGACACATTTTAGGTGCTAAATTGGGCCAACAGTGGCCTGATTTGGACCTTCTTCAGATGATGTTTTTTGGGATCTAATCCACCACTTATTGGACATGAATTTGGGCCATAAAATAATTATAACACCTAGATAACTCATATCCTTTATCCTTAATCTCTTCCTCCCAACTAAAAACTTCTTTGATCGTTCCTGAAGTCCAATGATCTTATTGTGCAATTTTTTAGCTTGAGATCTTGTTAAAGTCCCTCTTTGAGATTCCAAAGCTTCATCCTTGTCCTTGAATAAATTTGAGCTTCCTAGCTCGAATGCTATCATTCCCCTCTTCTTGAAGAAAATTCGTCCTCGAATTTCGACCTTGCAAGAAAATGAAGACAAGCACTAGAAAATGGAATCCACTAATCTGAAAAAATGGTAAGAATAAAACAAGATAGTGACCATGTGTCCACTTAACCCAATTAAGCCTAATAGGCGTAAATACTCCTTTATAAAGCATATGGACATCATCATCCCAATAAAATTTATGCCTACTTAGATTTGTTCTATAAAAACTTCCCTTAAGGTAGTCAAAAGATGTGCATGACAATGAAATTACAAAAGATTGATCACGCATCCACTTAAAACAAGTATCTCTACCACATTTATCAAATAAGACACTTTTATGATATAGCCAAGTATCAATTACAAATCTCATGGATTCTTCTACATTTAAGCTATTCAAAGAAGCACATAAATTCACAAGAAGGTTAGAAGAACCCATAATTTCCAAAATAAAAGTTTTAACACATTCAAGTTCATGATTATAACTTTTCCAAATAATATTCTCAACATCAAAGGATTCTAAATAATTGCTCAAAGTGTCACAGAAAGAGTCATAGATAAGCTCATGAAAGAGTATTTGATCACTAACGTCACAATAATCATGCATAGTCTCTTTCCTAGTATCAAATACTTTTACATACTCACAATCAACATGACTAGAAGAATGATTTCCTATCACATAACAAAACTCACATTCTATCCATTTATCACATGAAAACTCATTTTCAAGTCTCTTCCCATAAATTTCATGCCTCTTTCCACCAAGTTCGAACATATAATCATCTATGTCATGCTCAATTTCAAGAGGAAGAAAATTACTCTTGCACTTAAACTTAGATATTACAGTTAGTGACTTGATATGCATCAAAATATCATCATCCACAAAAATTATAAAGTCACCAACATAAGAAATAAGAGTATTGTTCATTACCTCCAGAAATACCTTAGGTGTTCTAGAAAGGCCAAGAATGTGAATAAACCAATTATACATACCATACTTGGACTTATTTACTAATGGAACAACATCACCTTTTATTCTTTGATGCAATGGCTCTAACTTAGCAATGTCTTTAGGGAACTCCATGTTATAAACCTGTAAATAAGGATCAAAAGAGTCAAAAGATTCAACAACAAATAAATTGACCAAGCTTTTATCTTCCACCATCCAACAAGAATAGATATCGCCAAATTCATGTTGGAATCCAATTGGAACTTTTGCCACCATCTCTTGCACTTTATATCCCCTTTCAAAAGGTCTGTCAACACTTGGTTGCACAAAACCACAAGAACTAAAACAAGAAAGAGTTGATGGGTTAGGAAGTAAAGAACATGTTTCTTACTTACACTCTCTTTGACTTTTATCTCAAGACTAACTTTTTTCCTCACCCTTAGCCTCTTTTCTCTCGCTAAAGTTTTCTTCTTTTTCTTCACTCAAACCATCTTTTTTCTTTCTCTCTACCTCAAAGACTTTTTCTATATCATGGCCTTCTCTCTTTTCTTTCCTCTCAAACTCACTCTTTTCCTTCCTTGACATCCCACTCTCTTTACTCAACACAACCTCTCCTTTTTCCTCTCTTGGGATGTCAACATTGTAGACATGTGATTTTTGACCCTCCCCAAGATCTTTTATATATTAGAGTAAAATATTTAATTTAGGCATAATATAGATATTTTAAGTAATTTTGACTCTTTTACTTTATTTTATTACAAGAAAAAAAATTACAACAAAAAAAATAATATAATAATAAGTTCATTAATATTTGTAGTCATTTTTAATCTAAAAAAAATATAAAAATAGTATCGTATTTTTATTTTTAATATAATGTTTGAAAATACAAAAAATAGATTTTTTTAATGGTTAGTTTTGTTTTAATAAATTATTTTAATAGTAGGACTAATTAATAAATGGGCGCGTATTTTTAATCTCATTCGCGGCAAAAGAATAGAGCTGGGGCTCGAGCAACCCATCTTTAGGCCTAATTTTGGACCTAGCCCACAATTGTCAAGCTCATAATTCCTAGGCTCATACCCCTTAACCTAAAACCCTACAACCTAGACTCTACACTATAAAAAGAGGACTAAAGAATAAGAAAAAAACGAGGAACAAGCTGAAGAAAAAGGCAGCAAAGCTGCGCATGAAAGGAGCTGGGAAAAAGGCAGCAAAGCTGCACATTTGCTTCTTCGTTTAAAAAGCTGGAGAAAAGCAGCCAAGCTGCGCGTGGACCCCTAGCACAAAAACGCCCCCCGTTAATCATCTTCTCCAGACGATCCCTAGCAGTCGACGAGCAGCAGTTGCTGCTTCGTCCTTCACCGAACACCCAAAGTCCAAACGCCGCTGCTTTCGTCTTCAACCCATCGCCCAGCTTCACGTCGCCCAGCCTCCATTAAACTAACCGGAAAAATCAGAAACCATCCACATCCGTCTCTCTTCATCTCCCTCCTCAAGGAGCTCGCCAGAAAACGAGTTCCAACAGAAAACCAGCAAACTCAGAGAACACTCCATCAAAACAACCTGAAAGCAGCCCGAAGCAGTTCTAAACCATGAACTACTTTCATGGAGTTCGTTAGGCTCGTTTTTGGTCTATTTTAAGTTCTCCAGTGAACGTCAAGGTCATCAAAAGTCCATGTTCGAGTTCTCTTTCCGGTCCAGTCCTTGTTGTCGATTTGCGACGAGATTATTCGCTCAAGCTCTAACTGTCAGATTCGAGTTTGCCGGCGAGTTTCGTGGTCTATGGTTGAGGTTCCGTTGCGAGCTTCCGTGCTAATCCATTCCACAGTTTTTCTCGAATAACTGTAAAGGTCAGGTTCATTTTGAAATACAGTCTTAAACTCTGCATCTTTTATTTTTCCTCTTATATGAATCTTTTTGCATTCTAGTTAATATTATGTGATTCTTTGCAGCGTTTACTTCAAATTAGCTTGAGTTGGTTCTTTGTTTAAATTTTTTATTTTATTATAAAAATAGTTGAACTCACATTATTCTAGTGCAAATATATGTTGAAGAATGAGATTGCTTAATAGGTGAACGTGTCTAGCAAGAATACCTTGTCGATGCGCATTTTGACTGTTTCATTTAATTGGATTGATGGTTTGGCATTTATCTCGTGAATTGGAATTGAGTGAAATCTGTGTTTTTGACACAATTTATGCATTGAATAGGACATATATTAAGTTTAGTCGTGTTTTATTTTCGGATTTGAGGTTATATGCATATAGGAGTTGGCCTCTATTTGTGTGTATTTCTTTATGTATATATAATTTTGGTTCAAGTTGTGGTATTTCTGTTGAGAGTTTGATTTTTGCAATGAAGCTGAATTTGGGTCTTATGAGTTTGTTGTTTGGTTGTTATATTGTTGTTATGAGATTTTGGTTTTCACTTCAAACAACATTTCAGTTAATTGAATACCAAGGCATTTTAGCATGTCTTGTAGTTTAAGGGATATTATGCGCCAATTGTGGGTGAATATATTGTTTTGTTATGGGTAAATGGTATTTGATTTTCTGTTTAATCCTTATAGGCTAAGTAAAGTAATATATGATTGTAGAATTATTTAGAAGAAGAGCTAGGGGCGACGAGTTTTCTGTTGGAATAGGATTCGTTTTTGACTAATAAATGGGTTCGATTGATTTCCTTCATGTTTAATTTTAAATGGCAAAAATGCATAATGTGAAAAATGCGTAGTTGCTTTAGGCGCGTAATTGAAATTACCTTCCTAAAACTCGGGTGCGCATTGATGCGACCCGAACCCAAATCTCAACGGAGTCAAAATGTATTGACAATCACGGGCGCATTGATTGCCACGGGGTTCAAAACGCGTTTTCACGACATCGTAATTCTTAAAAAATAAATAATGATAGAAAAGAGGTTCACAAATTGAGACGAGCCTCACCGCACAAAATAAATAAATGTGGGGCCATCAATAAATAATTATCGAAATAGGTAGAATTTGGGATGGCCGTTTAGCGAACTTCATGGCTTTTTCCCCAAAATAATACTACGTTAGCATCTTTAGGCACGATTTAATTAAATTACTTTCCTAAATTTAGGTGCGCATTTATGTGACCCAAATCCAAATCTCAACGTATGTCGAAATGTGTTGACAACCACGGGTGCATTGATTGTGACGTGGCCCGAGACACATTTCCACAACGTTGCAATTCTTTTAAAATATAATGATAAAAGCGGTTTACAAATTAAAAAACACCTAAGCTAAAACATGTCTTGAAATCAGATAAAATCAAAATGCAACAGTTAAGCGACCGTGCTAGAACCACGGAGCCCGGGAATGCCTAACACCTTCTCCCGGGTTAACAGAATTCCTTACTCGGATTTTTGGTTCGTGGACTGTCAACAGAGTCATAAATTTCCTCGGTTCGGGATTCAACCGGTGACTTGAGACACCATTAATCTCCCAAGTCGACTCTGAATAATTAATAATTAAATCCCGTTCCGATTGTCCTTTAAATGGAAAAACTCGTTTACGCCCTTGCGGGTGTAGGTGAAAAGGGAGGTGTGACAAACATGCACTCCATTACTTCTCTCATTCTTTTCTCTCTCATATTTTTCCATATTTTCTTTAACAGTTTTTTCATCTTCACAAATTTGTGAGAGAGTCAAAGGTCCAAGAATGAGTTTCCTCCCATTAACCTCAAAAGAGTATCTATTTTTTTCCATGTTATATGAAGCTCTTCTATAGTCATACCATGACTTTCCCAACAAGATATGATAATTATTCATTGGAATCACATCACACCAGATCACATCCTCATACCTTCCAATAAAGAATAGTAATAATACTTTTTTATCTACTTTTAATCCTCCAAACATGTAGGGTTTAATATGCTCAACATAAGGCAAGTTCAACTTTTCAACCATATAAATGCTAATTGAGTTATAGCCAAACTCTTTGTCAATTCTAAGGGAACAAATCGCAGACATCACTTTAGCTCTTGTTTGAAAAATAACTTTACCATTGTCTTCCTTCCCCTCAGCATGTTGTAAGTGTGACTCTTTAAATTGTTGAGTCATAGCTCGCCTCCTTTCTTCATAACTACTTGTTTGAAACATCTTGAACAAAGATTAGAAGAATTATGTCTCTCTTAAATTTGGTTTTTTCCTTCTAATATTCTCACCTCTCTTGCCTTTTTCCACTCAATGCAACTCTTGGTCATTAATCTTTAGATTTATTAATAAACCTTACTAGTCACAATCCTTAGTGATAAGAATATGGAGTTAAAAAAAGAAAGAAAAGTGAATGATCAAACCTAGGAAGAATAGGAATTGGTTAGTAGAAAAAAAAGGAAAGAATTTTAGGAAACCGAAAACCCACAAGAATAAGGAAAGAAGTTTCCTTAATCTTCAAGAACAAGGATTCCCTCTTCTTGTTTCCTTTCTTGACTTGGAAACCAAATAATACTTGAATTCTAAAAATAATAATGAGCAATAACACTTTTTCTGGGTTGATTTTCGTTTTTTTTTTTTCGTTTTTTTGTGTTGCTCAAGAACCTCCTAAGATTATCAAGATTAAAATCTTGATTAGTCTATGCTCTGATACCACTTGATAACATCACGATATGGGTTCAGGAACTACTAAAGAAAATCAAGAAACATGCGGAAGCTAAAAGAAAATAAAGAAACAAAAAAAGCGAAAATTAAAGATAGATTGAATTCAAGAAAGAGTTTCTTAAATTCAAGAAGTCTATTCTTGAAGGTTGGTCCTAACAATAACAATTAGCTAACGAAGAACTAATCGCCTTTGGTAAATGTTAAAAAATAAGAGATAGATTGTGAAATCCGACCCTTTAGAATAACAAGAATAACAATAAGCCTAAACTTATCACCTTTCTTGAATGCCTAGAAGTGATCTAAGATTTCGAAGAATTCATCTTACCACCTTAAGTTGAGTCTTAAAGGTTAAAGAATAAATCCAAGAGTAGCCACCCACCAGAGTGCAAGAAAAATCTCACAATTTTTATTGATAATAGTCTGAATAATCTAAGTCTAAAAACAAAGAAGACACCCCTTTATATAGAGAGAGGGTCACGAAATTGTACCTAAAAAATAAGGAAATCAAGTCCTAACCTACTTTGGAGAACAAGTCCAACTACCTTAGGAAAAAGAAAATACTAGGAAGCAAAAACCAAGTCATTCTTCAAAAATAATTCCAAAGATCTTAGTAAAAGGAAAACATAACCTTAACTAACTAGGAAAGCAATAAATATAGTCCCATAATATATGGAAATATGTCCCAAACCAATCTTGGATAGAACCTTGAAAATCTTAGAAATCTTGAAGAAAATTTGCAAGCAACTTGGCACCAACTTGCACTCAACATCTAGCACGACTATTGTACCATTCTTGGACATCAAGTAAGTCCTTTTTATTCTATAAAAATGTGGTTTTATGTAGGACTTCATGGGCTGCAAGTTTGGGTACATTTTAGGTGCTAAATTAGTCCAACAGTGGCCTGATTTGGACCTTCTTCAGAGGATGTTTCTTGGGATCTAATCCACCACTTATTGGAAATGAAGTTGGGCCATAAAATAATTATAACACCTAGATAACTCATATCCTTTATCTTTAAGCTCTTCCTCCCAACTAACAACTTCTTTGATTGTTCCTGAAGTCCAATGACCTTGTTGTGCAATTTTTTAGCTTGAGATCTTGTTAAAGGCTCTCTTTGAGATTCCAAAGCTCCATCCTTGTCCTTGAATAGATTTGAGATTCCTCGGATGCTATCAGTTGTAGCCAACTTGGATTTCACTACCTTGTTTTCCATACCGAGGGCGTCCCTCTCTGCGACAGCCAAGCTCAACTGTGCTCGGAAGTTGTCATTCAGTTGAGACCACTTGTCAGCTTTCTCCTTCGCCGCCCGAAGTTGAACATATACCAATGCCAGCTTCGCATTGGCGGTTTACTCACCGAAGCCAGCAGGTCTATTTCTCTCTTCCACCCATCGGCCATGGCCTGGACCTCGTTCATCTCGATTCGAAGCTGGTCGATATGGTCGATCTTCTGTTGGACCTGCAAGGTTTTGTCATTAGCTACCATAACTAGCTCTTCCTTTTTAACTTCAAAGACCTTTACATTTTCGACCAGGTCGGCATGTTCCCGCCTCAGGGTGGAAGTTTCTTTCTGAGCCCTGTCCATCTCGGCCTGAAAGTCCTTGATGACCCCGTCTTGTTTCTCACTAAGGAGCTTGTACATATCCTTCTTTCGAGCCTTCTCCTTGAACTCAAACTCGAGCTAGGTGATCTCAGAGCGAAACCTAAGGAAGCTCTCATGGTGAAGTACCGAGGCCTGCAAAGTAATGAAAATAATAAGAGATATTGAAACCTAAATGGAATCCACAAAGGAGTATTGATGCCTTACCCGGTTTAGTGTCTGCTGAGCTTCGTTGAAGAGACATGACGTGCCCACCTCATTCATCTTTTCCTGGTCCTCTTCGGTCACCAGGCATCAGAGGTAGCTGGTTATGCCTACGGGATTAGACATAACTCGAGCATCCTTCAGGATCGTAAGAATGATTGTTCTCTTGCAGTCAGGACCTCCAGGTCACCCAACTCGAAAAAATCTTCTAAAGTGGATGAGTCCACGCCATGAAAGAATGAGTGAAGAGGGTCGTCTGTGCCATGAACCCCTTCACTCGACGTCTCTTTTCATGCTTGGTCCTCCCCAAGCATGGACTTGGTGTAGGAGGGCGGCTCCATGGTGTCTATTACATCGGGTGCCTCCTTCGGAGCAGAAACGACTTCTTGGGAGGTCTCAACCCCCGTCTCCATATCGGCCTCTCGAGTCGGAGGGAGGTCAGCCTCATGGCTCTTCTCCTCGGTTGTCGCCTGCTCCCCGTCAAGGGTCAACCCGTGGGCAACAAAGATATCATCTTCTTATGGCTCATCCCTGAGCCGGTAAAGCAAATTAGAGTTCAGGGCCCAGTATTCTTCTTGGACTTGCAGGCCTGAGTGGCCGACCTCTTTTTTATCTTCACCTCATACCTCTCCGAGCCCGAGCTTTTCCTCTTCTTTTTTTCCCTTGTGACAGCCCCGGGCTGTCCCTTAATGGAAGGATCAACGGGTAGGGATGCGTCCTTACCCCCTTTTAGCAGCCTAAGTTAAGTGGTCTTAGGCAAACCTGTGAAGGAAAGAGAAATGGTCAGTGTTATGTATGTCCGGGGCATAATATAAACTACTCTAAAAAGAGCCTTACCATGTGAACGAGCCTCCTATCTGCCCTTTGAAAGCTTGCTCCATAAGCGCTCAAAATACGACATCTACTTTTAGATACCTTCAATCTACTCCTTGAGCTGGGGGGTTGCATTGGAAACCCGAGCAACAGCTGCACGAGCACAAATACTGACGGTGAGAAGGGGAACAAAGAAAAATTGACACTTAAGGAAAGCGTATACTCACGAAATGCATTCCACTTCTCGGAGAATGGCAGAAACTCGGGAGGGATTAAGTCTTCACTCGAACAAAGTGCCTTTGTCAGCCTCAGTCTCGATCCTCCTGTGCTCGAAAAAAGAGCCTTGTTGGCCCATTGAGTAAGCTTGATTAGTCCCCCTAGGAAGATTTGGGGACCATATAGATGGAGTAGGTGGTCGAGGGTGAACAGATGAGACTCGGTGTTGTTCGTAAAATAATGGAGGAGGATCACGATCCTCCAAAGAGACGGGTGGATTTGTCCCAGGCACACCTCGTATCTCTTGTAAAAGTCCAAAACAACAGAGTCCATCAGGCCTAGTATGAATGGATAAGTGTAAACACTTAAATACCCCTCCACATGAGTGGTGATATCTTCCTCAGGCCCGAGGACTACCACGTCCTTACCTCCCCAGTTACAGTCCTCTCGAACAATGGGAAGGGTATCTTCGGTGACAGAGCATATGTATCTCGATGCCCCTTCAACTCGGTCTTGTTTGGATGAGGCCTTCTCAACTTAGAAGTCGTCTAGGACTGAACAGCCCACAGGAATAAAACTTTTCAAGGGAGGCTCTGAGGCAGATTCTACGGCAGCCATTCGAGAGCAGTCGCCTCGAGAGCAAACATCTCGGGAATAACCACTTCGGGGATGGCTGCCTCGGTGCATGTGGTCCGGTGAGAAGATGAAGAGGCATTCTGCTGAGGAACTGATTTAGAAGTCTTGGCCATCGTAAATCTGGAAAATATGAGAAGATTTGGAAAGAATTTATGAAGATTTGGAGTTTGAGAGTGAAGATATGAGGTTCTGGGTTGAAAATTCAAGAAATGTATAAAGGTTTGAAGGTAGGGCAAAGATGTGGGTAGAAACTGAAAAACAATTATGAAGATTTGAAGGTTAAAGGTAAAAAGATGAAGATTTGAAAGAGTTGGAAGCTGCTATGGAATTTAAAGATAAGAGCTAAGATCGGAAAGTGGAAAAGGTACAAAAGGTCGAGGCTTTTATAGGAGAAAACATAATCATTACACGACGCTTCACATCTGAATGCGACCAGCTGATGGTTGACACATGTCTGACGTCAAAATGATGCGACTGATGGGACATTTCGGCTCTTTCGTCATTTTGGTTATGATGTATGAAGGGAGGAACTGGGGAACATCTATTGTTTCCCATCATTTCAGCAAACCTACTCACTAGGAAATGAGGGGACTATCTGTATACGGTTAAAACCAAGGATAACATGTACCCCGATTTCCCGGTGGGTCAAATAAAGTGGAGACGTAATTGCATGGGATTAGAATCGAAGCCAAGGACTTTTCGTATCGGGGGCCGAACGGTGTGATCGCCACCGAGCCTGGAAAGACAAAGCTCCCCGGAGCCAGAGCGAGCTCCTAAACCTCGGGAAGCACTACGAACGGTTGCACGCGATTAACAGAAAGTTGCGATATCCCCAACTAGGTATCACGATGCGAATCTCGCCCGACGTCAGTAGCATATCAGTAATTGACGAGAAAAAGGATTTTTTTTTACCTTGTTTAGAATTGTACTAGGAGTGAAACTCTCATACTATATAAATGGGAAACTTTTTCATTGAATAGATATTGTAACATGCATATCAATGCAATAGAAATTATTTTCTCCGCTTTCTAGCTATTGAACAGTTCTCATTTTAATCATAGTTCTTCCTAAGCATCTGTCTTCGAATCGAGGGTCCGGTCGAGGGTGAAATTATTGTTAAGCTAAAAAGCTGATCCCGAACTCAAAATCACAAGTGGTTTGGTTATTTACCTCATCTTTAATTCATTTAACTAACATTCTTGATTACTTGTGTTGAATCAATCCACATATCCTTAAAATTATGTACAAATTTAATTGTTATCCATTTTAAGGGGTAAACACACATACCTTGTTAAATTCAGACTACTAATACCCACATGCAATGAACGAGTTTAACACTTATTCAAATTGAGCTAATTTGAAGTATCAAAGAGTTATTATTCGATCAAATTACAATAAGTTAATACTATGTTTGATAACTTAAAATGGGAATAAATAATGGCGAAATACATAGATGACCCCTTTAAGTTGTCCTCAACTATCAAGTAAACACCTCAATTGAGCTCATTTTCAACTAGACACTTCAAGTGGCTATTAAGTGTATCAAGTAAATACCCGACTTAGTCGGCCCATATCGCGTGTGATACACATTCGAAAACAATTTTAAGAACCAATTAGTATTTGACACGTAGCTAAACAATAGGAAGTAATATTAATAAAAAAACAAAAAACCTAATAAACTAGTAAATTACAAATCAGCCACGTCCCACCACTACATTATCCCTATTTCTTTCTTCTCATAACATCCTACCCTCTAGTCTTCTTCTCCGATGACCCCTCTCCCATCCTTCATTCCGTCCCCTTTCTCCTTCTTCTTCCAAACTTTCTTTCCCACCTACCACATGTAACAAAATCTACAATCTTCTAGTCCAGAAGATAACTAAATTACACAATTATTTGCCTTGTTGGTAGGTTAAATTGGGTCTTGACATAATTTTGACAGTGCTTTTTTAAGTGTCCATTACTGATAATATTGTTGTGCTTCAGTCCTTACCATGTCGCTGCCAACGACACGAGTAGAACAAGTGGAGCTTCACTACCAATTGTTAAAAGACAATTTGATTGGACCATCGAAGATTTCAAATTGTAGCCTCAAAAGGGAATTGGAGAGGGCCAATTGCTGAAAATGAGATTGAATTTTTGTGCATAGTCAGTAAAATTATTATGGTGTGGTGGCTATTATTGAGTAATTTTTCTCAAAATTAAAGGAGAAGAGGTATATTAATGGAGGAAGGTGGAGTCGTGGAGGAGCTACATATATTGGCCCGGTTAGGTTAAGAAAGTTTGGCGGGGGGGAGACGAATTATTTTGGGAATAAAGTAAAATTAATGTGGAAAAATTCGAAAAGGTAGTGGGACCCACATAAAATTACGGTGGAGATGATTTTTTCTGTAAGAAAGTGAAAATAACGTGGAAAAAAATAAAAATTATAATGGGACCTACATAAAAATTAAATTTAATCCGAAGAAAATGAGAGAACATAAAAATATAGTAATAAGTTCACGCGCTCAAATTTAGGTGAGCCACACTTGATTTGCCGTGTCATCCTAAGGTATCTACTAGGAGGCACACTTTTACCGAGCAGAAATGTCTAACTGAAAATGAATAGTTGAAAACAACTTAAAGGGACTCTATTTATTTCGCCATAAATAATCTGTGGGAACTAATCAAAATTTACTAAACATGTAAATACCTATTTGTTAGTAGATAAATCACAAATACGGCCTTGATTTTATCACGTGATCAGCTATAGGGCAAAGGTCGAAACTAATTGAGGCGTTAAATTTATGGATTAGGCATTCCTGAAGGAGCAAGCCATGGGGGCTATAAACGTGTCTGCATGAATACAATCTCACAAGCATAACAACAAACATGTCAAAATATTTAATTGAGTCAAAACTCGTCCAGAATTAAAATTTAATAGGTTTAACTTTGCACAAAATTAATTACACTTTTAAAATTATGGGTTCAAATCTAATATTTAATGAGATTTCAATAAATTTTTATATATGTATGAGTCAAAAATTATCAGTTGAGATGAACCTATAGCCACATCGCCTCTACCAAGAACAGTTCAACTGTACTCTGTATTATTTGTAAGCTTTGTGCTCCTCGCAACCACAAATATTTATAAAAAGAAAAACAAGAGGATGGAATGACCATCTAGTTCTTTTTGCTTTTGCTCTTGGTTTTTATGGTTTTTTAATTATTCGCTTTAGAGCGTCGATTAATTCAAATCATCTAAATATATGTTAAAATCATATATGATTATTGATCACGCCCAACTATGCCTTATAAAAATGATTAAACGGTCGTTGCAAATATAATCTGGTTTACAAGTCCGGAGTCGAATCCCACAGAGAACTAAGGCTTAGCTACAGTTGTTCACTATCACCCATAATTCAAGCTTGAAAAATTCCTAATTTATAGATATTAAGATTCTTGTGTTTAACTAACTAACTAATAAATTAAAATAGTAAATTAACAACTACAGATACTAAGGGTTAGAGACAAAATTAAGGAGGTCTAGAGTTATGATTTCCCCTATTATCGGAATCCTTCCCGCTATGTCTTCTATAATTTCGCCTAAGTATTCTCTACCGATCTTGAGCGCTCCGCGTGTTGTAATTCTCTCTCGAGTAATTACGACAATTTACTAGACATACTCTCCCGAGTTACGCTAGCTGACTTTAATTACAACTCACTTAGATCGCACCCAAGGTTTCGTTATCCCTAATCCCATCTTTAAACCCTTGGTTATTGATTCCTCACATACGTCGGGAGTGATGTTGTTCAACAACTACCTAAATATGCACTCTCTCCCGAGTAATACATACTAAATAGGCACAACTAATTGAGGGCCCTTCAATCAACCACAAGAATAATATAGTTGAACAAATAGAGAAAATACTACGGCTCAATTATATAAAAATATCACAAGAATTTATTCTACAAAAGGTTTCATCAAAACCCTGGATAACAAATAAGCTATTCATAATAGTATATAAAACTACAATACTAAAAGTCATAACCAACAATGAAAAATAGGAAGAGGAACGAAAAACTCGTAGAAGAATTCTCCGCCTTGCTCCTATTGTGTCTCTACCTCCTTAGGTCGAATCTGTGTCAAAAGTATGTCCAACCCCCAAAAATACCGTTTTTCCATGTATATATACCAAGTAGGGTCAGGCCCAAATAATTATACCTTCTCCTACACGAAAAAGGAGAATATTTCACGTCTGGACTGGCGCGGCCCGACCGCGGTACAAACGCGGTATATGGTAGGTATACTGCCTCAGCCCGCCTCAGGTCTGCGGTTGC
The DNA here is from genome assembly GCF_000393655.2 of Nicotiana sylvestris. Classification (NCBI taxonomy): domain Eukaryota; kingdom Viridiplantae; phylum Streptophyta; class Magnoliopsida; order Solanales; family Solanaceae; genus Nicotiana; species Nicotiana sylvestris. The sequence continues at coordinate 150,280,356 of NC_091063.1, forward strand.
GGTTTCGACCGCATTTTTAACCCTGTTCCGTTTAGAATTTGGAAAAACGTAAAACATGAAAGGTGTAGCCCTTTGAGTTAGCTTTCCAACCATATATTGTAGAGTCCAAATGGAGTTATGAAAAAAAAAGTTATGTGCATTTTACTAGACAGTGCATAATATGCCTACTCGATTCTTCGTTTTGTTGCTCTATCATCCGTTGATCCCCGAATACGATTCCGGCATAATTCCTTGAGTTTTTACTTAGACTTCAAAGCTCCAAATCACTTGAATTCATTCCATAACATCTATATAGCTCGAAATCACTCCTACAAGGCATAAAACACACCGTTAATGCAAAACACTAGCGATCAAAGCGCAAACTCAACTAAAGTGCAGTAAATTTGAGTGTAATAAGCGACTAAAATACGCAATTATAGCCTATCATCATTTATGCTTTCAGTTATTGCGAAAAATACTTTCAAATAATAATAAGTGAAAATGACCTGACATATTTTCTGTTAGGAATCTATCTTGTTCATGCTTCATGAAACATCGACATGTTTCAATATTTGGGTCCCTTCATTCGATGTGATCATCTTCAACCAAATATCAATTTGATTTTAAGAATTATAAGTAAACTGAAGATATATTTTACGTAATTAATCAACAGTATTAAATAATAAAGCTTAATTTAAAAGTATTTATCGCTTATAATTGAGTTGATATAAAAATTAAATTGAGTTCGATAAGATTTTCTGATTTTAGCATGTTTTTTTTTTCGATTGTTCTTTTTTATGTTTATTGTTCAAACAATCACGAAATGAAATGTTAATGACTTGACACAATTATCAATATATCTTTACATAATGCATTGTTTTTATGGAGAGAACACTTTCTCTCTATAGAGGCAATAACAAACTAATAAAGTGAATAGATATAAAGCCAGGGATATGAAAGTATTAAAATGAATTTGATTTAATTGGAGAGTTATGGATTTGAATTTCGGCACATTATATGAATTGCAGTGAAGAAACACAATAATTATTTTAAATTTGTAGATCAAACAAGAAGAAATAATACAACAAAGATACTTTTAGTCCGTTTGTATTATCTTTTATTCAAACGAAAGTGCATATAATAAAATGTAAATCACAAAATCTTCTATATATATATATTAAAGCAAGAAAGCTACCATATATAATTGACATTATGGTTAAGCCAAGTGGCAAGTAATATAATATTATATATATATATATATATATATATATATACAACAACAACAACAACCCAGTATAATCCTACAAGTGGGGTCTGGGGAGGGTAATATGTACGCAAACCTTACCCCTACCCCGAAGGGTAGAGAGGCTGTTTCCAGGAGACCCTCGGCTCAAAAAAGCAACAGGAGACGATATATTAGTACCATAAAAATGCATAATAAAATAACAGCAATATAGGAGATATGAAATACAGAATACGAAATAGATGGCTGGTATAGTAAAAACTAGCAGGTAAAGCCCTGCATCAATAGACGAGCAATGACATTCTTATTCTAACTCCTAACTGGCTAGTCTCACTCTATTGTGCTGTAGAAATATTCACAATTTTCCCCTAACCTACAACTTTAATGCTCGACCTCCATAATTCCCTGTCAAGGGCTAAGTCCTCAGTAATCCCAAGTCGCGCCATGTCTTGTCTGATCACCTCTCCCCAATACTTTTTAGGTCGCCCTCTACCTCTCCGCGTGCCCACTACAGCCAATCGCTCACACCTCCTCACCGGTGCATCAATGCTCCTCCTCTGAATGTGCCTGAACCATCTGAGTCTTACTTCCCGCATCTTGTCCTCCATGGGGGTCACACCCACCTTCTCTCGAATATCTTCATTCCTAATCTTATCCATCCTTGTATGCCCGCACATCCACCTCAACATCCTCATCTCTGCTACTTTCATCTTCTGGATGTGTGAGTTCTTTACCGACCAACATTCAGTTCCATATAACATGGCAGGCCTAACCACTGCTCTATAAAACTTACCTTTTAGTAACGGTGGCACTTTCTTGTCACACAAGACTCCCGACGCTAACCTCCACTTCATCCACCTCACCCCTATACGGTGTGTGACATCCTCGTCAATCTCCCTGATCCCCTGAATAACCGATCCAAGGTACTTGAAACTACCCCTCTTGGGAATGACTTGAGAGTCAAGCCTCACTTTAACTCCCGCTTCCGTCGGCTCAACCCCAAATTTGCACTCGAGGTATTCCGTCTTCGTCCTGCTCAACTTGAAACCTTTAGAATCAAGAGCATGTCTCCAAATCTCTAGCCTCTCGTTGACGCCGTCTCGTGTCTCGTCAATTAGAATAATGTCATCAGCAAATAGCATGCACCATGGCACCTCCCCTTGAATATGATGAGTCAGTGCATCCATCACCAGGGAAAATAGGAATGGGCTGAGCGCAGACCCTTGGTGCAACCCCGTAATAACTGGAAAGTGTTCAGAGTCGTCTCCTACTGTCCTAACCCGAGTCTTAGCTACCGGGACCCCTTTATCCTCTAAGCAGCTCCATAAGACCTCCCTAGGAACCCTATCGTATGCTTTCTCCAGATCAATAAACACCATGTGGAGATCCTTCTTCCTATCCCTGTACTGTTCCATCATCCTCCTAATAAGGTGGATAGCTTCTGTGGTAGATCGCCCTGGCATGAACCCGAACTGGTTTTCTGAAATAGACACCGTCCTTCGCACTCTGAAATAGAACCCGGACTGGTATATATATATATACAAAATTTGAATTAAAAGATAATTTTGAATTTATACATAAATTTCTAAAATTCGAATTTAAATTAAAAATAAAATTTATCTTTTTTAATCATGTTCTCATACTTAATTCGGTTAATGATCATATGCTATCATGTTAGGAACTTTTGTATTTTTTCCTAATTATTTAAATACTACTTCGCCTCTAGCAAAAAAAAAAAAAACTACTCCATATAACTATAAAACTCTTTCACATTTAAAATCCTATAAGTATAGTTCTTTGAAACACTGTAACTAGATTTGAATAAAATAAATTTTTTTAAAAATAAATGTAATATATAGGGTACACGTCTATGCTTATCTAAATACCAAAAAAGAGTTTACAAAACCAAATAAAAGTTTACTTACATATATAATAAAGTAAACATACATGCTGGAGAAAGAAACATCACAAAATCAGTCAATATTAAAAGAAAATTATTTCTTTTTTCTTTTTGAAGAATATTTATTTGAAGAGTCAATTTGCATAAATGGACATCAAACAAATAACAAAACTTTAGCTATACAATTGCTATCATTAATTTCAATTTAGCACATTTGAATTGAAGGGTATAAGCTGAAACCCCTTCATTTAGCTGTAGTCAAACCAATATTGCAAGGGTATAATATTTTTTTCGTTGAAGAATATTAGTTTTGAATCATTAGATTATGTGAAAAGTTTTTTTTCTCATATTCAACAAGAGAGAAATTGGTTTCTAATTGATAGTTTCTATAGCGACTTTTAAGTGTAACAAAGAGTATATATAAAGAAAAAATTGGTATGATATGAAATATTTTTTTTAAAATGTAAACAAATTATTTCGAAAAAACTCTTTACTTTTTTAATTCAAAGATAATAAAAATATAAGATATTTTTGAACATTAATAGAGAGTTTTAAAATTATAATAATAGAAGTTATATCATGGATAAACTCAAAAAACCGAAATCTTATGGAATATTTGCATAATATCCAGCCATATTTATTGTTTACTTTTTATAGCTAGTATAAATAGATGATATACCGACAACACACGATTATACACATATTATATATAGATTATATATAAATTACACATCATTTAATTTTTTAATTTAAGTGGTCGGGTGAGCACCTATTTAGGCTGATTAGATAAAACTAAAAGAAAAATATGAAATAACTTCAACCAAAGACTAAAATCGAATTAAAGTTCATATATAGACAATTTTTATTAAAACTAATCCTTTTATAGTGAAATAAATTAATTTTTTGTAACAAAAGAAATAATGACATAAAAAATAAGATAAAAGAAAATAAATATTGAAAAAAAATGTTAGAAAGATCTAAAAACGAGAAATAAAAGATAACAACAAATTTCCTCTTATGTTTCATCTTTGTTGAGTATAAAAAATTTGAAAGTTAATCTCATCTATTTCAAATATTTTTTTTTCAACTCAAATACATAGATTATAAGATAAGGATATCTTAGAATATTTTTTTATTTTAAATTATGTATCGTTTTTAAAAAATCACTATTACTAACAAACTGATATGATATTCAAATTTAAATTGGAATGCAATTTGAGTAGTTTGCATTGAGGTTAAGCCAATATGGTGTCAAAAAATAAACTACTTGACAATTTTAAGAGAATATATATGCAATATTTTATAATAATAATAATAATCAACTAATTTAACATTTAATGATTCAAAGAACAATTTTTTTTATATATAGGGTATTAAAAATTCAAATTATGGGGTTAGAGATATCGATAAACTTAAAGTGGAGTCATACTGAAATAAATCTGGTCAAAGAATCATTTAAAATTTTAGATAGCCGATTAAAGTGAACTTTAAATTAATGATAATATCTTCACTTGCATCATTATAAAGATAACCATTATTATAATATATATAATTTTTTAGAAATTAAAATTTCAAAATAGAAATATATTTTGAAAGATAAAATCATATCAAATAAGAGTTCAAGTCGTAGTATATGAGTCATGTCGTAATCAAAGAATCGTTTATATCGTGTCAACCTTTGTGCTTTGCCATAAATATGAGTTATTATTTCACTTTGTGGCTATTTTTAAGTTCCAATGACACACATGAAAATAGTGCAAAAATAAAATTATCACTACGAGAATTGAGAAAATGTTAGTCTTTTTTCATGGAGTGTTTCTTAATTAATATCTGACGATTATCTATAATTATTTAGAAGGTTTAAATGTTAAGGTTATTTACATATACTTCAAATAACTCAGATATTTAACATGGTTAGTGTCAAATATCAAAATGGAGTAAAAAAAAATTCACTAGCTAAAGATTTTTTTTTTAAATATTTTTAGATAGCCAACTAAAATGAGTTTTGAATTAAGAATAATATTTTCAATTAAATTATTATAAAAATAATTATTATTGAAAAATAATGTTTTAGAAACTGAAATTTTAAGAAAGAAATATTTTTAAGAGATATCAACACACTAAATAATAGTTCAAGCAGTAGTAAAAGAGTTAAGTCTTATCCAAATAGTCATTCATTATCTCAACATTTAATTATTTTGCCATAAATATGAGTTATTATTTTGCTTCATGACTATTTTTAGGATCCAATGACACCGGCAAGAATGATATCAAAAAAGAAAAATAGAAGAAATGGTTAATCTTTTTCATGTAGTTAATATACAGTGATTATCTATATTTACGTAGAAAGTATAAATTTTAAGATTATTTACACACAATCCAAATAACTTAAATATTTGATATGATTAGTGTCCGCGCATCCGCGCGGATACTAATAGTAGTGTCTCTTGAAAGCTACATCTAATACTCTAGTTTTACTTTAGAAATGAGTTCCGATTTATCAAATCTTTCGGACTAAATCGTCAGCCACAAACTAATTCCCTTTCATTTTTCTTATTCAGAATTTTAAAAATTCATAAAAATCAAATTAGGAAATCAGATTACATTATTAATTTATACCAAATCAATATGTAAGTAATTTTTATAACATTAGCCATGAGGTCACGTAAACATATTATAACAAATAACTTGTCTTATTTTTAAATATAATTTTATTATAATAATACTTACTCGTAAATATCATTTGGTGATGTAAGAGTGTAAAATATTATTTACCTCAATAAAAGAAGTTGGCAATAGGGACAAAAGAGAGAAATAAAAGAAAAGAAAAAAGAAATTTACAAAGAGTACAAAAGGTGAAGGAGGAGTGTGGGAAACTACAGTTCGTCGGCAAAGAAAGCAAAAACATCTTCGTATGAATCAATCAATCAGTTTTTAATCCTTAGACTTGACTTTATCCTCTCTCCCAATCCACGTTAACTCCCTCCCTCACCCACCCCATCCCCTTAGTTTTCTTCAAAAACTCACCATTCTTGATTTTCCAGCCAGCATTCTTGATTTTCCGGCGAGATGGCCGGAAGTGTACCGGAGATCCAAATCCAGGTCAATTCAAAGAAAGGGGGTAACTCAATACACCCAGTAGAGCCAGCAAGAACATCAGCAGGAGGAGGACCACCTGTTGTCTATAGAGAAATTAAGCATTTCAAGAAATGGTTTCCATGGTTGATACCATCTTTCGTTATAGCCAATGTGGTGACTTTTTTTGTGACCATGTATGTTAATAACTGCCCCCACAACTCTGTTTCTTGTGTTGCTGGATTCTTGGGTAGATTTTCCTTTCAGCCTTTCAGTGAAAATCCTCTTCTTGGGCCTTCTTCTAACACGTATGTATATCCCGTTCTTATCCCTTTTTTTTTTTTATTTAAGTTGATAATCAATGGAGTATTTGTTTATGAAATCTCTCTGTTTTATGGTGTACTCTATGCCCCTGTTTTGAAGAGAGCCTTGGTGTACTGGTAAAGTTGCTGCACCAGAAGGTAAACAACCTTTTGCAGAAATGCAGGCTAACACTGCGTACAATAAATCCTTGTGATCCGGCCTTTCTCCGAACCCCGCACATAGCCGGAGCTTAGTGCACTGGGTTGCCCTTTGTTCTATGCTCCTGTCTTTAAGGGATAGGAGAAAAACCTTTAGGTTGCCCCTAGGTTTTTGGTCTTGTGGTAAGAGCACATCTCATGATGTGTCCAGGTTTGGACCGCGCAGATAAAAGCCTGGTGTTTAAGCGGAGATGGGTAAAGGCATGGTTCCAGTATCTACCTATTTTGGAACCTTGTGCCACTGGCCCTTAGGGATTTCTCCGTTGTCAACAACAACAAAAGAAAACCTTTAGATTCCAAGTTTGAGTTGGTGTGCAGGTTTGCCAGCACCTATAGTCGTGAGCTGTAGCAGGTTACCCAGTTAATTAGTGGAGGTACAGCATGACGGCCTAAGGGAGGGATGGGCTGGGAAGCTTGTAAAGGCACGAGCGGAGCTATTTAAAGCCAAGGGGGTTCAATTGAATCATTTTCTTTGGAAAATTATGCTGTGTAAACAGGGAAAAAAAGAACTTTTTGGTTATATGTATATAAACTGTTGAATCCCGTTTGACATAAGAGAAGGTTCTATTGCCGTGACAAAGGGGTTCAAAAATTTCTTTAGGTCATAGGTTCAAATACCATGTGTGACATTATAAAACTTTTTTGAATACACTTGTATAAATTCATGGCTCCACCATGGTTGGAAGGGTCAATTTTATCACAAGTTGAAGTTTTTTGTATTCACTTATAGGTGTGGTCGAGCTTAAGTTGTTTGTGCTTGAATAAGATGAGGCAATACTCAATATGATTATAGGTGTGCCTTTTTTGATCAAGTAGTCAAGAGGGCACTACGGTAGGCTTTATTTAGATGGGTTTATGTAGAGAAGGGGAGAGGGGGCGGGTGGTTATCATCACTCTAACCTGTGAGGTTTGACTACCAAATCTTCTGCTGGGGTACTGGAAGAGGATTTTATTGGTACAGATTGAATTAGGAACACAGGAGGTGTAGAAAGTAAGCTGGATCAAAATAGGGAATCGCACATGCTCTTCAGTGTTGCCGTCAATGCTGTATTGGTATCTCTTTGGCATTCTTTTGTCCCGCTTTTTGCAAGGATCCAGACCAAGCTACGAGGAGCTTGTTTTTTCATAATTGTGCTTTAGTTTACTTAGCTTCATCTTGTACCAAGTGTTTTTCCATAGTTTGCACTTAATTTTGTAGCTTCATATTGTACCAAGAAAGAGCAAAAATTAAAAAGAAAATGCCGACCCAAGCTGGCGCTTCCTCTTTGTTAGACATGCAACATCTTTTGGCAAATTTTTCACCTCATATGGAGGTTTTTTCCTTGTATGAAGATAACCTTATGAGCAGCAGGCCAGGTAAAATGACGACCCCTTTGTGGACTGCATCAAATGAGGAATTCTTAGACCGCAGATGATGAGAGAAAGCTTTGGCTATCCCAATGGGATGATGAGAGAAAAATTATCTTCTTGGACAATATTAAGGGTTCTCCTAAACCGAGATGTTCTTTAAATTTCATACCTATCCCTGCAGTGTCGTGCAATCTCTAACCAAACTAAAAAAAACTCATGTCAAACACCGTAATTATTGTGTGTTAATAGCAATTAAACCTTAACCCAATCTAATCGGTATTGACTATACAGGTTTTTCGCTTCCATTGTGTTTAAAATTGCATGGATTCAAGAGATTGTAGGTCTTTTTGTAAAACTTCCCTTCATGTGATTATAGGTCTAACTTATCCTATTTTATTACATGTAATCATCATCACGCCACCTATGAGCCGGTACGTTTGACTAGTCATACACTTTAATATTTGATGATCAAATTTCTGAAACTTGTTGATCTTTTACCGCATTGAGGTTGATGAATGAGTTTGCGGCATTTTTTTTTGTTGCTTTTCTAGGCTAGTAAATCAATTCTCTGTGCTTAAACGTAAGCTACATTGGAACATATAAATATCAACATCACATGTAAAAAGTTTTTTATCTTTTCCTTTTTGTTTAGACTAGAGAAGATGGGTGCTTTAGACGTGAATAAGGTGGTCCACGGACATGAAGGGTGGCGCCTTATTACTTGCATGTGGTTGCATGGTGGAGTTTTTCATTTACTGGCCAACATGCTGAGTCTGATAGTCATTGGCATTCGGCTGGAGCGAGAGTTTGGATTTGGTAATGTGTTACACTCCTATAAATCTTCAGAGCTCTTACCTGCATTTACATTTCGGTTTTGCTACACATCGCTCCTATCGAAGTCCTTAAAACTTTTATCTTGCTGCAGATTCACAATTGATGTTATGTTGCATCTCTAGAAGTACTAAGATTCCAGAAACTAAGACTTATTTGCTACAACTTTCATTCATTTTTTAGTCACGAGATTTATAAGCTCATGCTTCTCTTAGCTGATATTAAAGTTGGAAAAAGCAGAATCTAAGACCTACGTATCACTGTATCAGTAAAAAAGATTGAAATGTTCACTTGGATTTAGTATGTTGTTGACTTGATAACATTGCATCTCACATTTTTTTGAATAAAGGTTAAAAAGTTTCACTAAAAGAAGGGAAAAAAGAAACCGTATTCAAGAAGTATATCAAAAGATAAAAAACCTTGTAAAATACTAAAATGTATTTTTATGAATGCCACTCAATCTTCTATACATATATGGACCTCGTGGGTGCACAAAAAAGAAATAAGGGATAAGATGCTATTACTCAAGTGTACAAAATCCTTCTCTACTCTATTAAACTCTATTAAAAGATCTCCTATTCTTTCTTTCTCTCCCTCTCTCCGTGTGATCTACATTAGTGCTAGCAATATCCCATGCTCTGCGTCTTCTCTTCCATCTTCTAAGAATCCAGCTAAACATTAACAGTGACGGGCATCATCCACTAAAGTCCAGACCATCTCAGTATTTTCCGCAACAAACAAAGCACCAATTGAAATACGTAATCTTTCAAATAAGATGATTCAAGTCTTCTCTTGAGTTTTTACACATGAAGCACCAATTGAAATAAGTAATCATTCTCTTCCTCAAATTCTCAGCTATCAAAATCATCCCTTGTGCAGCTAGGGAATTAAAAAACACACGTTTCTCCGTACCCTTGAGGTCCATATCGAGAGATGAAGGCAAGTTGAATCCTCCCTACTCAGAAGCTTCTCTTAATAGGACTTAACAGAGAAGACACAATTATTTGCTTTCCCCCCGTCTCCATTCATCATGGGTAACCTGTGAAATACTTTGATTGTGAAGCAATTCAATCAAACTAAGGAATTCTGCAACCTCCTAGTCGTGCAAGGTTTTCCTAAACCTAAAATTGTAATGCACTTCTCCCCCCTGTAGACTCCGTATCTGTTAGACTAATATCTTCTTTTGGCATGAATTTCTATACATGTTTGGAAATGTGGTTCTCAAGGTGCTATTCCTGCACCACGTATGTCCCCAAAAACTTACCTTGCTCCGATCGCTTTCACGCTGAATGATACATTCCCATTTAATTATTCGCACCCATTCTAGATGTTACTCCATACTCCGCACCTATAAGGAGGTGTGATATCTTTACTTCTCCATCCCTCTTTCAAGATCCCCTATTTCTCTGCGATCACCTCCCTCCAAAAGGCATTCGCGTCTATCCTGAATTTACAGTCACTTATCTGATAACACCTTGTTAAAACCCTTAGATCGTTAATCCCAAATCCACCCCAACACTTTCATGTTGTGACCGTCTCCCTATTTACCAAGTGAAATTTCCTGTCCCACTTGAAGCATGCAATAGGAAATCCTTCTGAAGCTTTTTTCATATCTCTTATATTACTGTTATTTTATTATGCATTTTTATGGTACTAATATATCGGCTCCTGTTGCTTTTTTTGAGCCGAGGGTCTCTTGGAAACAGCCTCTCTACCCTTCGGGGTAGGGGTAAGGTCTGCGTACATATTACCCTCCCCAGACCCCACTTGTGGGATTATACTGGGTCGTTATTGTTGTTGACTACTGACTGGAGCATGGGACAAGGATATGGAATATCTGGGAATACTCTGATAGATACTCTTAATTAACATCCCCCCCCCCCCCCCTTTTTTTTAAAATATTATCTTCTCCTTTAAAAATTTTGGCAGTAAAAGGGTGCTGCTGAACAACTATGGATCCAATTGAGTGGAGAAGCTCTTATCTGAATGTGCTGATATAAAATCGTCAAAACTGTGCTATTTTGTCATTTGCATTACGTACATAACGTTTGATCCCTTGATGTCCATTTATACAAGAGGATTCAGTTCAATTATCACATTTGAGATTTATGGAATTAAGTATTCCCTAAATCAGTAGTCTGGCCTTGTCCTGTTAGATACTCAAGTCTCCGGTAGTTATATCTTGTTCTTTTTTTCCTTTTTGCTTAAAAGATTTATGTGATGGTTTGCATCTTCTTTGCAGTTCTCAATAGAGGTGGATTGCAGTCAATTAAATATATCCATTTTATATTTTTTGCTTATATACATGTTGATATGGTTTGAGCTGAATGCAGTGGCTTATTTTTCTTTATTATGTTCCGTAGTACGCATTGGCCTGCTCTATATCATTGCGGGACTTGGTGGCAGCTTGTTCTCAGCTCTATTTATTAAGTCAAATATATCTGTTGGTGCTTCTGGTGCACTTTTTGGGTTGCTGGGAAGCATGCTTTCTGAGCTGATAATCAATTGGACTATATACGCCAATAAGGTATTTATCGAACAACTCTTATCACAGTTCACACCTGCCATTAATGGTAGGCTTGCTGATCACTTGATTGAGAACCAATCATCTTATAAAGCCGTTTGGCTCCTTGTTTTCCCCTTTTCTGCAGCTCGCAGTTTTAGTGACTCTTGTGGTCATCATTGTTATAAATCTGGCAGTCGGAATTCTCCCGCATGTTGACAACTTCGCTCATATTGGAGGATTTATGTCTGGTTTTCTTCTCGGTTTCGTGTTTCTGATTCGGCCCCAATTTGGTTGGGTGAGTCAGAGATATGCATCCAGTGGATATTCTTCAACATCAGCTAAACCTAAATTCAAGGTGTATCAGATGGTCCTATGGGTTATTTCTCTTGTTCTTCTGATAATCGGGTAAGTTTCTACCTTGTTTTTACTGTGCTGTCATGTTTTAATTAGGCTGCAGAAGAAGTGCCAAAAATGACCTTTTCTCTTTATGTTTCTTTCTTTGGTGGTGGAGGTGTTAAACTACAGTGAATTTAATAATTTACACATTTTGCATTATTATATCATTTTAACTGTTTATTTCACCAGTCCTTTCTTTTTGGCATTTTGTCATCTCTTTTATTTGGCTTCTACTCCAGTTTGACATACTAAAAGCAAAAAAGAAGAAAATAAGAAGAATCTCAATCCTAGACAAGTTTCTACTGTTGGTGCTGTCATATATGCTATTTGTTATGGTTTAATGGGTGCTTAAGTCGAGTGAGAAAGTAACATGTAGTAGTGATTAGATGAAGCTTATGTTACTAACTCTGCAAGAACCACGATGTGACTTCATAAAGAGTTTTGAGTACCAAAGTCTGGATAGATCGGAGTGCTGATTTGAGTTTATTACTTAGCCCAATGAGCTAGCAGGTTGAGGGATCGCCCACTTAGTTTTGTGATAGCACGGACATAGTGGTTGGTAGGAGGAGCACCCCGTTGCATGTCTCTCTATGTTAATCTTGGGGCATATGCCTTTAAATGTTTATAAAACTAAGCTGTTTTCGTTTTACTAATAATAAAAAAACCTAAGTTTTTTTCATTCCAGGACTTGATTGATACTTCTTGATTACCTTTTGATCAATGGGTCTCGGCTTAGTGAAGCACTTAATTGTTGCCAAGCAACTACAGTCACCATAATGTGCCTAGTTTGAACATCTAAGTGACATGTTATTTGTAGGATGTAGGTCCCACTACTCTGGTCTTCTGTTATCGATCAGTTCATGGTTTCGTCTCCATGATTTTGACAATCATAGCCTTTAAACTATAAATTTAGGATAAAGAAGATTCTGAATTTGATGAACTTAGTTATCTCAGTAGTGGATTCTCCTTGGTGCAGGTTCACTAGTGGCTTGGTCATGCTTCTCCGCGGAGTAGATTTGAACGATCATTGTTCTTGGTGCCATTATATGAGCTGTGTACCCACTTCAAGGTGGAGTTGTAACTCAGAGCCTGTTTCCTGTATGGTAAGTAGCTACTGAATTTCTCATTCCACGAATCTCAATACAGCTCCTTCACTGTCGTGACATGAAACAATTCATTTTCCGATTCCATGGTTACAGAACTTAGGTTAGGGATGTAAATTTGAACTTCATTTTCCGATTCGTTCTTGCAGTCTGAGCAAACAGATAACCAGCTTACATTGACATGCTCCAATAGCAACAAAACAAGATCATATTCTTTGTCGAATCCAAGTACGTCTAAGATCCAGGGGCTGTGCAGTCAGCTCTGTCGTTGATTAGCCATCACTTACAATTCGTTTGTAAATTGATGCCATTTCCATTACGGCCATAGTTATTGCTTCAGCTTATACATTTCTTAGAAACTATACATCACATTTGATCGATTGTTTTTGTATTGGAGAACATTCTTATATATGGTAAATATACACATTTGATATTTGAAAGGTGGCTGAATTTTTCCAAGGCTCATTGAACTTTGAACTCATGTTATACAGTTTATTAAAGGGCAGCCCAGTGCACAAGATATTTCACCTTCAGGGAAGGACCGCATCCCAAGGGATGTGATGTAGACAGCCTTACCCTAATGTATTAGTGTTTGTTTCCGCGACTCGAACATATTACCTATATGTTATTACAGGTTATTGCGATTTAAAATTAAAATGAGCGTTCTCAACTACTGCGATATCCTGTTAGGAACAATCTATGGTTTGAATTTCGGTAAACAAAATCTTGTATAGCTTGAGAAAAAAAGTCGCTTTTCATTTGTTCTGCGTCTTACAAGCATAAACTTCTATTTCTAACATTGAATTCTCTTTTTGACAATTTATTTAATTCTTTTAATATAACATGTATTTTAAGTTTAACATCGGTTGCTATTAGGGCATCTCCAACTTTTACCCCATTTTTAATCCTCAAAATGGGGATTTTCCCATTTTTGGGACAACTTACTCCAACCATTCCCCCATTTTTTTCCCCAAACTTTTTTATATTCTTCTCTCTCTTCTATATTATATTATTATCTTTCATTTCAATTTCATTTTTTAATTTCCATTAAACAAATTCCATCTTTTATTTTTATTAATTTGTAATTTCCATAATTAAAACAATTCCATAAAATTTTAAATAATATAATTTGTAAGCAATTATTATAGATTAACTAATAATTCAAATAAAAGTGAAATTATTGTGATACAAGATTAATTAAATACATATTACATAACGATAAAATTCATTCGAAATACTAGATAAATATTCAACTTCAACCTCTAGTATTCTCCCATAAATGATCTACTAATGCATTACGAAATGCAAAATGAGCATCTTTGTCCTTAATTCTTCTATGTTGAAATAAAAATTCTTGAAATCGTTCATTTTCATCTACTGCCATTTCTACATAAAAATAATATGCACGAAAATTTATTTATCAAAATTATACACCAAAGTTAAGATATAATATTAATATTATAAATACATTACATAAACATAATTAAGTATATATAAAGAGATAAATTAAAAGATTAAATAATAAAATAATAATAAAAAAATGATGAATAGTAATGAGGGAGATGAATAGTGTACCCCATATTTGAGGGAACACTATTCATCCCCCATTTTGGGGACAAAAATGGGGGAGGGTTGGAACTAAATTCCCTCGAATATTTCCCCCATTATGGGGGATGAGGCAAGGTTGGAGATGACCTTACAAGAAGAAGCATATATTTATCACGGGATTTTATTTTTTCCAAAAAAAAGAATAGCAAAATTGAGTAACATAATTACAGATTTGACCATAGATTAAGGTTGTTACAAAACGAACAGAATGGATTTGCTAAGGAACCATAGAACTTCAAGCTTTTCTTTTTTGGAGAAACGATACTACGTTTTAATCTCACCTTATTAGAAAATTAATATGAGTGATAGTTGTCTTCTAGTCAAATTATTATGGGTGTAAATACCATAGAAGAAATCTGATAAGGTCATTTTCTTCTATTCAAATTGTAAGTGACTCATTTCCTCTAATAAAAAACGAATATATATATATGATTGATTCTAGTAAAAACACATGCTGCATATTGTTACGAAGTACTCACAACATACGTAATTTTAATAGTAGTTAAAAATTAAAGTAAGGATATGTACCATAGCTATTAACTGAGAAATTTGTGTATAAAAAATATTTGTCTTGTATTCATTTGTTCAGTATAAACATTAATGCTAGTAAGCTTTTACAATCACTTAATAATTAACAATACGTGAACTATGAAATTTTTACTCATATCCACTGTTTATACCAAAACTAATAATTGCCTGACATATATATTTTAAATAGACCTTATAGTTTTATCAATTAACTATAGTTGATTAATGTGCTTTACTTTAATATATCACATAAACATAGTTGATATAATCAAGCCCCCACACCATGCAAAGTAAAGCCTGGTATTTAAGTGGAGAAGGGTAGATGAGCGGACCCATTATCCACCTAGTTTCGAAGACTGCGGTTGGTCCAAAGGATTGGCTCCAGACGGATTTCTCGGGTAAAAATAGCACGGTATAGCCAGTTTTAGGACTGATCATTCAAAAATAGCCAGCGTTTACGAAGTCAATGAAAAATAGCCACTATTTTGCTGCAACAGAGACCGGTCCAGCATAATATACTGGAGTTCGGTGCACCTGTGTATGAACTCCAGCATATTATGCTGGACCAGTATACTTTGCTGACTCCAGTATAATATACTGGAGACTGGAGCACCGGTGTTCCGAACTCCAGTATAATATACTGGCATATTTTTCGGGTTTTGAACAGCGTTTTCGCTCAGGTTTATCTTTACATGAAAAGTGACTAAATTTCGATTACTTTTGAAATTGAGCTATTTTTGAACGACCAGTCGTAAATCTAGCTATTTTTGAATTTCTCCAGTCATTAGGGAATGTGACTAAAGTATTTTTGGATACTAACAAAATTTCCATAATAACAGGGGCATTCTAGTAAAACCAAAAATCCGATAACTCTTACAACAAGTAACGGGAACTGGCCAAAAGCCTCTTCTAAAACCAAAACAAAAGAAATCCCCAATTGCTACATGACATCTCCAACTATCACAACCACCAATTTCTAGCTTTCAACCAAACCCCAATGGCGCTTCGCGCCATGAACAGCTGCGTAATTTTCCGTTCCGCCGCAACGCCACCGCTCGCCGCCTCACGCA